>NC_081377.1:35159635-35502969 GCF_030684315.1 Stegostoma tigrinum | reverse complement strand
AGCAGCAATTCTGCGATTCCACATGAAATCGAATTCTCAACCCACTGCGCTGGGATTATGAACTAGTGTGCTTTGGATGATGGGCCTAAGCCAATTCCATGTGGCTGACAATTCCAACAGCATTGGGCTTATGGGGGTTGTACTGTTACCACATCAGATATTGAAATGAAAGGATGAGAGGGGAAAATCTTCCCATACACGAGATAACAAAAGCAAACATCAGAGCCAATCTTCCCTGCTGTGATAACTAAATGCAGTGCCTCGAAAGTCTTTGATCACTGGGTGAAATGTGACATTCATTTCTGTGGTGAATTTGGTGGGGAGAGTTAATTGGGTAGGACGGTGCCAGGTAGCGAGCCCAATGCATTGCTACCTCTGCCTCAATTAAATCAAAGATGGCATAGCCTTCCTACTTTAGCACTGTGGACTCAGTTGAGAGTCCATGCTGTTTTTCTCAAATGCCGTGCTCCCTAAACTGGAGAGTGCACCCAGCCCTCCCAGCAACCCCCAGTTTGTGCTCTCTTTCACTTTCAGTCCGCATCCCTCATTGATCGCAGACTTGGTTAGATACATTGCTGGCAACAATCCCTCAATGGCACTGACTGCAGTGAGGAGCTGTCAACAATTAGCTGGTAATAATCTGGGACAGATCTCGGGCCAAACCCATCACTGGGCACTAAGTAACTGACTGGCACTCACAACAGTGGGTGGTGTCCTCAGGGCTCTTGTTAGCTCTCCAGCCAATGAGTGAGATTCCCAATAGCTGGATGACACTACACCCAATGTGTCTTTCTCCTACTAATTGGCTACTCCTTGTGATGCACAAATGTAGATACAAAATCGTCACCAAGAGCACTCAATAAGCCATTCAGTAGATTATACTTTTATTAGAATGCAGGATTTGTTTCTTGGAGTGGTTGAGACAAAAAATGGGAGAAGCTTGATAAATAAATGAGGGATAAAAGGGATAGAAGGAGTCAACAGTTATTGGGGTCAGGTAAGAATGTGGAGTTGAGGTCGTAGCCAGATCAACCATGATCTTAGTGAATGTGCAGAACAAGTTTAAGGGGTTGAATGGCCATACACCTGCTCCTAATTCTTATGTTTGTTTGCAAGTATAGGTTACAGGTCCTCTTGAGACACACTGGTATGGTTCCTATCCCTAGACTGGGAGGCCTGGGTCCAGGTCCCACCAGTTCCAGAGGTGTGTAATAATATCTCTGAACAGGTTGATCCGAAAAATTGGTGAAAAAATGTCTGCAAGGACATGTTAGGGGCCCTCCTCTGATGCAGTGATAGCCTGCGTTCAAGTCCCACCTGCTCCAGAGGTGTGTCTGAAGAGGTTGATAAGAAAATAAACAAGGATATGTTGGCAAGATTAGATGGTGGATGGTTGGGCCGAATGGCCTAGTTTGAGATTGTAATGCAGGATGTAACCTGTATGGGGTGATGGAAGATTTGATGCAATTGTTACTGTGAAATGAAAGAGCAGATTTGCCCTTGAAGGCAAAAGCTGCTCAGCATGGCTTGTGCAGACAAGAAGAACATAAAACAAAACTGCCTGTGAGCATAAATTAAGAACAAGTTAAAACTCAAGAATGTGGCAGAAATATGCAATCTACTGCTGTTAGGTAACATTTTTAGCAACTTGCTTTTTCTACCCACTGACCCATTGATTATGATGAATGATTGCTGCTAATAATACCATGTTTCATTTATTTGCAGTTTTATGATATACACATAAGATATATTTAAGTAGCAAATCAACATGGTAAATGTTAACTATTCATTATTCATCTAAACAACTCTATTTAACACCTCATTATTGCCTACCAGAGTCTAGCCAGTCCATTTATTTTTATGGTTTAAACTGCTTTAAAATGTTCTGTCATTTTAAGTGTGAACAGCAATTTTCCAGAGTGCTCCACCTTGGCACTGACCCCTGTTAATGAAGAAGGCCCTAACTTTGATGCCTGGGTCTGCGTTGAGTTAATGGATCAGACAAAGGGATTTTAAAATGGACATCAAAGGGTCAACTTCTTGTTGTGGCTCTGCTGGGTGTCTCGTTTCCAAAATCAAACTGGGCAGGGTATATAGGGAGAGCAACTTGCTTGTGCCCTAGATAATAAAATGTGAGTCTGGATGAACACAGCAGGCCAAGCAGCATCTCAGGAGCACAAAAGCTGACGTTTCGGGCCTAGACCCTTATCAGAGAGGTTCCTCTGTCTCTGGCCCCTACTGCCAGATCCAACTCTGCCCACCATCAGTGACAAACAGCACAGCAGATGCATTGCAGCAACACACTAATGTTCCTTCGACAGCAACTGTGAAACCAAAAAGACTTTACAACCTAAGATAGAATGGCAACAGTTACATGGGAACACCACCAAGCTCCCCTCCATTCCAAATTCCGTCCTGATCTGGAATTATATCATCACTCCTTCACTGTTGCCGGGTCCCAATTCCCAACGGCACTGAGGATGCCCTTCACGATATGGACTGTGCTGATTCAAGAAGGCAACTCACTATCAATTAATCAAGAACAGTTAGGGTGGGGAATAATTATTAGCACATTTAGGCTTATATGGGGGTGGTGATGGCCTAGTGTTATTATTGCTGGACTGTTAATCCAGAAGCCCAGAAAGTGTTCTGGGGGCCTGGGTTTGAATCCCACCCCGGCAAATGGTGGAATTTGAATTCAATAAAATATCTGGAATTAAGAATCTAATGATGACCTACCCATTACTGATTGTCAGGAAAAGCCCATCTGGTTCACTCATGTACTTTAGGGAAGGAAACAGCCATCCTTACCTGGTCTGGCCTTCATGTGACTCTAGATCCACAGCAATATGGTTGATTCTTAACTGCCCCCTGGGCAATTAGGGATGGGCAATAAATGCTGCCTCGCCAGTGACAGCCCTCATCCCTTGAATGAATAAAAGAAAAAAATTCTGGCAGAAGGATAAATAATAATATTTGGAAGCGATTCAACTACAGTATATACATACTATTCTTTCATTGTTTGGAGACTTCAACATATATTCCCACCTCTGGCAAAGCTTCTCTAACACTTTGCTCGCAATTCTGGTCAAAATTGGGGAGAGAGAGAGCTTCTGACCTGGTGGTCAATTTAGCCCTTAAGTTTACACTCTAATCTCTCTCCCCTTTGTAATATCTCTTGCCTTGCTTAATGGAGAATACTAGATCTGGATTTCACTCAACTTAACCTTCTTTGCTGAAAGACTTGCTGGCACCTTGATGACTAAAGTCAGGGGTAGGCCATTCAGCCTTCAAATACGTTCTCAGTGCTCAAGAAATATGTATTGTGTTAGATTGTACGTCTCTCTTTAGGAAGTCTATGCTGCACGGCTGTAGCATTTAAGCCACAAGCACGCGTTGCAATGCCTGCAAATGAAGAGAAAGGTTTTGGACAAAAATCACGGTTGTGCGCTGAATAATTCAGACGATGAGAAAAACATGAAGCATAACCTGGATGATTAACACACAGCCACAAAGGCAAATGCAAATTGTAAGTTGCAAAATATTAAAATTAATATTTGGGAGTTTTATCTATGCTGAATTAAAAAGGACAGGGATTGTGTATGGTTCAAAATGAGCTCTCTCCACTGATATCGTGACATTCTGAACTGTACTGGATGTGAGGCTTTGTATAATGTGCACACAGCATGTCTTTGCTTATCACGAACTTTGGAATTTTTTGTAGCAATTTATCATGGGCTTTATATTTAAAGAATTTTTTCTTTTAAACTGTGTTCACTCTTGCTACTTTGACAACCTCAACTGGTAATTGCAAATTGCAAGGCCCTGCAAACAAATAGGATGGATGAGTGATTAATCAGATTTTGGCAAATGTGAAAAATGAACAAAAGGGTAATGAGAACCATGATTCTGTCACTTCATAATCTTGTATTGATCTTCATGGCTGCATGTAGAATCGTCTATGCATTTGTTTCCTTTCATAGTTTCAGTTTTGGTTCTGGTAGCGCTCCTGTTGTTGAAAATGGATAAATTGAACTCCATAGAATTTAACACCAAGACTTCACTAACACTATTGAGGGAAAGCTACACTTTTAGAACACAATCCTTCAGATAAGATGTTAAGCTGATGTCCTGTCTGCCCTTTCAAGTGGATGCAAGTGTTTCCGAAGAAAACTCGTGGTATAGAGGGTAACATTTTAGCATGGATAGTAAATTTGCTGGCTGGCTGAAATCAGAAAGTACGACCATCAGAGGATCAGGATTAGGCCATTTGGCCCATTGAGCCTACTCTACCATTCTAGCTGAAATGGTTTTCAATCCCATTCTCCTGCCCACCACCTGTAACCATTGATCCCCTTATCAATGAAGAACCTATCTATCTCTGTCTTAAATACACTCAATG
This sequence comes from Stegostoma tigrinum, assembly GCF_030684315.1. Taxonomy (NCBI): domain Eukaryota; kingdom Metazoa; phylum Chordata; class Chondrichthyes; order Orectolobiformes; family Stegostomatidae; genus Stegostoma; species Stegostoma tigrinum. The sequence goes on along the minus strand of NC_081377.1, from coordinate 35,498,567 downwards.
ACTTGGCCTCCATGGCCTTCTGTAGCAATGAGTTCCAGAGATTCACCACATTCTGGCTGAAGAAATTGCTCCTCATTTCATTTCTAAAGGGTCATCCATTCAATTTGGAGCTCTGCCCTCGTGTCCTTGTCTCTCTTACTAGTGGAAACATCTCCAAATTTACACTATCCAGGCCTCTGTAAATTTCAATCAGATACCCACTCACCCTGCTAAACTCTATCAGATACAGACACAGAGTCCTCAACTCCTCCTCATATGATAAGCTCTTTAGCTCTGGGATCATTCTGGCACACTTCCTCTGGGCCATCTCCAATACCAGGACATCCTTCCTTGCCCAAAGTTACTCACAACATTCTGACAAGAGCTTTATATAGCCTCAACAGCAGACAGCTGCTCTTTTACTCTAGCCCTCTTGAAATGAATGCTAACATTACATTTGCCTTCCTAACTGTCAACTGAACCTGCATTTGAACTTAAGGGAATTCTGAACCAGGATTCCTAAGTTCCTTTGTGTTTCAGGTTTCCAAAGCCTTTCCCGATTTAGAAAATCAGTGCATGACCTCTCACATTCCCACATTGTGTGCAGTTTGCCATTTATTTACCCATTCACCTAACCTGTCCAAATCCTTCTGCAACCTCCCTGGTTCCTCAACATTACCCGTCCTTCCGCCTATCTTTAAGTCATCTGCAAACTTAACAAAAATTTCCTTAGTTCCTTCGTCCAGATCATTAATGAATAATGGAAATAGTTGTGGACCCTTGCAGAACTCCACAAGTCACCAGCTGCTGTTCTGATAAAAACCCCTTTATTCTCATTTCCTGCCTTCTCCCCATCAGCCAATCCTTAATCCATGCCAGCACCTGGCCTGTAACACCATCGGCTCTTATTTAGCAGCCTCCTGGGTGGCACCTTGTCAAAGGCCTTTTGGAATCCAAATAGATCACATATACTGGCTTTCCTTTGTCTAACTTGCTCATTACCTCCTCAGTTTGTCAGGCGTGTTCTCCTCTTAACAAAGCCGTAATGACTCTGCCCAATTTTACCATTCCAAGTACTCTGCAATCTCATCTTTAAGAATGGACATCAAAATCTCACCGATAACTGAGGTCGGACTAAACAACCCATAATTTCCTGTCTTCTACTCCCCTCCCTTAAACAAGGGTGATGTATTTGCCATCTTCCAGGCCTCTGGGACTCTATCTGACTCCAGTGATTCCTGAAAGATCATCACCAATGCCTCCACAATCTCCTCAGGTATCCCATTCACAACTGTGGGATGTAGTCCATCTGGTCTGGGTGGTTTATGCACCTTCAGACCTTTCAGCTTCCCCAACACCTTCTCCTTAGGAAAATACTGAAAGAACTGCGGAACAAAAACAGAAGTTGCTGGAAAAGCTCAGCAGGTCTGGCAGCATCTGTGAAGGAAAAAAACAGAGTTAACGTTTCAGGTCTGGCGACCCTTCCTCTGAACCCTTCCTGTCTTTACATGATGTTTAAGAAAGTTTACAGTACTTTTTAAAGTGTGAGCTACTGTATCCCTGTCCTATGTTTTGACTTGTCTAAAATTCAAAGATGGATCTGTGTTGGAAAAGGATTTTAAAATAAGCAGCAGTGGGTCAACTTCTTCTCGTGGCTCTGCTCTGTGTCTCGTTTCCAAAACTAAAATGGACAGGGTATATAGAGAGAGCTGCTTATTTGTGTCCTGTTCCCCTAACTCCTTGGTGATGGCCACTACACTCACCTCCATCCCTCTTGACGTTCTGGTGTGCGACTGAGGTCTTTCACCTTGATGACTGATGCAATGTTCCTGTTTGGTTTCTCCACCATTTCTTTGTTCCCCCACCCCTGCCCCATCACTACTTCTCTAGCCTCATTTTCCAGCTGCCCAATGGAGCAAGGACACTGAGGGGCTGCAAGATAGTTCCAGGGTGATGTGTGATTTGGAGATGAAGTAGCTGGCAGTGGTATCTTGTCTTTGGGTTTAAACAGTGGTGCCAAAGGAGCTTTAGTAAAGTTGCTGCAGTGTATTTGATGTATTCGGCACCAGTATTTCAACAGTCCTTCATTGGTTGTGAAGTACATTGGGTATCCTGAGGATACAAACAAGGTGAAGTAATTGCAGCCCTTGTTTATTTTCCTTCTGCTTTTCTCCTTCCTTTCCAATGTCCTGATGAATGGAGTCGGGTGTCACAGCTGCTGTGAACAGTCAGTACCATTTTGTGTGACCATCTTACATCTGTGGAGTTGCATGAAGTTACTCGATTACTCCAGCAGCTTCATCCTGATGTCCACATCTCTCATTCTCCATCAGAGAGACCTGAAACAACATTTTAATTTGGCAAGCTCTCCTGACCTGAGTGAGCTGCCTGAAAGGTTGGTGGAAGCATCTTCAGTAGCAGCATTCAAAAGAGAATTGATAAAACCTAAAATTGGAAAATTTACAGGGTTACGAGAAAAGAGGAGCAGGGTCAATTGGATAGCTCCACTGAAGAACCAGTGCCTGCATAATGGGCTGAATGGCCTCCTTGTGTGCTGTAACATTTCATGAAATTCCTGCACAGAGATTAGGAGTCAGAATCACAATCAGTTCTCTGGTTTACTCACCTGGGGTCAGGAGCATTTTTATCCTCATTCATCTCAGTAGCAAATCTGCCACATTCCTTGTGAACTCTAGACACTGATACTCAGAATACAGTCAATACCATCCTTCACCACTCACACCAAGTGGATGAATTTTAATACAATGTCATTTTAATAATTAGAAACCATGCTGAAGTTCACAAAATTGGAAAACGTTCAGAGCTAGTAATAAATAGAAAATGAGAACAGAACCTATGCAGAGACAGGAAATCATTAGAAGCTGCTTTGGGGAATGGTGTGATGGACATTTTTATCTGTACTAAGTGGGAGAGTATTAATCCCTCACGACCACATTTCTGTGATAAAACTGGGAGGGAAATAAATGAGCAGTTGTGAATGGCAGCTCATCTGGGAATCAGTGCTGGGGGAAGATCTACAACTGAGCTGTGCTTTAGACAGAAATCATGTGTTTCAATTTCTTTTTCCTATTAAACATGATTTGTCTGTGTGTTTTCCAGCAAAGCACTCATCAGCATGGCTTTTAAGATGAGACACAGGTTAAATTGTGCAGACTGTCTGTCTGGTCATTTTCAGTAAAAGACAAAGTTACTTCTGTACATGGCTTCAATTAATATCCTGGCACTTTTCAAACAAGCCTAAAGTACATCCTGGTCCACTGTAGTTCTTCAGCTGAAACGTACAGCTTCTACAATCGCTTATGCCTATCTGTCCAGATCACTTACATATTATTATTACATAAATTTACATTCCCTTACCTTAATTGCAGGGTAGTTATCTATGCTTCACTCCAGCACGTGGACTCTGAAGCTCTGAACTGAACTTGTTTGCGCACATTGCAAATTCATGTGAACGTTTATTGCTGAAGGACAGAATGATAAAACAGTAAAATTCCACATTATGCACAGTTATCGTACCTAAATAAAAAGACTCAATCTGAATGTTGCCCCCTTTCCCTTTCTGTTAATTAAAACAGGTTGTCAGTCACACAGACTGACTGATCGAGCTTTCTGACAGGCAAGAACACAGAAACCGAATCCCTCTCAGCCGCAGACTGAAATGTCCAAGGAATGCTGATGGTGTTTGACTTCTATATGTGCAGTGCCCAGGCCCAATATCATGTCTACACAAACTGGTGCTCATGTATCAAACTCCTGGCTCTGGGCAAAAACTGCTTCATACAAGGGCTAAGAGTCATACAGTCATGGGGATATATAGCACAGAAACAGGTTCTTTGGTCCAACTCATCCACCCTGACCAGATTACCCAAAATTAATCTAGTCCCATTTGCCAGTATTTGGCCCATACCCCTCTATACCCTTCCTATTCGTACACTCATCTAGATCTCTTCTAAATGTTATAATTGTGCTGGCCTCCATCGTTTCCTGGATAGGAAGTGAACTCTAACAGGAAATCTTGAGCAAAGCTCAAAGGTGGATGAAATAACTCCAAGGAAGCTGGTATCCTGTCACCAAGTCACTCTTTATCTACATGTGTACTGGATATGGGATCTGACCAGCCAGCTCAAAGCCAGTCCCTAGAATGAGGAGGCTGTCTGAATGTCCTGTCTATATCTGTCAACCAGGTCTCCCTGATTGGACCAGGTAATAGCCCCAGTCAAGGATCTCATAGTCAATGGATCCACCTGGCCTGCATACTAATCACTACAGTGAACTAATATCTAAAGGTGTCACCTTTCCAACAGCTCCTGTAACCAAGCCATTGCCCATTTGTATTCTCATGTTGCAGACCAGGCAGAGTGAGAGGGGCAGACTGATGTTTGGGCAATCTAAGGTCTTCATAGATTTTATCCAAGAATACACCCCTGTAGAGGAACACACCCAAACATAAACCATTATCTCAGGAACCCAAAGGTCGTTTCCACATTTTAAACACACTCTGAGAGCCGAAGGATGGTCTGATACCTCAATATCACAGGAATTCCAGTTTATCTGGAAATGATGTTTGCCTTTTGGTCCACTCCCTCCACCTCACCACAGAAATAATCCCTATCTATGTAGATAAAGAATCAGCTTGGTCTGTGATACTTCACCCTTAGGATAGAAACGGAATGTTGTCAGCCTCAAGTACCAAGAATGATCAGTTTGTGAGATCTGAAAGAAGAGTATCTGTTGCAAGATGCTGCTTTAACACAAACCATTGAGGTGAGAAGGGTTAAGTGGGGGAGAAAAGGTAATTTGAAGTACCTGAACTATCACACAATCGCTCATAACTTAGATTCAGGCTCAGGCAGTTAAAGGTGCAGCTGTCAATGAGTGCTGATTTTGGATTAAATCATGAATGCTCTTCAGCTGGAAGCTCAGGGTCACCAAATTCAAGCCTCAAATATTCACTTCACATTACGGTCCTCAACGTTGGAAAGTTTTAAAAGTCCCATTGCTACAATCTTTGTCGGATTCAAACCTAGTTTTCTAGGGCTGAGAAACAGACTCTGAATGAGTCTGCAACAGATACCAAGTAAGGTTTGCAATATCTCATTGGATTCAACCAGGTCCTGTGCAATGCCTGAATTCTTTCTGTAGGACATCCTGAGATATCACCCTGTTTGTGTGGATATGAAGTATCCTGTAACATTATTTCTATGAAGAGCAGTGGAAATATCCCTGCAATTCTGGCCAGTATGTATCTCACAGGTTAGCAATCATCTAAGCATTGCTATATTATATTTTGTGACATATCCTTGTGTGCAAGTTGGCTGCCCTGTTTTCTTCACTGCAGCAGTGTCATTTAATTGGATGTAAGGGGCTCTGGGGCATTCTGAGGCCATGAAAGGTGTGATTTTAATACAACATCTTTCAGTCTAACTGACTAATATAAAGTCCAGTCATAATTCCAGTGGAAGATAACTGGAAGCTTTCTCACCTATTCTGCAGAAGAGAGGAGTGTCACTTGAACAGGAAAATGTTACCTTATTTAATTAACTGAGGAAAAGTCAAGGGTGCAGAGATCAAATACTTCTCTAGAGAAATGCTTCTTGCAGGTCTGGCCAAGTATCTACTTCCTAATGATGTGAGCCAACTTTTAAAGCGTGTAATGAAAACACTGTATTGTCAAGTTACTTTGCCTTCGAAAACATTTTGCAAAATACACTTTCTCGTCCAATTTTAATGAGGATATTGCAACTCAGGTGTACAATGATATTTAAGAAAAGCACTGAGCTTTTAACCAGTTGTCTGCTGATCGGCCTGTCTGGATGTCTCAATTGATTCACCCAGATTTCTCACCAAGGCCCATGTAGTTCAGAGATTTATAAGTTTCCACCAGCAGGTATAGAGACTATGAGGAGGAGCCGGATTGTTTACTCCTAAACTGTTCTCACAACAAGCCTGGAAGACATTGCAGGGTGATGCTTAAGGCACTCCTCAGTATTAACTCTTACAGACACCCGGACCCTTTTGAACCACTAACCTTGCAGGCAATCACTGTGTAATAAGTTTATAGTGGCCCTGAATGGCCACAGTGCACACCTGCCAAGGTATGTCCATTTGGCTGGAGACTGGAAGATGTGTCAATGAGATTTTTAGTGTGTAGACCATAAGACATAGGAGCAGACATTAGGCCATTCAGCCCATCGAGTCTGCTCTGCCATTCAATCATGGCTGATAATATTCTCAACCCCATTCTCCCGCTTTCTCCCCGTTACCCTTGATCCCCTTGACAATCAAGAACTTATCTACCTCTGTCTTAAATATATTCAATGACCCGGCCTCCCCAGTCTTCAGTGGCAGTGAATTCCACAGATTCACCACTCTCTGGCTGAAGACATTTATCCTTATCTCTGTTCTAAAAGGTTTTCCTTTTACTGTAAGACTATACCCTCAGATCCTGATCCCTCCTACCAATGGAAACATCTTCCCAGCACCCACTCTGTCCAGGCCACTCAGTATTGTGTAGGTTTCAATTAGATCCCCTCTCATCCTTCTAAACTCCATCGAATATAGACCCAGAATCCTCAAATGTCCCTTGCCATCATCCTCCATGGAATTGAAGAAAAAAGAACCCTAGCTCATGAAAAGTATAATTTGTACCTGGTCTTCATTGCTACCGGAATGGACGGGAACCCATCTGTAGAAGCAGCATATAATCAATAAGTTATACTCTGAAGCAAGATGCAAACTTACCAGGCATACTCCACTATTATTTTTCCCACAGGATGTTAATACTGCAGCATTTGGCCCAGGTCCCTCTAAACCCTTCCTTTTCATATACCCATCCAGATGCCTCTTAAATGTTGTAATCGTACCAGCCTCCACCATTTCCTTTGGCTGCTCATTCCATACATGCAGCACCCTCTGTGTGAAAAAGTTACCCCTTAGGCCCCTTTTAAACATTTCCCTTCTCACCTTAAACCTATGCCCTCTAATTTTGGGCTCCCCTACCTTGGGGAAAATTCCTTGGCTCTTCACCTTATCCACGTCCCTCATGATTTTCTCAACTTCTATCAGATCACCCCTCAGCCTCCAAAGCCCCAGGGGTAAATAGCCCCAGCCTTTTCATCCTTTCCCAGCTCAAATCTTCTAACTCTGGCAGTAAGTTTTGAGGTTTGGTAGGGGTGAATCAAGTCTATGAATTGAAAGTATTTGTGGAATAGGTGGTCAGGATAGAAATTTAAATCTGGAAAGCACAAGTGGAAATGAGCAGAATTATAGACAATTATTACACTGTAATAACATTATTTAACAGGAAAAGAAAATAAAAACAGAATGATAACAAGCAATAGAACATGAGGGAACGAAGACACTTCTAACAGTAACATGTTAATGGAAGACTCTGTGGCCATGGTTCTACTCACTGGTTCTACAAAGCCTTCTCTCTGATGAGATCCTCAGGAAGTAGACCCATTTTTACAATGGAGGTTCATGGGTTCTTGAAAGATTCTAGAAGGAAGAAATTCTAGGCAGCACAGAGAGTGGTCAGGGCAGCAATGAGAGCATAGGGCAGACAAGAATGACCAGTCCAAAGTAGCAATGATTGGATCACACACAGTCTGTCAACCCTGGTGCAAAATAATCTTAAATTCAAAGGCTCAAATTATGTTGTCATGCCCAGGAACAAAGATAGATTTCAACCCCTCAAATCATCACAGTGAACCTAAAAATAAAATCAGGAAAATATAACTTCTGTGTAAGTGAATACGCTTTCAAAACTGCTGTTTGTGGTACAAAAACAGAAACTGAACAGGTCTGGCAGCATCTGCAGAGAGAGAAACAATAATATTTTGAGTCCAGTCATATCGCTTCAAGAGACGGAAGTTCTGGAGATGTTCTGTTTTTGTTGTTCTTCATGAAATGAGTCACCCATATAAGTATTGATTGTAGTCACTACTTTTAATCATTTGTGAATAAGTACCCATAAATACCACTACCCTAAATAGGTTACACTCTTATTTTCCATGTAAACTGTTTCAGATCAATCATCTGCATGCAGCCAGAGGAAAAATTAGATTCTGAGTTCACATAACTGCACCTTCTATTGAATTGACAACAACTTACTTCAGCAAAGGTCATTCTGGGCAAGGATTGGAGAAGGTGTTGATGGAAAACATACTGGATATGCCTCTTCCTGGTATATGAAGGAACATTTCAGGGTAAGTGTGCTGCAGTACGGAGATGACCTGCTAAAACATAGGTAGAGATTATCAGCAGTGCTGTATGGCTTACCGAGGAATTGTTACATTCCAAGTCTTTTCCAATTCCAGAGTAGTCAGGGTATTGCTAATCTTTGCCAATTGAGTGGATACATTTACTTTATAGGTAAAAGCAAAGTATTGTACAAATATAATGCATACAAAGTGAAAGGCTGTCTTCTTCAGTAACAGTGTTTATTTCAGTAAAAGGCTTTCAAAGAATTGTCAGCATTCCTGGTTTTGCTAACAATTCATTGATTTTATAATATTGTTTTAATGCATATGATTCAGAGAGATAGAAGGTATTGAGAAGGTTTATTTTGCTGCTTTGCTCTATCAGTGTTATTGCCCCGCTGTGTGACACCACTTAAATTGTAAAGCAACATGTGGTAAATAGATTAACAAAATTATGAATGTTGTTCTTTCTACCTTCCAGGAAAGGCTCTATGATTACCTGTCCCGTGAATAAGAAGTCTTTGTTACACTCACTGTACAAAACAAATGGAGGCTGTTTACATCAATTGTTGGAATAAAATAGGATCTCTTTTTTTCCCTTAGCATGTGAACAATCTTTGTTCGACACATTGTATAAGTATAGCCAGACAAAAATGGACGCTCTGCAAAAGGAGAATTAGAGCAACTGAGAAAGAAGCAAATAGGTGCCTTTTAAGAAAGAGAGATGAAAAGTTATGGTCGGGTGTTCCAGAAGGTAGAGGTTAAACAGCGGAAGGCACTGCCATCAACTGTGGAAGGAAAGGGGGAGGTGATTTTAAGCGATCGTAATGGAAGGCTTGCAAAGTTATTGGAGGATTCTCAAGCCAAAGGGTAACCATCATGTAATCAAATTGCAAACATAAAATGTGTGCTCTATCAAGGCAGGTTTCATTCTGGGATTTGACTTGTCCAGTATTCCAAGTGAACTGGGAAACTAACATTCCCTACTTGGCAGTTTTGTGGGAGCACCCTCACCACCCGTGCTACAGGTTCGAGAAGGTGGCCGATAACATGAGCACTATATACCAGAGCGTAAGAAAGAAAATAAGAAGTGGAAATAAGAATAGGTAAGCAGACTCTTCGAGCCTTTGCGGGCATTCAATATAACTGTGTTTTTGAACTTCTACCTCAGTTTCAGGTTCCCAAACCAGCCTCACAGCTCTTAATTCTCTTGTTATCAAAAAATCTGTTAATCTTTTCTTGAATATTAGGGATTAAACATTGGCCTTCCGAGCCTGTTTTGCATCAATGAATAATAAAAAGGATAAAATGCAATTTAGAAGCATATAAATGCCCATTTGGTTCCTCCACCTTTGGTGCCTTCTGCTTAAGAGGCTAAATGGCCATAACCATGAAAATTACATTCCATGTTGTCATTATGGCGAAGACAATTAAAAGTCAGGATCGAGTCTTCAAAGTAATTATGCATCATTGTGGTCAATGCCACTTCAAAGTACTCAGTGAATTCAAACAGTTCACAAGCATCATATTTGACAAAAATGGAAATAAATGCATCATTTGTCAGATAAATTTGATGCACAACATGTTTACATCAGGATAAGTCATATTTAATTTAATTTGACTTGAAATAATGCTGATTTATCTCATACATATGAATGCAATAATAGGCAATCACAATAGCAAGACTGCTGACTAAATGGGCAAATGTCCCATTAATCTTCATCACAGTTTCTAAATGCAAAGCTCCTCCACTCTATAATCGTAGGATCTTATTTGTTTTAATTCCCAAAAGAGAGGATTATTTCTCTTGCAAGTAATAAACTCAAACAATTCACTGTTTAGAGACACAGGGTAAAACTCTCAAACTGGGATCAGTTTTAAAATATATAATATGTTTCCAAAATTATACTGAAACATTTCTCTCTAACATTTTCCATTGCAATAAATTTTGCTCTTGCAGTTATATTGCTTAATCACTGAAGTTGAATAAGAATGAGGTTTGAAAAAAAATCACTGAAGATTAATGTGCTACCTTTTAAGCAGACCATAAAACAACTTCATGGTCCAGAAATAAATTACCCAAGAAATAAGGAAGCAAATTTTTTTTGGAAACTGGACAAAATTAAAATTATTGTACAATTATTCTTTATAATAGGTTGGTAACTGGGCCCAGGTGGAAATGTTAGTATTACGCATTTTGTTTATATCTTTAACACAAGTAAATCAGATCTTCATTCAAAAGGTGGCAAGAATAAATTTGCACCTAACTTAGCACCTTTGCTAATCATCACTCATTAATGAGGGGTGGTTAGTTTGAATGGCTGGTAAATAATGCACAGCGACACCAACAGCACAGGTTCCGTTCCTATACCAGCTGAGATCACTGTGAAAGTATTTCCTTCTCAATCTCTCCCCTTTCCTGAGATCTGCTGACCCTGAGATTTAAGCTCGCCACCAGTTGTCCCTTTGCAGTATCTAAAAGTGTAGAGTGGTGTATAAATTGGAATGGTGGCTTTAAGTTAATACTGGTTGGATGTGAAGTAGTTTAAAGTCCCAGGTTAATGCTCGTGGTAGTTGGCAGAGTTTAAAATCTGGAATCTAAAGCTTGCCTCTTGGTGTCTGTGAAACTCTTGCTGCTTGTCATAAACCCATTTGCTTCACAAACACTTTTCAGGAAAAGGAAATCAGTGATTCTGTCTACATGTGGCTTCAGATCTATAGAAATATGATTGACTCTCGACTACTTTCTGAATGGCATGGAAAACCACTTAATTCAATGGCACGGTACCAAGTTCAGGCCATTCCAGCAATACCCACATCCCAATAAAATAAAAGCAGACTTCATTTACATTGCTGTGGTCTTCCATTGATTAAGTGATAAAACCAGCTATTTTTCCAATATTGGGGGATCTCCTGAGAGCAAAGGGGATCAATAACCAATTATTGATGACTGATAATGATGACCCAGTTAATCTGGTGTTATGGTTAGTTTAACGGAGGATGTTGGTCAGAATCTTAAATGAACTTAAAGATACAGAAAGAATCAGTAAAAGACAGCACATCAGGCAACGCAATGCTCCCTCAGTACTTCCCCAGAAACACCAGCCTAGATGGTGCACTAACATTCTTGAATTGTGGCCTGAATTTACCATATTCTGACAGAGGAAAAACTGGTGCTAACTGAACTAAGTGGACATTTTGAACTTTCTTAACATTGTGAATGCACGCTTTTTGCTCAAAATACCTCTTACTCCACCTGCCTTGTGTATCTGCCTCAAAAACACACCAGCCCATCAGATCGTGCGTGCAGACTGAGAATACCACGTCACAATGTCACTTGGCTTGGCCAAACTCCAGAGCTTGCACATCTCATATCCCAATGCAGTATTAGGTACTGGACTCCCACTGCGATCCCTTCCACCAATCTCCACAGGCACTCTAACACCAACCCTTAATTCCCAGTCCCTCTCAAGCACACATATGGTAGTGTCCATCTCCAATATGATGCTGCCCATTGTGTTATAGCCAATAGATAAGAAATGATGAATAATTCATGAATAATATTAGGAGTATCATACATGTGAGAATTACAAGGTCTTTTTGTCTTTCAAATGAGATTCTAAATTTGCGCCAAATCTGTCTTTTTTGGTAGATGCCATATTTCACTGAAGAGCAGGGGAGTTAATCCCATTAACTCAGCCAATATTTATCCCTCAACAAATATCATTAAAATCTTTTATCATCTCCACAACAGAGTTCTGACTGTATGAGTTTGCTGCATGTAAATTGGCTGCAGTATATCTTACCTTACACCAATGACTAGATTTTGAGAATACTTCATTGGCCTTAAAGTACCTTGGGGTGTCTTGAGGCAATGAAAGTTGCTAGAGAAATGCAAACCTGTCTTCTCTGCTGACAAAAAAAAAAGCAAGGGAGCATCTAAAGAGGAGGTGAGGTCTCTATAAAGAGTCAAAGTTAAGCCAATGAAAGAAAACAATAGACATTCAAACCTCACAATATAAAAAGTAACAACATATAGAAGCTAAGAAAGAAAATAAAAAAACAGATGGAGGGTGAAAACAGAGAGCAAGGTAAAAGGAATTAATGTAAAGGTTGAGAAAACTTTTTGCTTGTGAGAAATGTCACAAGTGATCAAGAATGTTATAATATATTTTGTTGTCACATGGTATAATGTCCTTCTCATGCAATAGCAGATCCTCTGATTTAATATGAACAATGCAAGGGAAGATCTGGATTTGTGTGCAAATTTATTATTCATGCTGCTTTCACCATTTACATGTTTAGATTAATTTATGAAGGTAGCTTGTGATATGTGAGGGTCATACATTTCTTCATTTGTCTGTCCATTTCACTGCAGTAAGGAAGGCAGCATTTTAAAAAATTCAGTTGGTTGCCACACCATTATAGCTCACACACATTTCTCTACCAGCCCTGTCGTTTGACCATGCATATCCCTCCCTGATGGAACTGAGCTGGGACTTTGCTGTTGGGTTAAACAAGGAAGATTTCATCATGTAAGTTCTAACTTGGGGGCACTGACCACTCAGGCTGGAAGTAAAGACCAGAGTAACACTCAGATGGAGAGGAGGTGATCTTGTCACACGATTCTGGTATCCCTACCTCTGGACCAGGAGCCCCAATTTAAGTCCCACCTGTTCCAGAAGTTTGTCAGAACATCTTTGAAACAGGTTTTTTCGAAAGTATAATAAAACCCAGCTTGGTTCTAGCATTCTCACTAATAATGGTGATAAATCATCGCATGAAGCTTTAAAACTTTTAGGATTAAGGTGAAATCATTTTCAAATAACATTTCTTTTCTAGAATCAAACACAAAACTCCGGAAGATCCATTCAGAATTGTTTAGGTGACCCAGGCTGGATTAATAATCCGACCTGTCCTCTCTCTGAGAGATTGTAAGAACTGCCGATGCTGGAGTCAGAGATATCACAGTGCAGAGCTGGAGGAATACATCAGGCCACAGAGCAGCAGGAAAATTGACATTTCAAGTTGGGATCCTTCTTCAGAAAAAGGGAGGGGGGAAGGGTGCTCTGAAATAAATAGAGAGAGGAGGGGTGGGGCTGGGGAAGATAGGTGGGATGGTGATAGGTGAGTGTAGGTAGGGAGTGGTGGGGATTGGCTACTGAGGTGGGAGCCTCCCTCTCATCCTTGCTTCGTTGACCTGAAACAATCTGTCCACCTTCTCTCCCACTTATACACTCCTCCCACCTCATTCCAATTTGTCCAAACCAGTGCCTGGAATAGAGGATGTGCCTTCTCTCCATTCTCTCCTTTAGAGGATTCCTGGAGAGCCTGCCTCCATAATAAACAGAGGTTTGTAAAATCATGAGGGGCATAGATAAGGTGAATGCCAGATGTATTTTCCCTAGGGAGAGGAATTTCAAGATTAGGGGCATATATTTGAAGAGAAAGGAGAAATATTTAAAAGGGATGTGAGAGGCAACATTTTTTTGTTCAGGGAGTGGTTCATGTGTGGAAGGAACTTCTAGAGGAAGTGATGAATGTAGACACAGTTACAGAGTTTAACAGACATTTAGGTGAGTACATGAATAGGAAAGGTGTAGAGAGATATGGGCCAGGAGCAGGCAGGCGGGACTTAATTTGTGACTATGGTTGGCATGGACCAGTTGGATCAAAGGGTCTGTTTCTGTGCTATGTGACTCCATGACTCTATTACAGATTCCAGCTGAGAGGAACACCAAGCTGCCAAATTCACAGCCCTGGGATGAAATGCTGAGAAAATCTGAGGGAAAATTAACAGGAAGGTGCGGAGAGAAAGCAGCAATACGTTTCTGTTGGAATGTTCCAATGGTCAAGCAGGATGAATGGAGTAGTAAAGCAGTAAATCATTGTACTTCCATTTTGCAGTTGCCCTTGAAAAGTCCCTAAACAGCCATCTGAATGCCTGCAGGTACTCTGTTCTGTAAAGCTTCAGCTAACGGATAAATGAATGCTGGCAGTCCCCAGCTAGTATCAAGTACTGTATAGCAGCATGTTCTCGCTTTGTTTCTCCCACTAAAATATCGCTTACAGCACTTGGCCTGGCTGCCTTTTTATGTTATATGCCATCTGTCCCAAGCCAGCTACCAGTCTGTGTTATCATTTACACTAAATGAACCAGTAAATTACATCATTATTGATCCATACAGGCTGAAAGAAAAGTGTTCAGCTGTGTTTTACAAATCTCAGGCGAGTCTTTAGACACGATAACACTAACATTTTTATCCAGAATTCTCACCTCTTGTGCCTGATAACTTCTGCTTCCTGTTGGACAGAACAAGATCAATTCAGCAGCATTTCCCAGAGGACAGCTTTGAGTTATTATATCATGCAGTGAGTTTGCCCACAAAGAAATGAAAGAGCTCAGTACTTGATAAGTGTATCAATTGTATCAAAGATGGATCAATTTCCACGACCAAAATGAGATGACTGGAAACCAAAATAGCAGGAACAGTGCAGTGTAAAAACATTGTATACGCTCCTATCCCCATCCCCCAATTTAAATTCTAAGTGGTATAGCTGAATTTTTTTGTTTGGAAATTGGGATCAGGGTGAATAAGAGCAACACAGCACACGTATCATTCTACATGAACAGCAACACTTTGGCAGCACGGGCAAGTAGGACTGAGAGAACTGGCAGAAAGGTTTACCTTTATCTTGAGGAGGCTGGAAATCCAAGGAAATGTGTGGAGTTTTGGTTAGGATGGATCCAGAATAACTGCGCTCCGTTTTGCACACCTCACCTCAGGGAGAAATATGTTGTGGATGGGGAGCAGTGCAGGTGCATCATTTTTTAAAAAATTTAATAACAATTGTGGATGTCACTGCCTGGGCCCAACATTTATCACCATCCCTAATTGCCCAGAGAGCAGTTAAGAGTCAACACAGTCATGTGTAGGCCAGCCGAAGTAACAGAGGATGAGAAATGGAGAGGCAGAAATGGAGGAAGAGAAACAGATGATGAGAAATGGAGTAGCAGAAACAGAGGATGAGAAGTAGAGGAAATGATTGTCAGGTTTTCCAACAATCGACAATGGATTGATGGTCATCATCAGACTTTGAATTCTAGATCAGGATGATATGAAAGGGTTAACTAATGAAGGGGTTAACTAACACGTACAGGATGCATATCCCAGGCTCTCACATGCTTGAATACAGAAGATTATGGAATGATCTAATCTGGGTGCTTCCAATGATCAGCACACATTCATTAAATGGATAGAAAAACTGTGTCCTCTGGAGGTGGACGCCAGAAAAAGGGGTGTGGAGGGGATGTTGGGGGTTTGACCTTACAATTAAATCAAGACTTTTGGTGTGATAATGGGAAGCAGAAGTTTCCCACATAAAGGCAGATGGAACTTCTGAATCTGCTCTTTCAAAGACCTGTCAACATTCAGGAACTGAGGTTGATAGTTTTTTTGATATGTAAGGGTGCTAAAAGAAATGGTGCCACAACTAATAGATAAAGTTGAAACAGATCACATGGGATCAAATTAAATGTGGGTACAATCTTGAAAGTCCAGTTGGCCTCACCCTGTTCTTATATTCTTAAATTTGTACCCTGAGTGCTCTTAGCTATCCTATACATAATATAATCTTCTGGGACCGAAGCAAAGAACTTTTGTATCATGAACTAAAGAGTGTAATTTAAATAAAAACTGAAAGAACTGTGGATGCTGTAAATCAGAAATAAAAACAGAAGTTTCTGGAAAAGCTCAGCAGATCTTGCTCCATCTGTGAAGAGAAATCGGAGTTAACATTTCTGGCCCAGTGAGGAAGGGTTACCAGACTTGAAATGTTAACTTTGTTTTTGTTCACAGATGCTGCCAGGCCTGCTGAGTGTAATTTAAATGTTGCGTTGCATTTTAATGCAACACTAAGCAAAGTGAGTATATGATGGGACCATGCTGTGTGTCCCTCTGATTATCCAGATAGGCTTGAAGGATCCTCTGAATATGATAAACGTTTAAGAGCAGATTTCTTTTTTAATTTCACTTTACATTTTTGCTGAGCTAACAAGGTGTAGAGCTGGATGAACGCAACAAGCCCAGCAGCATCTTAGGAGCAGGAAATCTGATGTTTCGGGCCCAGACCTTTCATCAAAAATGGGGGAGGGGAAGGGGTGTTCTGAAATATATAGGGAGAGAGCAGGAGGCAGATAGAAGATGGATAGAGGAGAAGATAGGTCAAAGATGGATAGATGCTGAGTTCTTCCAGCTCCACACCTTGTTATCTTGGATTCTCCAGCATCTGCAGCTCCTAGTATCTCTGATATAATTTTAACCTCACTGCGAAGCATCTTCTAAGGATGCCTACTCCGAAGAAGTTACCCTCCTCCCTCCGGACAAACCTCAGGGGATCTCTCTCCCGCTGCAACTCTTTTGTCACCTATCTTCTCCTCTATCCACCTTCGATCTGCCTCCCCCTTACAATGTTTGCTGCTTGTTTTATCGATATTTCTTTCTGAGGTTTTTAACTGTTTGCCTGTGATTTCTTTAAAGCAGATGTTGTGATGTTCTTTGGGTCAGAACTTGAGGGGTGTGGGGGTGGGTATTATTTATCTGCTTTTGTCCAAAAATTGCTGAGTGCTGTGCACAATTTTATCAGAAGTCCATAACTGGAGCATTTATAGCGAGTCAGCAGAACAGCTAGAGATGAAAATGCGAAGCAGACATGAAAAAGGAACTGAGAGAAAATTAAACTTTCAGCAGGGTTCGGAGTGCAATGCAGCTGCGTATCCTAAGTCCAGTTAAAATTAATGATGGAAATTGGCTTTATAGTGCCCTACCATTTGCAACGAACACAGTATTTCATGTTTCAAATGGTGCAGTCAGGCAATAAATTTCAGCACAACTGACCCCTCAGTGATCAAAATGGTAATGAGCTGAAATCAAAATGCTGGAAGTACTCAGCATGTCTGGTAGAATCCATGGCAAGGGAAATAGAGTTAAAATTTCAGGTCTATTCATTCTTTCCTGAAGATGAACTGGACATCCAGTTGTTGGGGACCTGCATAATCAAATGGGAAAGCAGGAGGTGAGGGCAGGAGCCTGTCATCTTCCTGGAAATGTGGTGGAGGCAGGTTTAATTAAGGCCAAGGACAGTTATTTAATCAGATATGGTGTGCAGAAGTATCGGGAAAAGGCAGGAGACTGGTGCTAGGTAATGATCCTTGATTGAAGAGCTAGTGCAGGCACAATGGGCTGAATGGCCTTCTTATGCACCATAACAATTCTGTGATCCTTGCCTGGATCCAATTAAGGCCCTTACGTGACCTGTTTAGGGCCTAAACTGGTCACGTAAGGGCCTTATGCACTGATTTGGGTGCCAAGCATGGTACTTTGTGGGAGTGTCTGTGTTTAGATGGAAGAACACTTTCACTCAGGCAGCCACAACCAACAGAGAGACTCGCTGGTGTCAAAGCTGGCCCTTCACAGAAGACCACCACCATCCCTTAAAACTGAGCCCACAAATAACCTTCGTGGAGTCTCCTTCACTGCCCTGAGAAATACTGCCTCACCTACGTTCACACCAGCCTTCAGCAACAATGATCACCCTGGGGTTTGCTACAGTATAAGCTGTGGCCACTCTTCTCAGTGGCACTGGAAAACCATGGAAGTGTTGTCCTCTGATTGGCAGACAGCAGTTGGAGGCAGGGAATGGTCTTCACGAAGATGAGGACCCCATTGTCAACCAGGTAAGTGCCTGATCAACATTATTGTAGAGTAGCGGGATGGGTGGATGGAGGGGCAGTGTGGTGGCACCTGGTCACCAACTGTTGGGCTGGCACCATTGGCACCACCATTAAATTCCACTCGTTAGCTCAGTTCGTTCCTCTCCACTTTAGCTGTCTGACCTGCTGAATATTTCTAACATTGGCTGTTTTTAGTGTCATGTTTTGAGCATCTGCAGAGTTTTGTTTTTGCAGTAAACCCCTGTAACCAAGTTTCGGGGTGTAAGATTTTCCAATGCTGACTCCTGAGCTTCTGTTTTATCTTTGTGGCCTGAGAGTAAAAGTGTTTCTGTTGACACTCCTGGTATGCATGGGGGTGTCTTGTGGCTTGATGCCACACTATGAGGATGGACTGGAGAAGGACTGCCTTCAGGCAGCTAAGTAACACTGTCTGTTGTATTTTAATACTAAATAAATGCCAATTATAGATAAACTAGGCTCTAATCTATTAAGCGCAGGTAGTCCTTGATTAACACTGTTTCAGTGAATGTGGTTTTGTTAGTGTAGTGATTGCCACAAGATCAGCCAGGTGGACCTGATAGTATATGATTTTGCTAACCTGGTCCAATCAGGGAGACCTGGCTGACAGATATAAACAGGAGAGTCAGGGGCTCTGCTCATTCTTAGAGCCAGCTCTGTGCTGTCTGGGTCAGTGTGACATACTATCCCTATGTAAATGAAGGGTGACTTGGTGACAGGATACCAGCCTTCATGGAATTATTTCACCCAGAATATGGCTTTTACTTTTCTACCTATGATTTCAATAACATGCTTCTGATTCACAATAACTTGGTTCTTACCCAGCTCCCAGGAGCATGGAAGAATGAACGTAGGCCAAAATGCAGCACTCTGCAGCGAACTCCTGTTTGTTCAGCTCTTTTGCCTGTTATCTGCCTCAATCAATGGTGGGATAACAAGGTGTGGAGCTGGATGAACACTGCAAGCCATGCAGCATTGTAGGAGCAGGAAAGCTGACTCTTTGGGCCTGGGTGATAATGGGAACTGCAGATGCTGGAGAATCCAAGATAATAAAATGTGAGGCTGGATGAACACAGCAGGCCCAGCAGCATCTCAGGAGCACAAAAGCTGACGTTTCGGGCCCGAAACGTCAGCTTTTGTGCTCCTGAGATGCTGCTGGGCCTGCTGTGTTCATCCAGCCTCACATTTTATTATCTTTGGGCCTGGGCTCTTCTTCAAAAGTCAATGGTGGATTAGGTTTCAAAAGCTGACCACACCCTCCCACCCCTAGATAAGTGATTTTTTGTATGAGGCAAGAAACATAAAAATATCTTCCTTTTGCATATTCTCATGCCTATTTTGGGGTTTTATATTCATTTTATTTTAATACTATGTACTTGTTGACATTTCAGGAAAGTAACTGAACATGTAAAAGAGCTTAGTAAAAACAGAAAGAACTGCGGATGCTGTACATCAGGAACAAAAACAGAAGTTGCTGGAAAAGCCCAGCAGGCGTGGCAGCATCTATGAAGAAATAAACGGAGTTAACATTTCGGGGTCCAGTGACCCTTCCTCAGAGTTGAACATGTAAAAGGCTTCTTTGATAATATGTGTTGTAGCTTTGCTTAACACATTAATTTTCAGGAATGCAGCAATTACAGGAAAGCTTGCTTGGAGATGCAGCAAGTAATCAGGAAGGTTAATGGAATGTTGGCCTTTATTTCAAAGGGGTTGGAGTATTAGAGTAGGAAAGTCTTACTGCAACTGTACAAGGTGCAGGTGAAACCACATCTGGAGTACTGTGAGCAGCTTGGTCCCCCTTCATGGGAAATATGTCATTTCACTGGAGACAGTTCAGAGAAGGTTCAGTAGGCTGATCCCCAGTATGGATCGGTATTGGTTTGTTCTGAAGAAGCGTCACTGGACCCAAAACTTCTCTTCATAATTTTCGTCATTATTCTAGCTGTCAATCTTGGTCCATCCAGACTAAATTAAGATAATTCTGACAGAGCCCAAAAGGTTTTTGAAGGTAATTCAATGGAACTATGAAAGAAATAAGACTGGCTGGGTGGCACTGCTGCCTCACAGTGCCAGGATTGCAGGTTTGATTTCAGCCTTGGGCGACTGTCTGTGTGGAGTTTGCCCCGTGTCTGCGTGGGTTTCCTCCGAGTGCTCCAGTTTCCTCCCACAGTCCAGAGATGTGCAGGTTAGGTGGATTGGCCGTGCTAAATTGCCCGTAGCGTTCAGGGAGGTGTGGACTATGTGGATTAGCCATGGGGTTACAGGATACGGGGGGTGGGGGGCATGGGTCTGTGTTGGATGCTCTTTGCGGATCAGTGTGGACTTGATGGGTCAAGTGTCCTCTTTCCACACTGCAAGGGTTCAATGAAATGTTAACTCTGCTTCCTCTCCACATATACTGTCAGAACTGCTGAGTTTTCCCAGTAATTTCTGTTTTTGTCCCTTGTGTGGAGGTATCGTCTTATGATCAAATGATAAACAGGTAAGCTCAGAAGCATGAGAAGTGATCTCATTGAAACAAATTGGTTTCTTGAAGGGTTTGACAGGGTAAATGTTGAGAGGTTGTTTCTTCTCATTGGAATTTAGAACCAGAGGGCACCATCCCAGAATAAAAGGGTGGACATTTAAGACTGAGATGAGGAGGAATTTCTTCTCTCAGAGGGTTGTGAGTCTTCTTTATTAGCTTTGCCCTCCACTTTCACAGAACTAAGAACTTGTACTTCAGCATCCCACTGTACATCAATATTCCTAAGGATCCTGTTGCTAACCATGTACATTCCTCTTGCATTTGACCTCCCAAAATGCATCACCTCATATTTGTCTGGATTAAGCTCCAACTGCCGTTTCTCCATCTAACTTTTCAGCTGATCTAAATCTTGCTGCATCCCTTGACAACTTTTTTCACTTACAAAAAACAGAGTGTTCCCAACTCTGATCATTATGAATATCACTGGTCACAGACCTCCAGTAAAAAAAACTCTCCAATCTCCCCTTCCCCCACTGCATCCCAAAACCAGACCAGTCCTTCCCCTCCCCCCACTGCATCACAAAACCAGCCCAGCCTGTCTCTGCTTCCCTAACCTGTTCTTCCTCTCACTCATCCCTTCCTCCCACCTCAAGCCGCACCTCCATTTACTACCTTCTACCACATCCTGCCTCCTTGACCTGTCCATCTTCCCTGGACTGACCTATCCCCTCCCTCTACCTCCTCACCTATACTCTCCTCTCTACCTCAATATATGAGGCTGGATGAACACAGCAGGCCCAGCAGCATCTCAGGAGCACAAAAGCTGACGTTTCGGGCCTAGACCCTTCATCAAAGATGTGGATGGGGTGAGGGTTCTGGACAACCTCGGGATACAACGCATCATCCTCCGACACGTCCACCATCTACAATCCGACCCCATCACCCAAGACAGTTTTCCATCCCCACCCTTGTCTGCTTTCCGGAGAGACCACTCTCTCCGTGACTCCCTTGTTCGCTCCACACTGCCCTCCAACCCCACCACACCTGGCACCTTCCCCTGAAACCGCAGGAAATGCTACACCTGCCCCCACACCTCCTCCCTCACCCCTATCCCAGGCCCCAAGATGACTTTTCATATTAAGCAGATGTTCACCTGCACATCTGCCAATGTGGTATACTGCATCCATTGTATCCGGTGTGACTTCCTCTACATTGGGGAAATCAAGTGGAGGCTTGGGGACCGCTTTGCAGAACACCTCCGCTCGGTTCACAATAAACAACTGCACCTCCCAGTCGCAAACCATTTCCACTCGCCCTCCCATTCTTTAGATGACATGCCCATCATGGGCCTCCTGCAGTGCCACAATGATGCTACCCGAAGGTTGCAGGCACAGCAACTCATATTCCGCTTGGGAACCCTGCAGCCCGGTGGTATCAATGTGGACTTCACCAGCTTCAAAATCTCCCCTCCCCCCACTGCACCACACAACCAGCCCAGCTCTTCCCCTTCACGCACTGCACCCCAAAGCCAGTCCAACCTGTCTCTGCTTCCCTAACCTGTTCTTCCTCTCACCCATCCCTTCCTCCCAACCCAAGCCGCACCTCCATCTCCTACCTACTAACCTCATCCCACCTCCTTGACCTGTCCGTCTTCTCTGGACTGACCTATCCGCTCCCCACCTCCCCACCTATACTCTCCTCTCCACCTATCTTCTTTTCTCTCCATCTTTGGTCCGCCTCCCCCTCTCTCCCTATTTATTCCAGTTCCCTCTCCCCATCCCCCTCTCTGATGAAGGGTCTAGGCCTGAAAAGTTAGCTTTTATGCTCCTGAGATGCTGCTTGGCCTGCTGTGTTCATCCAGCTCCACACTTTGTTATCTTGGATTCTCCAGCATCTGCAGTTCCCATTATCACTCTCCACACCTAACTTGCATCTTCTGTTGCTGAGCTAATTTTGCTTCCAACTTATCACCTCACCATGGATCCCGAGTGTGATTTAATCTTCTGACCAGCCTGACATGAGGGACTTTGTCAAAAGTAGACAACATCTACTGCCTTACCCTCTTCAATCATCTTCATCATTTCCTTGAAAAAAATCAATCAAATTTGTGAGACAAGGACTCCCCAAAACAAATCCAGGCTGACAATTTGTTCTTTTCCAAATGTGAATAAATTCTGTCTCTAAGAATCTTTTCCAATAATTTCCCCACCCCTGACGTAAAGCTCACCAATTTATAATCACCTGGATTATCCCTGTTGCCCTTCTTAAACAACATTAGCTATTTTCTATTCTTCTAGGGCCTCACCTGTGGCTAAAGAGGAGACAAAGATCTCTGTCAAACCGCCAGCAATCTCCTCCTTTGCCTCCCTCACTATCCTCGGATAGATCCCAATAGACCCTGGGGTCCCATCTACCTTCATGTTTTTCAAGACACCCAACACCACCTCCTTCTTAATATTCACATGCTATAGAACATCAAACCAGCCCTCCATAATCTTCACATCACCCATGTCCTTCTCTTTGATGGTGGCCGATTCAAAGTGCTCAGTAAGGACTTCACACACTTCCTCTAGCTCCACGTATAAATTCCCTCCTTGGTCCTTGAGTGGACCTATCCTTTTCCTAGCTTCCCTCTTATTCCCAATATACCTACCAAACGCCTTCGGATTCTCCATCGTTCTCTTTACTAATGACATTTTGTGCCCCCCCTCTAACCCTCCTAATTTAAGTTCTTTCTTGCTTCCTTTACATTCCTCAAGGGCTTTGTCTGAGTTCAGTTTCCTGAACATGACATAATGCTTCCTTTTTCCTTTTTGACTATACTTTCAGTATGCCTTGTCATCCAGGGTTCCTGAGTTCTACCCATGTGGTCTCACTGGATAAGCCCTCCAAGATAGCCTCTCTCAGTGCAACCTTAATCAGTAATGCAACTCTTCCACTACTTTTACATTCCTCTCTGTCAGGCCTGCAACGTCTAAACCTTGGAAATGTGAGCTGCCAGTTCTGCCCCTATCTCAACCAAGTTTCTGTAATGGCTACAACATCAAAGTTCCATACACTGATCCAGGCTCTAAGCTCATCTGCCTCGCCTGTTGTGTTGTTTGCATTAAATACAAATACTTCAGACCACCAGTCCCACTGTGTTCATTAACCTAGCTCTGCTTGTTCCTCCTATTAAACCACTCAACTTGACCTGTGCCTTCTCCTCAGTCAGTCCATATGCTGAGCAAGTGGTTTGTTTCCCAAAGCCCTAAACTAATCCCACTAGTTTAAACCTCACTGAGTGGCACTAGCAAGCCTCCCTGGAAAAATATTTGTGCCCCTCCAGTTTAAGTGCAACCCATTCTTCTTGTACAGGTGGGGAATAGTAAGCACTGCCTATGCTGGAGTCAGAGATAATACAGTGTGGAGCTGGAGAAACACAGCAGGCCAGGCAGCATCAGAGGAGCAGGAAAGTCGACGTTTCGGGCCAGGGCCCTTCTTTGGAAATATATCAGAGAAGAAGAGGGGGATAATGCCAGCGTAACAATGGAAAGGGGACTGTTCCATATGAGTGCCCATGGTCATCCCCTTCGTCTGAGGCAAGTGAGAGAAGTCAAAGGAGAAGTTGTTAAGGTTAAAGACGAGTTCAGTTAAGTGGATGAGGGTGTCAGTAGAGGGGGGCTGGTTGGGCCTGCGGGAGAGGAAGAAGCGGAGGGCTTTTAGGCCATCTGCATGGTGAGTGTAAATATACAGGGATTGGGCGCCCATGGTGAAGATGAGATTTTGAGGGGCAGAGAATCAGATGCCTTGGAGATTGTAGATAGTGTCCTGGAAGTAGGTGATGAGTTCCTGGACCAGGGTGGGAAAAGCAGTGTCAAGGTAAGCAGAGATAAGTTTGGTGGGGCAGGAGCAGGCAGAGACAGTGGGTCGACCAGGGCAGTCGGGTTTATGGATTTTGGGAAGGAGATAGAAATGGGCGGTTCGGGATTGGGGAACAATAAGGTTGGAGACTGTGGGTGGGAGGTCACCTGAGGTAATGAGGTTATGACTGGTTTGAGAGATGATCGTTTAGTGGTTAGGGGGTAGGGTCATGACTGAGGGGGCGGTAGGAGGATGTGTCAGAGAGTTGGTGCCTGACTTCAGTGATATAGAGGTCAGTGTGCCATACCACAACTACACCTCCCTAATCTGCAGGTTTGATGGTGAGGTTAGGGTTGGAGTAGAGGGTTGCACGTTCCATGGGGGAGAGGTTGGAGTGAGTGAGAGGGGTGGGGAGGTTGAGGTGATCGTTATCACGACAGTAGATGGAAATGAAGAGGTTAAGGGAGGGTAGGAGACCATGGGGTCGTGTCATGGACAATAAGGTATGGTGGAGGTGGGAGAAGGGGTCTGTAGAGGGTGGTTTAGATATGTGGAGGCGGCAGAGAAAATGCTTCATGTCCAAACGTGAACGGTATTTATTGATGTGTGGGCGAAGGTGTATCCTTTACTTATTCACTGATCGTTTGTCATCAGTGAGGGGGAGATCTGGGGCAGTGGTGAAGACCCGGCAGGGTTTAGGGCTGGGAGTGGGTGTAGACCTGGTGGCTGCCTGTGGGGGTGGAGACTGTCTCAGGAACGAACGTGATGTCAGTGACGTCGTCGGCACCGGAAACGGTTTCCTTGGCGTTGGCGACAGAAACCGCAGTGTTTGTGGTGTGAGTGGCGGCAGCAGCAGCGCAGTTTGCGGCAGCGAAAGTGACGTGAACACCATCAGTGGAAGTGACGAGGTCAGTGGCATCAGCGGGAGAAGTGGTGGTGACCGCGTGGTTAATGATGGCGGGCACATTGAGGCAGAGATCTTGGGTAAAGTTGAGGACTTGAGGGGGTGGAAGAGACCTGTGCTTGTTGGTAAGCACAGGCAAGTTTAGTGTACTTACAGTTTATAATGTCAGATAGGGTGGAGAAAAAGCGTGGGTTGAGGTTGTGGATCCTGCGAAGAATGAAAAACAGAAGAGGTCCTTTGCAGGTCTGGAGGAGGGAGGTTCTGAGCTGGGGCAAGGTTAGTTGTCGTGCCAGAAGATGCCTGCACTTTGCTGAAAGTATGTGTTTGAGGATCCATACACAAAATAATTTTTTGTGGCTCTGGATGTTGTGTATGGAGAGGTTGTCTCGGTCGGGGCAAAATTGGGATGGCATGAATGTAGATTGGAGTCCATTGGGGATGGTCCATTTCTGTAGGCAGGTGCTGAGAAAGGAGATGTGGCTGTAGCACTTCGTTTGCTTGAATATGTGGTCAAAGAGTTTCAGGGCCAAAGGGATTACCAGAGGGTTGTGGTGGGAGAGAGATCCACAGAGGTCTTTCCCGAGGGAAAAGGACAATTTCTTCAAGGTAGGCATCCTTGGAAGAAGCTTTCTAGTGGGGTTACAGCTCTGTCAGAGATAGTAAAAACTGGAGTCAGAGACAATACAGTGGGTATTGCAATAACACAGCATGTAACAAAGTAACAAAGTTGACGTTTCTGAAAAAGGGTTGCAACCTGAAACATCAACGTTCCTGCTCCTCTGATGCTGCCTGGCCTGCTGTGCCCCTCCAGCTCCATGCTGTAATTGTCTTCTTGTACAGGTCCCTCCTGCACTGGAAGAGATCCCGTTGATCTGATGCTCTCCCTCCCACACCAGTTCATTAGCCACACACTCAAATGAGGCCTCACTAGCATGTGGCACCAGGAGTAATGTCAAGGTTACAATCCTAGAGGTCCTGCTTTTCAACTTTTTCATAACACCCTATATACCCCTTGCAGACCTCATCTTTCTTTCTGACTATGTTGTTTGTTCCAATATGGGCCTCGACCTCTAGTTGCTCACCCTCCTCTTTCAGAAATTTCTGTGCCTGCTCAGTGACATCCTTGACCTCAGCACCAGGGAGGCAATACATTAACCAAGAGTCCAGCTCCTACATTCTCAATACGTCAGGGAAACAAGGCAAATCAATACGAGAAATGTTGGATTAGCCACGATTGTATTGGATGGCAGAGCAGGTTTGGGGAGCTAAATCTCTTACTTCTGTTCCTATTTTTAATCGTCTTAAGTTTAATTGGGGTCAGTGTAATGATGAATCAATCTTCTTCATATGCTTATGTCCACATACTCATGGGAGTCTTTCAGAGACTCTCACTCTGTGGTGTCTTCCAGGGTGATCCCTCAGGTCTGTTCTAACTCCACCCACAGTGTAGTATTTATACCCAGTGTGATGAGTCCACACTTTAACACGGCCAGGCAAAACTGGGCAGGTTATAAACCGACACAGCTCCAAGAAGCAAACAAAAACAGTGACAGCAGCCTCTAAAGGCCAAGCCCACTGTGGTACCTCTCCTGGTTCTGCGTGCAGTTCCATGCCAGCTCCCTCTAGTGTCTGTCCTACTCCCCTTACACAATGTCAGCCTAGGTGATGGCTCATCAATGGAAAATTGGGGGCTGGGATAAAGTACACTTTTTGGAAACATGCTTTCCATCCCTACAATAATTGTGCTTTTTGCTTTGATCCCTTAGTGAGGAAACTTTATATTCACTCTGGCCCCTTTAAAATTATGCACTTGAATGACAGAAATTACCTTTTTTCCCACCATACACATACTGTTGACTCCAATTCAAGGAAATCTCTCACATTTTACCTGTCATAATCTGGCTGTAAGTATTTGCTGTGCCATAAGTCAGAAAGTATTTTTGTGCAGGCATTGGCGTCCATAAGCTGCATTTAACACAATTATCACAGCAACAATTGAGCAATAAAGAAAATCTGGCAAGGGCAATTCACAGTCTCACGCTCCTTGGGAGGCTGCTGTGACATTTAAAATTATAACATTAACATAAAGACTTAGAACACTTTGTAGAAGAAAAGAACATGAAGAGTGGAGAATGCTGAAGCAACGAAAAATAATGCCATCTCTCCAACTGTGATGTGCTTGCTTACAGTATATTTTAAATGGCAATTCAGAGCCTACTAAATGACTCAGAGTTTATTGTGTTGTGCAATTGTTGACCAGGATTAAACTATGGAGACAGAATTTTCCTTCTCCTGTCAGGGAATGGAGCTGAGTTTACATCTTATTGCGTACAGCTGCTGCAAAGTTTCAAAAGAGATTTCCACAGTTGTCAGGATTCTGATAGAAGTCAACATATGAAAAGCCTGGTGTTTATTTATTATCCACTGAGGGCTGGCCATCTCTGAATTGATCATCTGAGAAGTAGGGTGGAAACTGTACAGACATAGAACTGTACAACATAGTACAGACCCTTCGGTCCACAATGTTGTGCCAAATTTTTACCCTCAACCTAAGGCCTATCTAACCTCCACCCCTACCTTACACTATCAGCCATATGCGTATCTAATAGCTGCTTAAATGTCCCTAATGAGGCCAACGCCACTACCCTCTCTGGCAATGCATTCCACACCCCTATAACTCTCTGAGTAAAGAGCCTACCTCTGAAGTCTCTCCCGTATCTACCTCCACTCACTTTAAAACTATGCCCTGATGTATGACATGGGCTTTGGAGAGATATGTGGCAGAACAGGGCAAGATGGTCGTCTCAAACTCTTGATCATCTTACCACAATGTCCCACCCTTTGCTCAAGTGACGTAGTGAGGTTCTCACCAGGGAGTGCGGGAATCCTAATCGACACTCTTGGCTCCTTGTTACATGCTATTGCTGGACTGTTAATCTAGAGACCCAAGTAACACTCTGGGGACCCAGGTTTGAATCCCGCCACGGCAGATGGTGGAATTTGAATTCAAGAAAGAAAAGCCTGGAATTAACGGCCCAATAATAACTATGGATCTGTTGTTGATTGTAGCGAAAAACCCATCTGGTTCACTCATGTCCTTTTAGGGAAGGAAATTGCCATTCTTACCTGGTCTGGCCTACATATGACTCCGGACCCACAGCAATGTGGTTGACTCTTAACTGCCCTCTGGACAATTAGGGATGGGCAATAAATGCTGCCTAGCCAGCAATGCTCTCATTCCGTAAATGAATATAAAAAATCCACCCCACCATGGGTTGCCATCTTACCAAATGTGCTGCACAATCTAGCCATCAGGAAACTGGAGCTGATACCTTGAGGGTTCAGCTCACGTCTTGCTCTAAGTAACAGGAGGGCATGACACACAAGCACCTTTTACCATGGGCACTGGGACCTGACTTTGAGGGAGTCGTCACCACCATCCTGGCATCTATGCGGTGCCCTGGCATTGTACCTTGAAATTGCAACTTTGTGAAGCTCTTCATGCCAGCTACAGGCAGTACACAGCTGCATCAGATTCACTAGCCTCCTGGGGAGAGACACGATAATGTGAATCAGGCTGCTCCACCAGAGCTGCTCCATTTCTCTCTCAATACCCTTTCACTGGGTGCCTACCAGTATGCCAGCAGCAGCAAGCCTCACCCTACCGTACCCACTACGGTAGGTGACATCATCACTCAACCAGGCAGGCGGCCATGCTTTCCAGCAATATTCAGTCAAGGGCACCCCCACTTCCTTATACATTGTACTGTGCCTTGTACCTGGAGGGTGCTGGACCTGCGTCTCCATAGCGACCATCAACCTGTTGGTGGAGGCAGCATAGACGATTGCTGGGATTGGCTGCAGCCCTCCAGCCTCTCAGTGAGGAGAGCCAGAGCATTTTCTATGACTACCTACTTTCAACCCTCAAAATACCCATGAAGACCATCATCGCCGGGACTACAGGGGTTTCCCCTGTGCCCTCTGACTGCCAGATTCCTGGGTCATCTCTCCCTTACCCATCTGCACAACTGTGAGTGGGACATGTACAATAGCCTCTCATCCCAGACTCTCTCCTCACCATGGTGTATGGGTTAAATATCTACTACATGCTCAAAGGAGCAGTGTTCCTGTGCATAGAGACAACTGATTCCCTCACTGCTTCTGACCATAATGATAGGCAGTTTTTCTTATGGATTATTTAAAATTACTTAAAACGTTGTTTATAGAAGTGCACACAGTTGGTAATGTTGAACAATTTGAGCGGATTACTGCACCTGATCTGTAACAGTTTGATGGAATAGATTCTACTGCAACCAGTTTTCATTGAGTAGACTTTCAAAGCAGCGTCAGGGACCAATCAATGCCTGGATAAATTCTGAGCCCCAATCACATGCCTTAATGGCTTCGTTGTTGTGATGCTATTCCTGAACATAAATGCCCTAATTGCAGAGGGAGGTGAGTTTACACCCTATTAGAGGTGACAATTGACTCCAGGGGCCAGGAGATGCCTGCCTAACCAATGGAAGTCGTAGGTGGCAGCCGTAGTGTGGTCTGCTGCTGCCTTTCTGAAAAGTGCAAACATTTCCTCAGAGGACTTGGAGATAGCTCTATCATCCCCACCTCCTTGCCTTGATGCAATGTTGTCCATCTTCTCTCCCACCTCTCAGGCCCACCCATCCCACCGACTAATCCTCACCACCCCCTACCAGCACTCACATATCGCCATCCCACCTACCTTTCCCCACTCCCTCCCTTCCTCCCTCTATTTATTTCCCAGCTCCCTTCCACCTCCCCAGTCCTGATGAAGGGTGTAAATCTGAAACGTTGACTCTCCCACTCCTCTGATGCTGCCTGACCTGCTGTGTTCCTCCAGCTCCACACTGCATTGAATCCTCAGAGGACTTTAGTGTATGAATGTTCTGGAATGATGGTGACAAGACCCATCAAAGACTCAGGCATTCTCGGGTAGATTATCTGAGGTCCTGACAAGTATCATCATTAAATGAAAAGTTCTTCATTGGTAACATGTGAACCTGAAAACTATAGATTCACATTGGTTGTGTTCAAAAATCAGCATACAATTCTTACATTTCTGAATTGCCGTGTCAATTGCCCTGTGTTGCTCCCAAAAGAGTTTGATGAATTGTTGATTTGTGGAAAGTAAATTCCCCATTCCAACAAGCAGCATGTTATCTCAATCCCAAGTCAGTTGTTTAAGTATAATACTTAACAGTAATACCTTTCTTGATTCACAGAATACAGCATTACAAGTGTCTATTTCTGACCTACTGACCCAATATCCAAGCAGCCTTTCTTCAGAAGAGCTCTAAGCAAGTAACGAAGCATGGCTCTTCACTTTAATATCTTAACAATATGATTGACGTACCTCAGGCTGACCCAGAGATGACGGGATCTTGAGGTGCTCCCATGGGCTGTGAGTTTTAAATCCCAAACCTACTTGCACAGGGTCTCAACCCCAACTGGCATTTGAAAATTGGTCCAATGTTTACTTCCTGTCAGGAACGTAAGATATTTTAGAAGCAGGAAAGAATTTTTGGGTTTAAAACATCAATTGCTTTTTAATTGCACTTTCTTACCATATTGCTCAATCTGTTTGGAATGTAAGAGCCTAGTTTTAAATCATGTATATTGAATGATTTGCTTCAAGGGCCTTTCCTTGTGGTCTTGCCCACCAGTCTTGAGAAGCAAAGGTGCTGCTTAATTCTGCTTCATGTAATCCGACTGAGCTGTTTGGTTTGGACTCAGTGTCTGACATGGGGTTGATCACTCTGGGTGGGTAAACCTCTTTCTGATAATGAATGATATGTGGGCGTACCCTGTCCAAAGTTCCCTACAAGATCTGGTTGCCTCCTGAACCCATTCGCACAATCTGACAGCCTCAGTGGCACTGCTCTGATCAAAGGGAAACAAATGAATACAGAATTGAAGCAATGCCTGAATGAACCAGAAAAAATAATTTCCTATGTCCACAGCAGTACTAGTGAACCGAAAGGAACATTTTTAGCATTCTGTATTTTTAATATACCAAGAGTGTCAGGCATTACGAGGCAGGTCACTCCATATTATCTGCACAGCAGGCTCACTTCACCCTCATTATAACCATGTTCTCAGGAGCAGAGTATATTTTCTGTTATAATGAACTATATGCCACAGTGTCTGTCCCATAACACAGCACAACGTAACATCATAAAATCAGGAGTCAAAGTCCAGGTGCTGATAATAGATGTGCGACTTAGAATTGAGATGCTTAAAAGCAGTGAATATTAAACATGGTGTTCGTGTCTGTCCTTATGTTTACAGGAACTGAAAGTTTTTCTACCTCAATGGATACACTCCATAATATTTCCACAGTAACAGCATGGTTAGTAATTTGCCATTTCCATAAAATCATTGACTGAATATTATGTTGGTATGCAGAGTTGCCCTACAGACAAGAAATAGAGCATACAAAATAGCAATTAACCCTTTTGTCAGCTTTGCTGGCAGTCTGGAGCTAATTGATGCTTTGTTCCTTGTTAGAGATCGGGAGTTTGGTTAATCTGGGAACTTTATCCCCCACAGAAATGTATAGTTGTGTCCTGAGTATTCAACAGACACTAACAGTAGAAAGAATAATCCCACTACACTGACCTTTTGTTGGGAAATAAGGCAGGGCAAGTGACTGAGGTATCAGCAGGGGATCACTTTGGGGTAAGCGATCATAATTCTATTAGTTTTAAAATAGTTATGAGAAAGCATAGAACTGGTTGAAAAGTTAAAGTTCTAAATTAATTTTGATGGCATTGGACAGGAACTTTCAAAAGTTGATTGGGCAAGCCTTTTTACAGGGAAAGGGATGGTTGGGAAGTGGGAAACCTTGAAAAATGAGAGTTCAAATCCAGTACATTTCAGTTAGTGTGAAGGACAAGGTGGGTAGGTGCAGGGAACACTGGATGATGAGAGAAATTGAGGTTCTAGTCATGAAAAAGGAGGAAGTATCAATCAGGCACAGACAGCAGGGATTGAGTGAACCCCCAGAGAAGTATAATGGATGTACGAGTATATGCAAGAGGGAAATCAGGAGGGCAAAAACGGCCACGAGATAGCTTTGGCAAATAAAGTTAAGGAGAATCCAAAGAGATTTCCATAAATACAAAAGAGTAACTAGGGAGAGAATAAGGGCTCTTAAAAATCAATGTAGTCTTCTATGTTTGGAGCCATAGGGACTGGGTGAAATCCTAAACAAATATTTTGCGTCAGTATTTACTGTGGAGAAGGATGAGGAAGCTAGGGAACTTGGGGGAAAGAGTTCTTAATATAGAAGAGGGGCTGCTGCAGGTAAAACATATAAAAGTAGATAAATTCCCGGGATGTGGTTGGGTGTTCCCCAGCGCTTTGTGGGAAGCTGCGGAAGAGGTTGCCTGGATTCCTGCCGAGATATTGGTATCGTCAATAGCCAGAAGACTGGAAGTTGGCTAATATGGTTCCATTATTTAAGAAAGGCCGTGAGGAAAAGCCAGGGATCTGTAGAACAGTGAACCTCATGTCGATGGTGGGTAATTTGCTGGAAGGGATTCAGAGGAACAGGATTTACATGCATTTGGAAAGGCAAGGACTGAGTAGGGACAGTCAACATTGCGTTGTGCTTGGGAAATCATGATTCAACTAACTTGATTGAGAGTTTTTGAAGTGGTGATAAAGAAGTTTGATGAAGGCAGAGTGGGAGATTTTGTCTATGTGTACTTCAGCATGATGTTCATCAAAGTTCCACCTGATAGACTGATTTAGTAAGCTTGGAATCTCAAGGAGAGCTACCAATTGGATACAAAATTGGCTTGAAGGTAGGAGACAGAGGGTGGTGGTAGAAGGTTGCTTGCGAGTTTTGAGAAGATTTGTAGCTCAGGTTGAGGTTCTGGATGTGAGTTTGCTCGCTGAGCTGGAAGGTTCGTTTTCAGACGTTTCATCACCACGATGATGTTACCTAGAATGGTGACGAAACATCTGAAAACGAACCTTCCAGCTCAGCGAGCAAACTCACATCCAGAAGGTTGCTTTTCAGACTGGAGACCTGTGACCAGCTGTGTGCTGCAAGGAATGGTGCAGGGCGTCCACTGCTTTTTGTCATTTATATAACTGACTTGGATGTGAACATAGGAGGTATGGTTAGTGAGTCTGCAGATGACATTAAAACAGGTGGTGTAGTGGACAGTGAAGAGATTATCTCAGAGTACAGTTGAGCTAGCAGATCTCATTGCAAGCTGCAGTGACCACATCTGCAGCAAGTGTTGGCTGCTGGAGGAACAGCAGCTCAGAATTGATGAGCTGGAGTCCAAGCATCAGGAGAAAACAATTATCTGGACGCTTTGTTTCAGGAGACAGTCACACTTGGTAGATTAATTACCCAAATTCTGCCGGAGGTCAGGGACAGCAGGGAAATGACTGCGTGAGGCAGGTAGAGGGATCCTGTATTCAGGAACAGAGAAGCCTCAGCTCTTGACCTTGCCCAACAGGTACGAGGTACTTGCTCAGCTGTGGATGAGGAACAGAGCTGTATGGAGGATGAACCAGCTGACCACTGCACTGGGGTATAGGAGGCAATTCAAGTTGGGGGAGGGAGCAAAACGACAAGTGGTAGTTGTACAGAGTTCTATAATTAGGGGAATAGATAACATCCTTTGTAAGCAGGATTGAGAGTTTTGCATGGTATATTGCCTTCGCTGTGCTAGGGGGAGGGATATCTCTGTCTGGCTTGAAAGGACATTCGAGAGGCAGGAGGAGGATCCAATTATTGTGATCCACATCGGAACAAACAACGCAGGCAAGATGAGGAAAGAAGACCTGTTTGGGGATTATCAGGAATTGGGAACTAAGTTAAAGAACAAGCCCTCAATGGTTATAACCTCTGGGTTACTACCTGAGCCATGTGCAAATTGGCATCGGGATGTGAGAATAAGGTAAATAAATGTGTGGCTAAAGGAGTGATGTGGGAAAGAGGGATTCCTTTTCATGGGGTTAAAATTGTATCAGAGATAATGGCAACTGCAGATGCTGGAGAATCCAAGATAACAAAGGGTGGAGCTGGATGAACACAGCAAGCCAAGCAGCATCTCAGGAGCACAAAAGCTGACGTTTCGGGCCTAGACCCTTCATCAGAGAGGGGGATGGGATGAGGGAACTGGAATAAATAGGGAGAGAGGGGGAGGCGGACCGAAGATGGAGAGAAAAGAAGATAGTTGGGGAGGTGGGGAGGTAGGGAGGGGATAGGTCAGTCCAGGGAAGATGGACAGGTCAAGGAGGCAGGATGTGGTGGAAGGTAGTAAATGGAGGTGCGGCTTGAGGTGGGAGGAAGGGATGGGTGAGAGGAAGAACAGGTTAGGGAAGCGGAGACAGGCTGGGCTGGTTTTGTGATGCAGTGGGGTGAGGGGACGAACTGGGCTGGTTTTGGGATGCGCTGGGGGAAGGGGAGATTTTGAAGCTTGTGAAGTCCACATTGATACCATTGGGCTGCAGGGTTCCCAAGTGGAATATGAGTTGCTGTTCTTGCAACCTTTGGGTGGCATCATTGTGGCACTGCAGGAGGCCCATGATGGACTTGTTGTCTGAGGAATGCCTCTTTGTAGGTTACATGGAACAGTCCCTCTTCCGCACCTACACAGGCCCCAAACCCCACCTCTTCCTCCGTTACATTGATGACTGTATCGGCGCCGCCTCTTGCTCCCCAGAGGAGCTCGAACAGTTCATCCACTTCACCAACACCTTCCACCCCAACCTCAAGTTCACCTGGGCCATCTCCAACACATCCCTCACCTTCCTGGACCTCTCAGTCTCCATCTCAGGTAACCAGCTAGAAACTGATGTCCATTTCAAGCCCACTGACTCCCACAGCTACCCAGAATACACCTCCTCCCACCCACCCTCCTGCAAACACTCTATCCCCTATTCCCAATTCCTCCGCCTCCGCCGCATCTGCTCCCAGAATGAAGCATTCCACTCCCGCACATCCCAGATATCCACATTCTTCAAGGACCGCAACTTGCCCCCGACAGTGGTCGAGAACACCCTTGACCACTTCTCCTGCATTTCCCGCAACTCATCCCTCACACCCTGCCCCCGCCATAACTGCCCTCAGAGGATCCCCCTCATTCTCACAGACCACCCCACCAACCTCCGGATACAACGCATCATCCTCGGACACTTCTGCTATCGACAATCTGACCCCACCACCCAAGACATTTTTCCATCCCCACCCTTACCTGCCTTCCGGAGAGACCAATCTCTCCGTGACTCCCTTGTTCGCCCCACACTGCCCTCCAATCCCACCACACCCGGCACCTTCCCCTGCAACCGCAGGAAATGCTACACTTTCCCCCACACCTCCTCCATCACCCCCATCCCAGGCCCCAAGATGACCTTCCATATCAAGCAGATGTTTACCTGCACATCTGCCAATGTGGTATATTGTATCCATTGTACCTGGTGTGGCTTCCTCTACATTGGGGAAACCAAGCCGAGGCTTGGGGACGGCTTTGCAGAACACCTCCGCTTGGTTCGCAAAAAACAACTGCACCTCCCAGTCACGAACCATTTTAACTCCCCCTCTCATTCTTTAGATGACATGTCCATCATGGGCCTCCTGCAGTGCCACAATGATGCCACCCAAAGGTTGCAAGAACAGCAACTCATATTCCGCTTGGGAACCCTGCAGCCCAATGGTATCAATGTGGACTTTACAAGCTTCAAAATCTCCCCTCCCCCCACTGCATCACAAAACCAGCCCAGCCTGTCTCCGCATCCATAACCTGTTCTTCCTTTCACCCATCCCTTCCTCCCACCTCAAGCCGCACCTCCATTTCCTACCTTCCCCCTCATCCCGCCTCCTTGACCTGTCCATCTTCCCTGGACTGACCTTTCCCCTCCCTACCTCCTCACCTATACTCCCCTCTCCACCTATCTTCTTTTCTCTCCATCTTCGGTCCGCCTCCCCCTCTCTCCCTATTTATTCCAGTTCCCTCTCCCCATCCCCCTCTCTGATGAAGGGTCTAGGCCCGAAAAGTCAGCTTTTGTGCTCCTGAGATGCTGCTTGGCCTGCTGTGTTCATCCAGCTTCACACTTTGTTATCTTTCCTTTTCATGGGGCATTGGCATTAGTATTGAACAGGAGGGATCTGTACCACTGGGACTATGACTACCTAAACCGAGCTGAATGAATGTTCCAGTGAATAGGGTAAATAGGGTGGTCAATAGGACTTTATGCTAGAAAGTTGAGGGATGGGGTGGAAGTGGGGAATGAGGGGTAGAACTCCATGAGTTGAAATGGCCAAAGGGAAACTTAGCAGCAGGTTAACATCTATGGGGGTAGATTCAACTGCATTGAAAAGTATGAAGAAAATGAAAGGAAAGGAGAACTCAAGAGAGGTTATTAAAGTCTCCAGAACACAAAATAAGACAAGGAAGTTGGAAAGGATTAGGAATCTAACTTCAAGCACATTAAATAAGGAGATAACAATGAGAAGAGGTACAGTCAATACACGACTGAAGGCATTGCACCTGAATGCATACAGTATACAAAATAAGGTAAATGAGCTTGTGGTGCAGATTGAAATTGGCAGGTGGTGGGTATCACAGAGGCGTGGCTGCAAGGGGATCAGGACTGGGAACTAAATATCCAAGGACAGGCAGGTGGGCAGAGGGATGGAGTTGGCTTATTGTTGAAATGGAATTAAATCAATAGTAAGAAATGACGTAGGGTCAGATGATATAGAATCTGTTTGGGTAGAGTTGAGAAACTGCAGAGTTAAAAAATACCATGATGAACACTACATACAGGCCTGTAAACAGTAGTCAGAATGTGGGCACAAGATACACACGGAGATAGAAAAAATGTGTAAGATAGGGAGGGTTACAGTGTTCATGGGGGATTTGAATATGCCGGTGGACTGAGAAAATCAGTTTGATAGTGGATCGTAAGAAAAAGAATTTGTGGCTTTTGGAACAGCATGTGATGGAGCCATTAGGGTACAGGGAATTCTGGATTTAGTGATATGTAGTGAGGCAGACTTGATATGGGAGCTTAGGGTGAAAGGAACCCTTAGGAGGCAGTGACCGTAATGTGATAGAACTTTTTCTGCAGTTTGAGAGGGAGAAGATAGAATCAGATGTAATGGTATTACAATTGAATAAAGGTAACTACACAGGTATGAGGGAGGAGCTGGGCAGAATTGACTGGGAGAGGAGTCTAACAGAAAAGACGGTGGAACAGCAATGGAAGGAGTTTCTGGGAGTAATTCGGGAGACAAAGCAAAGATTCATATGCAGGGAAAAGAACTACGGTAAAGGAATGATGAGGCAACCATGGCTGATAAGGAAAGATGGACTACACCTCAGAAGACTGGAAAATTGCTAATGTAACCCCCTCCTCCCCATTTAAGAAGGGAGTAAGGCAAATGACAGGAAATTACAGGCTGATTAAGATTTTGGAGTCCATCGTGAAGGTTGGGATTTCTGAATACTTGTATACGGTAAAATAGGGCAAAGTCAGCATGGCTTCATCAAGGGGATGTCATACCTGACAAATCTGTTAGAATTCTTTGAGTAAGTAACAAGCAGGTTAGACCAAGGAGTGCCAATGGATGTTATCTGCCTGGACTTCAAGGGAGCCTTTGACAAAGTGCCACACAGGAAGCTGCTGAATAAGACAAGGGCCCATGGTGTTAGAGGCAAGGTGCTAGCATGGACAGAAGATTGCTTTCTGCCAGACAGCCAAAGAGTGAGGATAAAAGGGTCTTTCTCAGAATGGTAGCTGGTGATAAGTGGTGTTCCGCAAGGGTCAGCGTTAGAATCACAACTTTTCACTTTATACATTAATTACCTAGATGAAGGAACGGAGGGTATTCTGGCTAAGCTTGCAGATGGTACAAAGATAGAGGGACAGGTAGTATTGAAGAGGCAGGCAGGCTGCAGAAGGATTTATACAAGTTAGGAGAATGGGCAAAGAAGTGGAGATGGAATACAATGTGGGAAAGTGAGGACATGAACTTTGTTAGGAAAAATAGAGGCATAGGACAATTTTCTACATGGGGAGAAAATTCAGAAGTCTAAAGTGCACAGGGACTTGGGAGTTCTAGTTCAGGATTCTTTAAGGTAAATTTGCAGGTTGAGTCAGTATTTAGGAGGGTAAATACATTTGTTTTGAAAGGACTAGAATATGAAAGCAGGGATGTACTTCTGAAGTTTTATAAAGCTGTGGTCAGATCATATTTTGAGAAAGGGTGCACTGGCCCTGGAACAGGTCCAGAGGAGGTTCATGAGAATGATCTCAGGAATGAAAGGTTTCACATATGAGGAATGTTTGAGGATTCTAGGTCTATACTCAATGGAATTTCGAAGGACGAGGATGGATCTCATTGAAACCTACAGATTGCTAGAGTAGATTTTGGGAAGATGTTTCTATTGGTAGGAGAAACTAAGACCCAAAAACACAGCCTTAGAGTAGAGGGAAAACCCCTTAGAGTGGAGACACAGAGAAACTTCTTCTGCCAGAGAGTGGTGAATCTATGGAATTCACTGCCACACATGGCTGTGGAGGCCAGGTCACTGAGTATATTTAAGATGGAGATAGATAGGTTCTTGATTGTCAAGTGGATCATGGGTTATGGGGAGAAAGTGGGAGAATGGGGTTGAGAAACTTAGCAGTCATGATTGAATGCCAGAGCAGACTCAATGGGTTGAATACCTATTTTCTGCTCCAATGTCTTATGGTCTTAATTTTAGGGCCCTGGGGAGTGTTGCTGAGACAAATAGACCTAAGTGTGCAGGTGCATAGTTCCTTGAAAATGAAGTCACAGGTAGACTTGGTGGCGAAGGCATTGTTGCCTTCATTGTTCAAAACTTTGAGTATAAGAGTTGCGGCGTGTTATGGCTATACAGGACAATGGTGAGGCCACTTTTAGAATACTGTGTACAATTCTGGTTGCCCTTCAATGAGAAGGATGTTGTTAAATTTGAGCGAGTTGAGAAAATATTTATAAGGATGTTGCTGGGACTGAGGGTTTAAGTTACAGGGACAGGCTGAATAGCCTGAGGTTCTTTTCTCTGGTGCGTCGGAGGCTGAGGGGTGACCTTATAGAAGTTTATAAAATCTTGAGGGATATGGATAGGGTAAATAGCCTAGAGTAGAGAATCCAAAACTAGAGATTTAAGATGAAAAAGGAAAAATTAAAACAGGGACCTGAGGGGTAGCTTTTTCACGCAGAGGGTGGTGCATGTATGGATCAAGCTGTTAGAGGAAGTGGTGGAGGCTGGAACAATTACAACATTTAAAAGGCACCTGGAAGAGTATATGAATAGGAAGGGTTTAGAGGAACATGGGCCAAATGTAGGTAAATGGAATTGGATTTATTTAGGATATCTGGTCAGAACGAACGGGTTGGACAAACAGTCTGTTTCTGTGCTGTATCACTCTGAATTTCAAGGAATGGCAAGTTACTGGGATGAGTGATTTTGGACTAAGTGAAAGAAGATTGGTCATAGCATATGATGAGGTAATGTAAAAAAAGGTGGTGCTTTGTTCATGGAGTAAATTTCTCGTGGTCAGTGCATTTCACCAAAGAAAATCAGGAAAGGGAGTTTAGAATGATAAATGTTTGCCACAAGCAACATAAGAACAGCAGGAGGAGGCCATTCCACCCATCAAACCTGCTTCACTATTCGGTAGGATCTGGGCTGATCTCGTAAACCGTAACTCCATTTTCCTGCCCACTCTCCATAACCTTTCAGCCCATCGCTAATTAACAACATGCCTATCTCCTCCTTAAATGTATTCAATGTCCTAATCCACCACACTCTGAATTCCACAGATTCATTAAGCTTTGAGAGAAATAATTCCTCCTCATCTCTGTTTCAAATCTGCCAATCCTTATCCTAAAACTGTGACCTCTCATTCTAGATTGACCCACAAGAGAAACCATTCCTTCTGAGTCTACTTTGTCAATTCCCTTCAGTAACTTATATATCTCAACTAGATCTCTCATTCTTCTAAACTCTAAAGAGTGTTGGTCTAAACCGTTAAGTTTCTCTTCAGAAGTCAAACTGGAAGGCCTACTCCTGCTCATAGTTTTTATGCTCCTTATGGCAAACATTTACCATCCTGATCTCCCTTTCATGACTTTTTTTGGTGAAATGTGCTGACCATTCCAGTTAAGGTCCTCTGGAATCCTGCCACTCAACACATCCTTCTTCCAGTAAGGGAATCAACACCGTACACAGTACTGCAAGTCTGGTCTACTAATGCCTTGTACAGTTGCAACAACGTTTCCCTACATTTCTACCTTATCACTTTAGCAATAAATGCCAAAATTCCATTTGCTTTCCTGATTATCGCATGCACCCGTTACTAATTTTCTGCAACTCATGCACAAGGATATCCAGATCGAAGCACTCTGAAGTTTCTCTCCACTTAGATAACAAGAGTACGTTTTTATACTTCTGACCAATATGGATAACATTCCACTAAGCCACAGAAAACACCATCTGCCAAATTTTGGCCCATTCACCTAATTATCCAAATCCACTTGTAAAATTTCAACTTCTTCATTGCAACTTACTTTCCCCCTACTCCTGCATTCAAGTCATTCATGTAGTTTATAAATAGTTGGAACCCAAAGACTGAACCCTGTAGGACCTTCACCAGTTACATCTTGTCAGCTCGAAAAAGACCGATTTATCCCAACACTCCACTTTCTGTTCGGTAAGCCGGTCTCTGTCCTCTAAGTAAGCCTGCCCAACTTTCTATCTTCTTTTAATGTAATGGGCAGAAATGTAATGGTATTGAAGCATTACCAGCCTCTCCCCACCTAACCATTTACCTCTAATGAGTGCTTCAAGTGATCCAATAGCCTCACAAACAGGAATAGGAAAGTCAGCACAATTGTGACTTTATTCCCTATACAAAAAAAGGGCAATTACCCGACTGAGAGAAAGAGAGACTTGCATTTATGCATTGACCTCTGTGAATCCAAAAGTGCCTTGTAGCCACTGGAGTAATTGTAAAATGTAGTATTATAATTTAGGAAACATGACTCCTGTGTACAATGGGATAGCAAGGCTCCACAATGTATTCAGGGTAGGGGGCTTCAATGTTCATCACAAAGAATTGCTCAGTGGTATTTCAACGAGTGGGCTGAGGCCCCCAAGGACAAAGCTGTCAGACTGTGCCTGCAAGACAACAAAATGTGAGGCTGGATGAACATAGCAGGCCAAGCAGCATCTCAGGAGCACAAAAGCTGACGTTTCGGGCCTAGACCCTTCATCAGAGAGGGGGATGGGGTGAGGGGTCTGGAATAAATAGG
The DNA here is from genome assembly GCF_030684315.1 of Stegostoma tigrinum. Classification (NCBI taxonomy): domain Eukaryota; kingdom Metazoa; phylum Chordata; class Chondrichthyes; order Orectolobiformes; family Stegostomatidae; genus Stegostoma; species Stegostoma tigrinum. The sequence continues at coordinate 35,457,056 of NC_081377.1, read as the reverse complement.
GGGAGAGGGGGAGGCAGACCGAAGATGGAGAGAAAAGAAATAGGTGGAGAGAGTATAGGTGGGGAGGTAGGGAGGGGATAGGTCAGTCCAGGGAAGACGGAGAGGTCAAGGAGGTGGGATGAGGTTAGTAGGTAGATGGGGGTGTGGTTTTGGGTGGGAGGAAGGGATGGGTGAGAGGAAGAACAGGTTAGGGAGGCGGAGACAGGTTGGACTGGTTTTGGGATGCAGTGGGTGGAGTGGAGGAGCTGGGCTGGTTGTGTGGTGCAGTGGGGGGAGGGGACAAACTGGGCTGGTTTAGGGATGCAGTAGGGGAAGGGGAGATTTTGAAACTGGTGAAGTCCACATTGATACCATTAGGCTGCAGGGTTCCCAGGCGGAATATGAGTTGCTGTTCCTGCAATCTTCGGGTGGCATCATTGTGGCAGTGCAGGAGGCCCATGATGGACATGTCATCTAAAGAATGGGAGGGGGAGTGGAAATGGTTTGCGACTGGGAGGTGCAGTAGTTTGTTGCGGACTGAGCGGAGGTGTTCCGCAAAGCGGTCTCCAAGCCTCCGCTTGGTTTCCCCAATGTAGAGGATGCTACACCGGGTACAGTGGATGCAGTATACTACATTGGCAGATGTGCAGGTGAACCTCTGCCTAATGTGGAATGTCATCTTGGGGCCTGGGAAAGGGGTGAGGGGGGAGGTGTGGGGGCAAGTGTCGCATTTCCTGCGGTTGCAGGGGAAGGTGCCGGGTGTGGCGGGGTTGGAGGGCAGTGTGGAGTGAACAAGGGAGTCACGGAGAGATTGGTCTCTCCGGAAAGCAGACAGGGGTGGGGATGGAAAAATGTCTTGGGTGGTGGGGTCAGATTGTAGGTGGCGGAAGTGTCGGAGGTTGATGCGTTGTATCCGGAGGTGGGTGGGGTGGTGTGTGAGAACGAGGGGGATCCTCTTTGGGCGGTTGTGGCGGGGGCGGGGTGTGAGAGACGTGTTGCGGGAAATACGGAAGACGCGGTCGAGGGCGTTCTCGATCACTGTGGGGGGAAAGTTGCGGTCCTTGAAGAACTTGGACATCTGGGATGTGCGGGAGTGGAATGTCTTGTCGTGGGAGCAGATGCGGCGGAGGCAGAGGAATTGGGAATAGGGGATGGAATTTTTGCAGGAGGGTGGGTGGGAGGAGGTGTATTCTATGAAGCTGTGGGAGTCGGTGGGCTTGAAATGAACATCAGTTACAAGCTGGTTGCCTGAGATGGAGACTGAGAGGTCCAGGAAGGTGAGGGATGTGCTGGAGATGGCCCAGGTGAACTGAAGGTTGGGGTGGAAGGTGTTGGTGAAGTGGATGAACTGTTCGAGCTCCTCTGGGGAGCAAGAGGCGGCGCCGATACACTCATCAATGTACCGGAGGAAGAGGTGGGGGTTGGGACCTGTGTAGGTGCAGAAGAGGGACTGTTCCACGTAACCTACAAAGAGGCAGGCATAGCTGGGGCCCATGCGGGTGCCCATGCCTGAGATGGAGACTGAGTGGTCCAGGAAGGTGCTGGAGATGGCCCAGGTGAACTGAAGGTTGGGGTGGAAGGTGATGTCCATTTCAAGCCAACCAGCTTGTAACTGATATCCATTTCAAGCCCACCGACTCCCACAGCTACCTAGAATACATCTCCTCCCACCCACCGTCCTGCAAAAATTCCATCCCCTATTTCCAATTCCTCCGCATCCGCCACATCTGCTCCTACGACAAGACATTCCACTCCCGCACATCCCAGATGTCCAAATTCTTCAAGGACCGCAACTTTCCCCCAACAGTGGTCGAGAACGCCCTTGACTGCGTCTCCCACATTTCCCGCAACACGTCTCTCACACCCCGCCCCCGCCACAACCGCCTAAAGAGGATCCCCCTCGTTCTCACACACCACCCCACCAACCTCCGGATACAACGCATCATCCTCCGACACTTCCGCCATCTACAATCCGACCCCACCACCCAAGACATTTTTCCATCCTCACCCCTGTCTGCTTTCCGGAGAGACCACTCTCTCCGTGACTCCCTTGTTCGCTCCTCACTGCCCTCCAACCCCACCACACCCGGCACCTTCCCCTGCAACCGCAGGAAATGCTACACTTGCCCCCACACCTCCCCCCTCACCCCTAACCCAGGCCCCAAGATGACATTCCACATTAAGCAGAGGTTCACCTGCACATCTGCCAATGTGGTATACTGCATCCACTGTACCCGGTGTAGCTACCTCTACATTGGGGAAACCAAGCGGAGGCTTGGAGACCGCTTTGCAGAACACCTCCGCTCAGTCTGCAACAAACTACTGCACCTCCCAGTCGCAAACCATTTCCACTCCCCCTCCCATTCTTTAGATGACATGTCCATCATGGGCCTCCTGCAGTGCCACAATGATGCCACCCGAAGGTTGCAGGAACAGCAACTCATATTCCGCCTGGGAACCCTGCAGCCTAATGGTGACAATGTGGACTTCACCAGTTTCAAAATCTCCCCTTCCCCAACTGCATCCCTAAACCAGCCCAGTTTGTCCCCTCCCCCCACTGCACCACACAACCAGCCCAGCTCCTCCACTCCACTCACTGCATCCCAAAACCAGTCCACCCTGTCTCCGCCTCCCTAACCTGTTCTTCCTCTCACCCGTCCCTTCCTCGCACCCCAAGCCGCACCCCCATCTACCTATTAACCTCATCCCACCTCCTTGACCTGTCCGTCTTCCCTGGACTGACCTATCCCCTCCCTGCCTCCCCACCTATACTCTCTCCACCTATCTTCTTTTCTCTCCATCTTCGGTCCGCCTCCCCCTCTCCCCCTATTTATTCCAGAACCCTCACCCCATCCCCCTCTCTGATGAAGGGTCTAGGCCCGAAACGTCAGCTTTTGTCCTCCTGAGATGCTGCTTGGCCTGCTGTGTTCATCCAGCCTCACATTTTGTTGTCTTGGATTCTCCAGCATCTGCAGTTCCCATTATCTCTGAGACTGTGCCTGCAGCAGGTCATGAGGGATCCAACAAAGTGGATAAACCCGCTTCAACTGATGTCACCAATCGGGCTGCTGCAGATGCCTCTGGCTACTACAACCTTGGCCCAATCATGGACAGAAGAGATGGACTTAGGAAGAAAGGTGAAAATAACTGCCCTTGACATCAGGTCAATATTTTACCAAATGTGCCACCAAGGAGTCTCAGCAAGATTGAAGTCAATGGGATTTAGGGAAAAAAATATCTTAATTGGTTGAAATCATACCAATCACAAAAGAAAATGATCGTAGTTGTTGGAGGTCTATCACCTCAGTCCCAGGCCAACTCTGCAGGAGTTCCTCAGGGTAACATTTTGGGACCAATGAATTTCAGCTGCCTCCATCAATGGCCTTTTCTCCATCATAAGGTCAGAAGTGGGGATTTTTGCTGATGATTGCACAATGTTCAACGCCATTTGCAACTGCTCGGACACTGAAGCAGTCCATCTCCAAATGCAACAAGATCTTAAGTGGCTTGTAACATTTGTACCACAAAAATACCAAGCAATGACCATCCCCACCCAAAGACAATCTAACCATCTCCCCTTGACAGTCACTAGCATTACCATCACTGAATCCCCAAATATCGTCTCTCTAGGGGTTATCATTGACAGGAAGTTGACTAAATACGATGGCTGCAAGAACAGGTCAGAAGCTGGGAATTCTGAGGTGATTAACTCATGTCCTGACTTCCCAAAACCTGTCTGCCATCTACAAGGCACAAGGCAGGAGTGTTTGGAATATTTTCCAGTTACCTGGATGACTACATCGGCCAACAACACTCAAGAAGCTTGGCAACATCCAGGACAAAGCAATCAATTCTGTGCCACCCAATTCAACCCCCTTACCATTCATTCTGTCCCTAAATAACACACAATGGCTGTATTGTATCCCATCTACAAGACTCGCTGCTGCAAGATTCCTTCAACAGTGCCTTCCAAACTACAACCTCTGCTACCAAAAAGAACCAAAGAAGCAATTGCATGGGGACACTGCAAGTTCCTCTCCATGCTGCTCACCATCCTGACTTGGAAATGTATTTGCTACTTCAGTGTCACAGGAGCAGACTGATGGATCTCGCATTTTCCAGCAGCATTGTGAGTCTCTTTCTAGCAAGTGGACTGCAGCAGATCAGAAATGTGGCTTAGCACCTTCCGCAAACTGGGGTGAGAAAGGACAGCCACATCCCATGCATGAATAACGTAAAAAACATCTAAACGACTGCACCGCCAACATTGGGAATTAGTGAACTGTGACCCTATCTTTTCTGATGGCTGCGATAGGGTTAGGAGTTGTGAAGTGTTTCAGTCTCTATGGGTATAGAATAATTGAGTGACTCAGCAAAGAAGGAGGTCATTCGGCCCATTGTGTCTGTACCAGCATTGGGAAAGCATTGCCCAATTTAACCCCACTCCCATGCCCTCTCTACTTAGCCCTGCACAATTTTGCACTTCAGAAAGTATCAGATTTCAATTTAAAAGTTTGGTCAGTGCTTTCCAGATCATAGCATCCCCTAACGCAAAAAAAAACTCCTCGTCATGCCGCTGGTTCTTATGCCAATTACTTTAAATGAACTATGTTTCTTATGGCAAAAATTCATGGAATGTCTTCCAATGCATATCAATTTCCCAGTCAAAGATTTAAATACAAATATGGTATTACAATGTCTGCCTGGAGGAAGCTTTGACAGACCTGAGCACAAATCAAAGACAGGGCCACAGTGTTGCAACTGGGTTCTGTGCGCTGTTACCATACAGGGTGAGGTTGGGCATTGGAAATACCATCTAGCAAATGTTCCCCCATGGATTCACTGGTATCTGTGAGATACTCCCATGGACATCACTAAACATTGAAGGTTAAGCATAGAAACATAGAAAATAGCCCACACAGCCCTTTGAACCTGCTCCACCATTTGATGTGTAATGCTTATCATCCCTCTCAGTCCCCTATTCCTGCTTTCTCCCCATCCCCTTTGATGCCTTTAGCCATAAGAGCTATATCAATCTCTTTCTTGAAAATATTCAGAGTTTTGGCCCCAGCTGCTTTCTGTGGCAGAGAATTCCACAGGTTCTTCTCTCTCAGGGTGAAGATATTTCACATTGCCTTGGTCCTAAATGGCCTGCCCATATTGTGAGGTCTGGCTATGGGCTCCCTAGTCATTAAGAACATCCTTCCTGTATTCACCCAGTCTAGTCCAGTTGGCGTTTTATAGATTCCAGTAAGAACACTGTCGCATTGTTCTAAATTCCAGTGAATGTAGTCATCACCAATCTGGTCTCCCTTTATATGTCACCCCTGCCATCCCAGGAATCGATCTGGTCAACCTTTGTTAACCTCCTTCCATAGTTGGAACATCCTTCCTTGCAAAGGCAGACCAAAACTCCACACAATACTCCAGGTATGGTCTCAGCAAGGCTCTATACATTTGCAGCATGACATTCCTGCTCCTGTACTCAAATTGTCTCTCTATGAAGGACAAGGTAACGTTTGCTTTCTTGGCTACCTGTTGCAGCTGAATGCTTACTTTCAGTAAATAGCTTAAAGCTGACCACTGCAGCACCCTCTGTTGGACCCAGAAAATGGTGTAGATCTGGCACGGGTCCAGGGCAGTTGGCAGCAAACTTGTGGATGTGCATGACACACTTTTGCTGCTAGATCAAGTGGTGGGCATAGACCCTGAAAATTTTACAGTGGTATCCAGAAGCATGGCCTCATGAGCTGGAGACATAAGAAGTGAAGAGAAGGTTTAATGAGCTAGAACGGAATGAAAACAAAAACATAAATCGCTGGAAAAGCTCAACAGGTCTGGCACCACCTGTGAAGAAAAAGTCAGAGTTAACATTTCAGGTCCGGTCACCCTTCCTCAGAACTGAGCTTTTCCAGCAACTTCTACTTTTGTTCCTGATTTACAGCAACCACAGTTCTTTCAGTTTTTATTTAGAGTGGGAGGGGCTGTCTTATGAAGAAAAGTTTGGGCAAGCTTGGCTTGTACCTGCTGGAGTTTAGAAGAGGTGGGGGTGACTTGATGGTAACATTTAAGATCCTGAGGTGACTTGAATTGGTAGATTTGGAGACGATGTTTACTTTTATAGAGTAACGTAAAATTGGGGGCCACTCGTTAAAGATCAGGGACCACCCATTTAAAACAGGGGATTAGATGAAAATCTTTCTCTCAGAGGCTTGTGAGTCTTTGGGACTCTGTTCCTGAAAACAAAGTCCTTGGACATTTTTAATGCAGAGATGGATAGATCCTTGTTGACCAAGGGACAAGGGGGTGAGTGTTGTTGGGGTTGGCAGAGATGTGAATTTGAGGCTGATTGAAGGCTGGAGCAGGCACCAAGTGCTGAGTGACCTAATCCCGTTCCTGTGTTTTATTAATGTCGTGCCATGGCAACTGGGTAATTGAATTTCAATTAATTTAATAAATCTGGTAATGATGACCATGCCACAATCAGATCATCATAATAAACTCATCTGATTCAGTTTCAGAAGAGTCACTTTAGGGAAAGAAAAGTGTCAAACTTTTAAGCGATGCCAGAATTACGTTACGATTCTTAGCCACAGTCTAAAATAGTCGAGTAAGCTGATCAGTTCTGTTCTTGAAAGTAGGTCACCACCAGCTTCACTGGGATAATTGGGGATGGACAATAAATGCCAACAAGGTCTTATCAACAAGGTCCCGATTCTGTGAATGAGTAAACAAATGCGAATGAATCTCGACTGCAGAGAGAGGGAAGGTGATGGCTACTGGTATAATTGCTGGCCTGTTAACCCAGAGACCCACATAACGTTCTGGGGGCCCATGTTCACGTCCCACCACAGCAGGTAGTGGAGTTTGAATTCAATAAATATCTGGAATTAAAAATCTGATGATGACCATATATCTGTTGCCAATTATCAGGAAAATCCCACCTGGTTCACTAATGTCCGTTAGGGAAAGAAGCTGCCATCCTTACCTGGTCTGGCCTACGTGTGACTCCAGGTCCACAGCAATGTGGTGGACCCTTAACTGCCCTTTGGGCAATTAGGGATGAACAATAAATGATGCCATAGTTAGTGACGCCCTCATACCGTGAATCAATAAAGAAAAATTCTGCAACTGGCTTCAGTGTGTGTGCTTGTGAAGGAGAAACTTTCATTAAAAATCATTCTTCAGCTGTATCCATCAGTGAACTTTCATGTCGAGGATGATTCTTTCCAGTAGATGGCTGGGTGAATGTGAAAGGTCAGTAGTGGCTGTGAGTTCTCAAGTGGCTTATGAAAACAATTTGATCCTGCCAGCTGGTAGAGTTGGGGAAAACCCCTGCCTGATACATTTAGTGTCTAGGGTCAGTCTTTAAAAGTTGAGTATGTATGAATGCTAGCATCTCAGATTATTGGCGCACCTCTCCTTCAGTGTCAACTTTTTTGGAATACACAGGCTATGAAATGGAAAATGACTGACGTTACACTGGGGGACATTTTTCAATATTTCACGAGAAGGCATTAGATTTGAGATATATGGGGTTGTGGGTCTGTAGACGACTTCAAACTTATTGTGATCAGGGCTAGTCCCATGCTTTCATGGGCTTCAGTGGACACATCAATTTTCTGTTGTAGCTCACTCTCAGGAGTACCAATTTGTGCAGTGTCAGATCACTGTTTTTCTCCTGTAAAGTATAGCACTGTACTAACCCTATTCTCAATATTTCCGCTGTAACTATAGGATGGTCAGTTAGCTCAGTTAGCTGGATGGCTGGTTTATGATATGGAGTGACACCCAACAGCATGGGTTTAGTTCCTGCACCAGCTGAAGTTATTATGAAGGACTGTCCTTTTTAACCCCTCCCTCACCTGAGGCATGGTAACCCTCAGGTTAAATAAACACCAGTTGTCTCTGTCTGTTCCAAGGGAGCAGCCCTATGGGTGTCGTAAAGATTTTATGGTGATGTTGCCTTTACAACGGAACAGCCTCCCCCAGGTTGGGCAAAAGTTCCTCTCATTGATGGTAAACTCTTCGACATCAGCTGGTTGAAGACAACAACCAAAAAAACAGACACTTCTGTAAGAGAACCACATTCTCCAACTTGTGCTGCCAGGGGTGCTTAGCCTCCTAGAGGCACTGCACAGTCTTATACTAATGTCTCTGAGAGTGGGGCAGCACCACAGGCTGTTTTCCACACGACCAGTAGTGCCTGAATGGTCTTCTTCATTGCCAAAACCAAGCAAATCAAGAAGAACATTTAGATTGTTGCTTACAGGGATAATGGGAACTGCAGATGCTGGAAAATCCAAGATAACAAAGTGTGTAGCTGGATGAACACAGCAGGCCAAGCAGCATCTCAGGAGCACAAAAGCGGACGTTTCGAGCCCAGACCCTTCTTCTGATGAAGGGTCTAGGCCCAAAACGTCAGCTTTTGTGCTCCTGAGATGCTGCTTGGCCTGCTGTGTTCATCCAGCTACGCGCTTTGTTAGATTGTTGATTACATGCTGTTTGTGCCAAGGGATTCAGCAAAATAAGTTTGATGTGGTACATTTCTGTGCATGTATGCGAGCACACTTAAAGTCAACTTTGTGCTGCACAGGATAAGGGGTAACTCCCAAGATTCCAACGAATGAAATGTGTCATCAGTGACACTTGCTGATGTAAAGAACACTTGGAACTGAGACCATGCCTGTAAGATCCTATGAATGTTCTCTCCTGCTCACTGATCTATGTAGAGTATGTAGGTGATAAAGGTTGTCGTGCACTACCAAGTGAACATACCTGGCTTTCTCTACATCCCCAGTATGATCTCACTTTATACTTGACTCATAAGGTAGATTAGCCTCAGAGAAAAGCAATGATCATTTGGGCACTGCACTAGAGGAGGGCCACTGCACAGAGAACTGTATTTCAGTAAAGTATCATCACTCTCTGGAATTCTCTTACATAAATGTTAATCAAAGTCAGATCAATTACTAATTTTCAAATTGAAATTGTTGAGAATTTTGTTTGCGTGAGGGATTAAGGGATAAGGGTGGGTTGATGGAGTTAGGTCACAGATCAGCCATTATCTCACTGAGTGGCAGAATAGGCTTGAGGATCCTCCTCCTGTTCCTACACATGGTAATCATTGATATACCAGGCACTGATTGTGTAGTCACATTAGATAAGGAATAATCTATCCTCTTTGTGTGACCATGTTTATGTGCTCATGTGAATGCTACAGAGATTAGCATTGTAGTTTGTCTGGGGTAGTTTGGTCTAGTTTACTCTGACTCTGACCATACCAGACTATTTATGCTCATTGCAAGGTTGTTGTAATGGAGGAAAATCATTAGAATAATCTCCACTGGCTGAAAATTCATTCACTTGAGAAGACAGATTATAACAAAAGACTCAAAAGTGAGCAGAGAGAAAAAGGAGGACTTTAACAGAGTAATTTTTTTCTTTCCTTTATTCATTCATGTGATGCAGACATCACTGGCCAGGCAGTATTTATTACCTATCCCTAATTGCCCAGAGGACAGTTAAGAGCCAACCACATTGCTGTGGGTCTGGAATCACATGTAGGCCAGACCAAGTAAGGATGGCAGTTTCCTTCCCTAAAGGATATTAGCAAAGCACATGGCTATTTCCCAACAATTGACATTGGATTCTTGGTCATTGTTAGATTCTTAATTCCAAATATTTTATTGAATTCAAATTCCACCATCTGCTCTGGTGGGATTCAAAGCTGAGTACCAGAACATTATCTGGCTCTCTGGGTTTAACAAGCCAGTAATAATACCACAAGGCCATTCCAGTTAGAGACATTTTAGCCCATTACGATTTAGGTAGTCTTCAGAAAGAAATATCCCATTACCCCAACTCTGTTATGTCTCTAACTGCCTGGTCTTATTCTACAACTTTATGAATTGAAGTTATGAACTCCTTGTACAAATCAAGACATTTGTATTGTTGATCCTAACTTCACCTTTCACCAGGTGGGCCTGTGTCCTTTGCCTTGTCTTAAGCTCTATCTTCCAGCCTAATAAATTAACTGATGTCCATCTTTCTAATGTGTGTCCGCTGTTGTCTCCTTTCAAGTTTGAAGATGTTTAAGTGCTTCCAGGCTTTCTTTCTAATTCAATGCTCCTCCACTGGCATCAGTTTGCTTGGTCTTCTCTGTAATGTTTCCAGTCATGAATAATTTTCAGATGCTCTAGTAAGTGAATGTCATTTCAGCATCGTCACATGGACTCACCAAGCAGATATCACTCTCATAATACACTTTCCATGACGTGTGCAGCAGCTCTGTGTTTTCATCCATGGGTTATACCGAATAATTTTTCTGCTGATGTAGCGTCTATCCATCAGCAACTTTGTAATCTGGCTTCACAATGCAATTGGGTTTGAATCAGATATGCTCACACTGTGACCTCTACAACAATCATTTAGGTATCTGTCCAAATTGATCACAACAAAATCCCCATGAATACACAAGGTAGCTGGGAAGGGGTACCTGTGTTTGCTGACTATCTCAAGGGCCTGTACACAGATTACGCTGCTGGGATTGAGCCCTGGTCTTCAGCTTCGTCAATAGCCATACATTTTGGCCTTTTAAGCTAAGGACAAACCTAGATCTTGAATGTTTATCCATACTGCAGTGACATAAAGTCAATAGCAAACAGCTAGGGAGAATTACAGACATGATTGATCCATCAAACAAGTTAAATTGATCCAGAAGTTTGTTTGATTCTCTATGGCCTCCAGCCACATGGTGGCAACCTTGCTACTTAAGAGTCAACACAATCTGAATTGGCGATCTCTCAATGTTCTGTAAAATAATACAAAAGGCCTTGGAGCATTTCGATCAGGGAAGGGTTGATTTTAATGGTGTAACACTGAAGATATTCCCAGCTGGAAATCCTGTTCTTGATAATAAAAATCTCATTCAGTGGCCCAACACTTTAGGAGACAGATAACGTCGCGCTTTATAGATTTACCCAGTGGCTCAGAATGCTTGGTGGTGCAATGTTACTGTTCTCTTGGGGAGTCCAGGTTGCTGCGGCAACATGCAGTCTAGAGCTATGGATAATGATGGCAGAGGCTCCAACATGCTTTTCTTCATATGGCTGACTAGAAATCTTTCTTGCTCTCATTGCCTATCATTCACCTGCTCTGGAACGGTTTTCATATCAATACTGATCATACTTAGGCACATTACAATCTTACATTCTCTGGTTATCAAGTCCCACAGTGGGATTTGAACCCAGAGTTTCAAAGACAAAGGCAGAGATGCTGCCCAATGTGTCAGCAGACCTCTTAGAGTGCTTGTATAGTTGACGGACACAAACTGGATGTCCCATTGTCCAACCCTGGATCTGTGTCTTCGCCGGTCGATTCTGGGAGTCTGCAGTCGCTTTCAAAATCAGTAACATGAAGGGGGAGGACGTTCACCAAAGATTCCCAATGCTTAACCTCACCCAGGGACCACCTCTGCTGCCTCCAGCCCCCTACCCCCTCCTAAAACAATGCTGACATGGGCCCCGAATGCAAACAGGGTCACAGTTGCATGGGAGGCCCCTAGAAATAATAATTTGCCGAGCCTTAGCATTCAAATATAAACCTTGAGGAACATCAGAGTATAAACCTTGAGGAACAGCTCCGGGAGGGAGACTATATTTTGAATTGGTGAGATGTGGGAGGAAGTCACAGTTGCAAAGACTAAAGTACAGAGTGGAACCTGTCAGCCTCTCCTGCCTGTCGCTTTGAAAGAGTTACAACTGCATCCCATCTTTTAAGACCATAAGACCATAAGACATAATAGCAGAAATTAGGCCATTCGGCCCATCAATTCTGCTCCGCCATTTAATCACGGCTGATAAATTCCTCAATCCCATTCTCCTGCTCTCTCCCCATTTTTTTATTATAACCCTACAAATTAGTTCCCTGGAAATATATATCTAAATGTCTTCTAAAAGTTAATATGGAATTTGATCCTGACCTTAATTACCATTCATTCAAACAAATTATTTCACATCCAAATCTTTTGCCAATTATAGTATATGTCTGAACTCTGTGTTGTGCTCAGTTGTTGATTGATCTGAGCTTGATTAGTTCACTGAACCTTGTAAGCTTGGTTGATTGCTTAAGCTTGTGAGTGGAGCAAGAGAGCTGACAAATGTTCCCTGAAAATGCCCGGGCTCTTTGCAAAGAGCATTGGCAAAATCTTGTTGATGCACTCGGCATTTCGCCTGTTGGTGACCTTCCCAGAGAGCCGCACTGTTTCTTACAAGAAAGAATGGACAGACCATATGTCAAGCAGGCAGCGGTAAGACAATTAGTGGGCCTTTCCCTGGAAAGAAGATCTCAGGGAGGGGTGGAGTCTTGACCGGTGCAGGATGCCAGTCAATTAGAGGTTGGTAACTTTCATGCAGAGTGGTACCTGGGAGGAGTCTGTGTCTGCAGAGTTTGCAGAGAACCCAAGACAAGGGTCCACGATGTTGGGGTGTGGAAGTGGGAGGGAGGGTTCATTGGTTTGGGTGTTGAAGGGAGAGAAGATTGGGGGTGTTTAGAAGCAAGGGCAGGGGGTTAATTCTTAGTGGGCACAGTCAGAACCCTTCCCATCTGATATCCAGATTTTGATCAGGCGCTAATTTCCTTTAATCAGGAGATCCACTCCTCCCAACATTCTGCAATAACAGGCTCCTTGTGGGATAATAGTTCATAGAACATAGAACATAGAACATAGAAAAGTACAGCACAGTACAGGCCCTTCGGCCCACGATGTTGTGCCGTGGAATAATCCTAATCCAAAAATAAAATAACCTAAGCTACATTCTCCTCAATTCACTGCTGCCCATGTGCATGTCCAGCAGTTGCTTAAATGTCACTAATGACTCTGCTTCCACGACTTCCACTGGCAAAGCATTCCATGCGCTCACAACTCTCTGGGTGAAGAACTTCCCTCTGATGTCTCGTCTATACCTTCCTCCTAACACCTGAAAACTATGACCCCTCATGGCAGTCAATCCTTCCCTGGGGAAAAGTCTCTGGCTATCGACTCTATCCATGCCTCTCATTACCCTGTAGACCTCTCAGGTCACCTCTCTTCCTCCTTCTCTCCAGAGAGAAAAGTCTGAGCTCAGTCAACCTCTCCTCGTAAGACAAGCCCTCCAGTCCAGGCAGCATCCTGGTAAACCTCTTTTGCACCCTCTCCAAAGCCTCCACATCTTTCCTATATTAGGGTGGCCAGAACGGGACACAATATTCCAAGTGTGGTCTCACCAGGGTTTTGTAGAGCTGCAGCAAAACCTCACAGCTCCTAAACTCGATTCCCCTGTTAATGAAAGCCAGAACACCATATGCTTTCTTAACAACCTTATCCACCTGGGGCAACTTTGAGGAGCTATGCACTTGAACGCCAAGATCCCGCTGTTCCTCCACACTGCTGAGAATCCTGCCTTTAATCCTATATTCAGCATTTAAGTTCGACCTTCCAAAATGCATCACTTTGCATTTATCCAGGTTGAACTCCATCTGCCATTTCTCAGCCCAGCTCTGCATTCTGTCAATGTCTCGCTGAAGCCTGCAATAGCCCTCGATACTATCAATGGCACCTCCAACCTTTGTGTCATCAGCAAATATACTAACCCACCCCTCAACCTCCTCATCCAAGTCATTTATAAAAACTACAAAGAGCAGAGGCCCAAGAACAGACCCCTGCAGGACACCACTCAGCACAGATGTCCAGGCAGAATACTTACCATCTACAACGACTCTCTGCCTTCTGTCAGCCAACTAATTCTGAATCCAGACAGCCAAATCACCCTGTATCCCATATCTCCTGTCTTTATGAACGAGCCTGCTGTGGGGAACCTTATCAAATGCCTTGCTGAAGTCCATGCACACCACATCCACTGCTCGACCCTCGTCAACCTGTCTCGTGACCTCCTCAAAGTTCTCAGGGATGCCACATAGTAGTGATATGGCCCCTCCACCACAGTGGAGTTCACGCTCTTGGAGGTGGCCTGAAACCCTACATTGGACACTTAATGGTCCCAGTTAGCAATATAGCGGGAAGATCTGCCCAGGACCATTCTGGTGAAGGTAGGAAGGCCATGAGGCTTCCAAGACTCCTCTGAACCCACCAAATTGAACACCCTTCCTTATTGCAGCACACCAGCTCTGAAATTAGAATGTTCTGGTCCGTGTGTGTATATAAATAATTCTGAAATGTTTTAAAAGAATGATAAGTGAGGATTTAGAATTAGAGATATCAATGCATTGTTCTTACAGAAACCAGAGAAAATTCAACAATGGTAGCTAAGCCACATACCATAAGAAAGTTTCTCCTCACTTGCTCTAAAGACCCTTCTGAAGAAGTGTCCCAACTCGAAACGTCAACTTCCCTGCTCCTCTGATGCTGACTGTCCGGCTGTGTCCCTCCAGCTCCACACTGTGTTAAGTCTGTCTCCAGCATCGGCAGTTCCTACTATTTCTTAGTATTTATTATGGTTCTGTTTCTATCATGTACCTAACAAACCTTATAATGTATTTAACATACACCTTAATTAATATTTTTCTGAATCTAGCATTTATTGCTGACATATTGCCTATTTCATTGGACACATTGTGAAGAGGCAAATGGAACAATCCATTAGAATTTCCTCGTGCTGTATGATGTGATCTTCATGTAGTACATGACCACATTAACAGTGGGACATTGGTTTGATACAAGATCATTTAAACAGAAAACAGAGGTTACCAAAATAACTTCAGCAAAATGCTGAATTTACGAAATTTTATTTCTTACCGAATATAGGAAGAGACCAATCATTTAGTTCAGAGGATCAAACATTCCTTCGTGCAGGCCAATGGCCAGACTCTGTTTGGGTGCTGAATCTTAATGTCAAAGGAGCTCCATTGATTGGTGATGTTTCACTATGGCACGCATACGTTCTTCCTGTATTTTTGACAAAAGATCCTTTGACCCTCAAGCTTTTCACAAAAGATGTGATTTATTCCCATTCAGATCAGAGGTTTGAATTTCATTGGCTGCTCTCATCTTTGCCACACCACTGATAAACATTCACTATTAATTTCCTGGGACTTGCATGGTCTCAAATGGCTTTAAAATGGAAAAGAAAAATGTGTCAAAATACAGCAATAAGCTGACAACAGAAGTTAGCCCATTTTTATGAAACCAGTGCAGAGTAAACAACATGATCTGAACCCAAAGGAACATATTTCTCAAAGAACATTGAGTGGAATTCTGTTCGGGGTCTGAGTGCCGTGGACAATGGTGAGATGTGGGGTAGAATGGGTCTGAGTGATGTGATCTATGGTGAAGTGTGGGGTAGAATGGGTTTGAATGATGTGATCTATGGTGAGATGTGGGGTAGAATGGGTTTGAATGATGTGATCTATGGTGAGATGTGGGGTAGAATGGGTTTGAATGATGTGATCTATGGTGAGATGTGGGGTAGAATGGGTTTGAATGATGTGATCTATGGTGAGATGTGGGGTAGAATGGGTGTGAATGATGTGAGCTACGGTGAAGTGTGGGGTAGAATGGGTCTGAGTGATGTGAGCTATGGTGAGATGTGGGGTAGAATGGGTGTGAATGATGTGAGCTATGGTGAGGTGTGGGGTAGAATGGGTGTGAATGATGTGAGCTATGGTGAGATGTGGGGTAGAATGGGTTTGAGTGATGTGAGCTACGGTGAAGTGTGGGGTAGAATGGGTGTGAATGATAGGAGCTATGCTGAGGTGTGGGGTAGAATGGGTCTGAGTGATGTGAGCTATGGTGAGGTGTGAGGTAAAATGGATCTGAGTGACATGGGCTATGGTGAGGCATGTGTTAGAATTGGCTATAAGTCCAGTAAGGCCCATCTCAACATCGCGAGCAACTTTCTCTATTGATCTTCATGTTGGAAACCAGGCCTTAATGACTCAGGGCACGCTCCATGGGTACCAGCCACAGGCACCCTGTATCATTCTACTTTGGCATCTGACATGTGCCAGCTGCTAAAAACCCTCATGTCACCTGTCATATCTGTTATGTTTGTAGTTGGGTGTGCTGCCCCTTTAAGGGGGCTGGTCAGATGACCTGGACGGACAGGCTTTGGGTCCAGTATAGAACTGGCTGTAGAAATGTGAGCATCGTCAATAAAGTGTTCCAGTTGAGATTTACCACGTGTTTACCTGGAACATAATTCCTGGTTCCCAAGGAAGCACCAACATAACATGACCCACTTACGGGATGCTTCTGTGCTTCACTGCTATGTTATGGGCTGCACAGGGAACTATCATTGTCACACTGCAGCAAGCAGCCTGCGCACTTGAGGGTCTTGCATCCAGCTCATGAGCTGGACCAGGTTGCCCTCTGGCCTGTTTGCTTGCTCTCAAAGCACTCATTCAGTCTGAACTGATCTGCATGCTCACAGCATTCCTGCATTGCCTTGCCTTTTTGCCTTTAGCACCCGTCAGCCATCATTTTACTGCCATCTTGCTGTGCTGTTTAGTGCTTGCCATATTTGTTAAAAGGCCAGGTAAACTTTATAGTTTTCTTTTGTAGTGTTGATGCAGACCTCACACTGGTAGCATTGGACAGACCCCCATGCTCTACCATGCAATGACACTCACAAAAACATAATATCTCGCAAATTGACACTAAAGGCTGTTTTACCAGATTAAAGTTATTTTGGATGCATTTTTAGTAATACACAAGCTCTCTCAATAAACGCAATGGGGGTGCATGAGACTGTACATGCTTCCCTCGACTGCTACATCTCTGCAGAAAGTGGTAGTTACCGTAGCAACCTTAAATCACAATAACACTAATCAGTCATAGACCATTGCACTAAACAGCGCAGTGAATTTATGTATGGCGTTAAGATTTTTAGCATAAATTGTCAATCTTATGCTGTTAGATTGTTTAATATACCCCAGTATAATCAACCGAGTTGAAAATAGGATCTTACATTAGCTTTTATTTTGCATGGCCAATTTTTCACCATTTTGGTACAGTATTAGATTGGTTTTTAAGTGCTCAGCACAATATACAATTTAAATCAGAACATCTGCAACAAAACAAGCAATCAGCAATAATAGAAACATTTAGTAATTCAGAATGATTTTGTGTAATTTTACCCTTTCAGATTATAATTTAAAGAAGATTGCAGGCTTCTGCTCTTTGCTGCAAAATTCTGGGAATGAGCTACTCAATAGCTGCTGTTTGAAGGCACTGACCCCTGTCCGAGGGACTAGGCTGTATGGACTAGTTACTGAAATGCATGGGTTCTCATTCTGTTGTGAGTGCAAATACTTAAAACGTTGGATCAGGTCTGGTTGTGGTATGTCCTTCAACAATATTTCTCCTGTCTAAATTTCCTGTTGCATATCAACGTATGAATTAGGAGCAGAAGTACGCTACTCAATCCCTCCAGAGTGCCATGCCATTCATTTAGATCATGCTGATCTGATTACTCAGCCCTAAGCAGCCCCAGATAATCTTTCACCCCTTTATCAATCAGCTATCTACCTCTGCCTTAAAAATAGCCAAAGACTGCTGCACCATCTTTTAAGGGAAAGACTTCCAAAGACTCATGAGCCTCTGTGAGAAAAAGAAAATCTCATTGTCTTTGTCTTAAATAAGCAACCACCTGTTTGGAAGTGTTGGTCCGTGGTTCTAGATGATGGGGGTTAGGTGGACGGGGAGTAGCAAACTAAAAATTACCAAAAACAAAATCTTAGAATGAACTGTTATTGTAAATTCTAAGAACTGAATTTTGCTTTTCGTTATTTTATCACTCATGTCTATTACTGTCTTTAAACATTACTTCATCAATAGCTCGTTTCAAAAATGCCACTAATGTCTATGGTCTTAATGACCCTGCAGCTACATAATGTCAGCCATACTTTCAAATATTGAAATAATTTTGAAACATGGCCCAGTGCTTGTGAAACCGTGCACACTACATGCCCAAGAAAATAGCAGTATGAAGGGAGTGCAACGTTGCAGCGAAAATCTTGTCAAGCTTGGTTTGCCTGATTGATCAGCTCCTCTGATCTATGTGGCAGGTTAGATTCTTGATGGCTGCTATCGGGTTAGAAATTTTTATTATTTTGGATTCTGCCCTTGCACTTAGACCTTGTAATAGAGGCGTGACCATGGCTGACTAGTACAGAACTCAGACAATCAGACCTTTGCTATACTGCATGGATAGAGTACCATACTAATTCTGGTTTGAGGACTGCAGATGTAGAATCATTTTACATTAAGGAAGTGTTTACAAGTAACAAAATAATGTTCTGTGAGCTTTATGTAGGCCTTAGAATTTATGTCTCTCCATCAGAGAATAGGCACCACTCTGTTGAGCATGGGAACTGACATGAGCCATTCTGCCTCTCAAACTTATTTTACCCTTCAATATGATCCTGACTGCTCTGTATTTTAACTTCATTCACCCAGGTAGGCTCATACTCATTAATTGCCTTACCTCAAAAACTTCTATTGACCCAATATTTAAAATTATTTATTGAGATAGCATCTCCTTTTTGTGGGAAAGAGGTCCACTCTTCACCCACCTATTACATGAAGAAGTGTTTCCCAACACCTTTCCGGAATGTTCCGATCTTGTTTTAAGCTGATGCTTCATTTTCACATCCTCTCTTACAAGCAGTGGCAGAAATGTTGCTTTCTCTGCGATACTTGTGCATTTACTTTGAATAGTTTTAACACCTGCTTTAACGTTCCATTTCACAATTTACTTTTTGCACATCCTCCTCTTGGTGAGGAACAGAAAGCAGCACTGCAGAAAGGCACAGAACATAAAGAAATTACTTTAGTCTTCGAAAAAAACTAACATTGGAGGAAGGATCATTCAACTTGCTGCATGAGGTAGCAACAGCATAAAAGCATTCAAAAGGAATATTTCTCGAGTGTAGCAACAGAGTAAATAAACATCATTTGCTGTCCACGATTAAAGTTTCATTTTGCAATAATTTTGCCAAATCATCAGGTCATTGTAGTTCTGTTAATTTTATTTCTATAAACCTGAACCCTATCCTATTTATTTTCATTGTGTAACTGCCACAAGTGCATGATATTGAATGCAGTTCGTCGTCAGCCAACTTTCATTATTTGGAGGAATGCTACAAGATGAATGTCCTCTTTGCTAAACCTAAATTTGTGAGGTAATGCTTATTGGCTTTCTTTTTTGTCAATATTTAAAAGCTGTCAGAGCTTTAATTCCAAGGATAGTTTTACGATAACAGCTTCAGTGAGCTCTACCCTATTGATTGCAAATTGTATTTTCAAAGATGGTTTCATAAATAAGGGACTTTGTGCATAAAAATTTGAATTTATGTTTTCTATTAAACAGTTGCATTATCTGGAGTTGGCCAGTCCTGGACCCTTTGCTTTCTCATTACTGAGTGCTACATTAAGATCCAAAGTAATTAAGCTATTGATGATTTTAATTTCTTATTGACTTTATAAATGACTAAGGATGGTCAAAGTGTTAGGCAGGGTAAAGAAACTGCTATCCCTCTCTAATTTAAAATGTGCTGCTTTTCAGTGATACTTCTCTGGCTATATTTGCTGTCAATAATTAATTGATTAAAAAAATACTAGCACCAAGGTTTTTTTAAGCAACAAAAAAAAACGGTACGAGAACAAGCTGCTACTTGAAGAGCATATTCTGTGAAACGAGACTCCTCTCTTCTACAGAGATAATAGGAACTGCAGATGCTGGAGAATCTGAGATAACAAAGTGTAGGGCTGGATGAACACAGCAGGCCAAGCAGCAGCTCAGGAGCACAAAAGCTGACGTTTCGGGCCTAGACACTTCATCAATCTGACAATGTCACCCTCTTTCTCTTAAATGTGTTAATGAGTCAGGACTTCTCAATGCACTGGATGTCCTGCAACAGTAGGTTCAGGGTGATCAGAGATAATGGGAACTCCAGATGCTGGAGAATCCAAGATAACAAAGTGTGGGGCTGGATGAACACAGTAGGCCAAGCAGCATCACTCCTAAGATGCTGATTGGCCTGCTGTGTTCATCTGGCCCCACACTTTGTTATTGTAGGTTCAGGGTGTGTTGTTTTCGTATAATTAAGTTTCTTTGGTATCTTGCCTTATGCTTCTCAATGCACTGTGCAGTGTGGTTTTAATCATTTTCACCATGAATTTTATTTATCAAAGTGAAATATGTCTTTGCAAAATAATCTAATACTTCTGAAACTGGGATAACATTCTGTGGGAGAATTATTACTCAAATAAGTACCTCCATCCTGCCATTGATGCCTTTGTGTGATACACCATTTTGTAGGTAACAAAGTTGCCAAACTAATGTCAGTTAATGTTGAATTTGGGCAGAATTATGTTTCAGCTCACACCCCCTAGCAATCACTCAAACCGTCATTGATCTTAAGCTCATCAAAATCCCTGCTGTCCCTGCCCTAAATTACTATTACTTCCATCTACTCACTACACTGACTAATTCCTTATTTTTGAAACTCTCATCCTTGTGTTCAAACAACTTCTGCCATCTTCACCTCTATAATATTCTCTGCCCCTGCAAAATAGCTCATCTTTTGATCCTGGTCACTTTTGCATCCTTGGCTTCAGTCACTTTGCCATGGACTCCTCTGCTTTCATCTCCAAAGGCCTAGAATATCTTCCAAATGTCTGGGCCTCTCCACATCTCTTTCCTCTTTTCAGGCACTCCTTAAAAGTTACATTGTTGCTGTTGTCTTTAGTCAGTCTGCTATACAGCCTGCATTGACATCAGTAACCACAGAATCCAGACTACATGGCAGTTTGTGATATCATAGTGAAATAAATAACGCTGTTAATAAACTTCAGGGTATCCATCCCAATTAGAACGCAAACTTACATGAGGAGACCTTATAAGAGGTTTATAAAATAATGAGGAGTACAAATGGTAGATGTCTTTTCCCAGACGTGGAGGAATTCAAGATTAGGGAGTATATTTTGAAGGTGAGAAGATATTTAAGATGAGAAAAATTTTGAAGAGGCATGAGAGGCAACTTTTTTTTACACAGAGAGTGGTTCATGTGTGGAATTAACCTCCAGAGGAAGTGTGTACAATTGCAACGTTTAAAAGACATTTAGACAAATACATTGATAAGAAATGCTTGGAGGGAAATGGGCCAAGCACAGGCAGATGGGACAGATTAATTTGGGATGATGGTCAACATGAATTGGTTGGACTGTTTCTGTGCTGTATAACTGTATGAACTAGCATACCTCAGGCTATCAGACAACTCTCAGGCTGTACAAACTGGCAGTGTTATTTGACCCATGAAACCACACCATGCTGGTATGCCTTAAATCATTAACCAAGTTTTGGCTCATCTGCACTGACATTACATTTTGTTTGATGAAACTCCTGTTAAGCACCTGGGACATTTTACTGTGCTAAAGGCACTAGAGAAATGCAAGTGGTTCTTGATATTATTAAGATTGCCAAAGCTCAGCTTAGAGAAGTTTTGTTTATCCCATCATTTAAGACGATTCACAACACTCAAGAAGCTCGAAACTGTCCAGGACAAAGCAGCCCACTTGATTGACATTACATCCGTAAGCATTCACTCCCTCCACCACAGACACTCAGTAACAGCAGTGTGTACTGTCGACATGATGCAGAAATTCTGGATGTGAGTTTGCTCGCTGAGCTGGAAGGTTAGTTTTCAACCATTTCGTCACCATTCTAGGTAACATCATCAGTGAGCCTCCAACGAAGGGCTGGTGTTATGTCCTGCTTTCTATTTATCTGGTTAGGTTTCCTTGGGTTGGTGATGTCATTTCCTGTTCTTTTTCTCAGGGGATGGAAAGAACAGGAAATGACATCACCAACCCAAGGAAACCTAACCAGATAAATAGAAAGCGGGACATAACACCAGCGCTTCGTCGGAGGCTCACTGATGATGTTACCTAGAATGGTGACGAAACATCTGAAAACGAACCTTCCAGCTCAGTGAGCAAACTCACATCCAGAACCTCAACCTGAGCTACAAATCTTCTCAAAACTCGCATGCAGAAATTCACCAAAGATCCTCAGACAGCATCTTCCAAACCCACGACCACTTCCATCTAGAGGGACAGGGGCAGCAGACATATGGGGACACCACCACCTTCAAGTTCCCCTCCAAACCACTATCTGACTTGGAAATATATTGCCATTCCTTCACTGTTGCTGAGTCAAAATCCTGGAATTCCCTCCCTAATGGCATTGTGGGTAAACTCACAGCATTTGGACTACAGTGGTTCAGGAAGGCAGCTCACCCCCACCTTCTCAATGGCAACTAGGGACAGGCAATAAATGCTGGCCCAGCCAGCAATGAATAAAATAAAAATTCGCAACATAAATTCAAAAGCAGAATTTACTGATGGAAAGCCAATGTTCACACCATAATAAAATCCAGTCTTAATTTTTCAGTCGCAGGGCTGAATGATAGGTTAATGAGACCCACAGATTGATATGAACATTCAGTTAAATATCAATCAATTTAAATAATATTCATTAATATGAAGCAAATTTGTGAGTAGTCACCCTGACCTAACAACAAATCCTGACTCCAAGATAGAACACTCTTGCTGCGGGACCTGCAGATGGTGACATTAACAAACATGGAGAGGTTACAAAGAACAACTTTGAACTTGGACAAAAATGTAAATTTCTGCTTCTGCCCATCTGTACTTGGCAATGCATTTCTAAGAGATGCTAGTTTTCAGGGCTGTGAATTTTCTTGCCTCAATTTGCCAGGAATTTTGATGTTGTAGTTTTACCCGCAGATTGAGTCATCCTTTGGTCTTGCTTCTCTGCTGGAAAGACATGAAATGATGTGGGAGGTCTAAGAACATAAAAACATAAGAGGTAGTAACTGGAACAGGCAGTTTAGCCCCTCAAGCATGTCCTGCCATTTACTGCAATTATGGGTGACCTCACCTTGGCCTCAACCCCACTTCCTCCATCTCTGCAGTATTTGAAGGATGATTGCCCTCTTATTCGCTGCGCTGATTGGAGAAGTCACTTATGCTGCTTAAAGCACCAATGAAATAACTGCAGCATTTTGCTGCTAGTGTGTGCAAGAGGACCTCATCACAATGGAAGTTGTTACCCTAATGAAGGGTAGGGAAATCAACGGAACTGAAAACCTCCATTTCTCCTGAGCGGGCACAGTGGCAGACAAGAATTCAGAGCAGGAACTCCCTCCCCAAGGGCATTGTGAGTCTATCTGCAACACATGGATTGCAGCAGTTCAAGAAGGCAGCTCACCATCACCTTCTCATGGGCAACCAGGGATGGGCAAGAAATGTTGGCCCAGGCAACAACTCCTACACCCCGCAAGTGAATTTTAAGAAATTACTTTCCTACCTACCTTGATATTATTAGCAAACTTAGCTGCTGTGCATTTAGTCTCACAATGTTATTAGGGAGGGAATTCCAGGATTTGTGGATTATATCAGAAATCTTCAACTTAGATCCCAGTGGATTTGATCCGGTAGAGAGACTGTCATTTCTGGTCAAGCATCAGGTTAAAGAGGCAGATCATGTCCTGTTGAGCTTAAGCTACAGAGAGTTTCAAATGTCAAAACTGGAGCATATTGAAAAGCCATGGGCTTCAGTAACGACTAATCATCACTTGGTGATGAATGGGAAAGGTCTGGGCAACAATAGAGTCACAGGGGTCTACAGCACAGAAAGAGGTCTTTTGGCCAATCACATCAGTGAATTAGAATTAGAATTCACCTTTATTGTCACATATACTCATTCAGTATAGTGATAAATCTATATGCCACCACTTACAGTGCCGACTTAGGTGCAAAGGTACTTTCTACAGCTTCGTCAGTTACAAAATCTTAGACAATAGAGAAATAAAAAGTCCAGCATGACAGAGATAAACATTCAGAACAACAGACCGCGCTGGTAGACAGTAAGCAGGTCGCACGGGGTTCTAACTCCAGACCATGCTGGGCTTTACCTTGAGGATCTCAAGGCTGGAAGATCACTTCAGACTGCCACACCGGGCTGAGGATGCCATGCAGGGAGGCTGCTACAATAGGCAGGGAGGCTGACATGGGAGGCCACACTGCTAGGCTGGGAGGGTGCAATGCCTGTGGCCTCCCATGTCAGCCTCCCTGCCTGTTGTAGCAGGCTCCCTGCATGGCATCCTCAGCCCAGTGTGGCGGTCTGAAGTGAAAAATGGGCAGAATGGACGAGCTCTGGTGGAGTGTCCATCTCCGCTGTCATCTGGACTCAGTGAAAAATAACGTCTTAACTATTCCAGTGATAATGGGAACTGCAGATGCTGGAGAATCCAAGATAACAAAGTGTAGAGCTGGATGAACACAGCAGGCCAAGCAGCATCTCAGGAGCACAAAAGCTGACGTTTCGGGCCTAGACCCTTCTCTGATGAAGGTTCTAGGCCCGAAACATCAGCTTTTGTGCTCCTGGGATGCTGCTTGGCCTGCTGTGTTCATCCAGCTCCACACTGTTATCTTAACTATTTCAATTCTGTTTTCCAGCACATGGCCATTTGCCTTTCATGTTTTGGCAACTCAAGTGCACATGTAAATACTTCTCCAATGTGATAAGGGTTTCTACCTCATTCAGACACAGTGAGTTCTAGATTGCCACCAAATGGGGGATACAGGCAGCATAGAGACAAAAGGTTTTCAGTCTGGAATGGCATCATGTATCGGCACAGACTTGATGGGCCGAAGGGCCTATTCCTATGCTGTACCATGCTTTGTTCTTCCTTTGTTCTGATGTGTTGGGACTTTGTAGGAATAAGGACCAAATATTCCATTTATGTTTAACAATTCAGAAAATGGTGAACCCTAGGATTAGTCAGATATTTTAGACAATTGTTGGGACACTGAGGCATTTAATGAAAAATCAGGACTGTTCCAGCAAATCCAAGGAAAAATAGTAAAGATCAGTTTAAAAAAAACAGAAACCCTGAAAATGAGTTGTACCACTTAGACTGGAGCTCCGTTTGGAGATACACAAGATGAGTCAAACTAGTGCATGTAATTCACAAAAATATTAGTTTGTCCTTCACACACTCTAGGGCTACATGTAATAACTCAAAAAGAACCTTGCTGACTTGATACTGAAATCCTTTGTGCTGTACTGTAACATGGCCAACAACTGTAATATATTGGTACAGGGAAAGAATTGGTGAGTGTTTTGCCTTTCCACCTCACCCACTGCCTCTCATCCTCCTCCTCCCAACTTGTGTTTCATCAGGGGTGTGTGTGTGTGTGTGTGTGTGTGTGTGTGTGTGTGTGTGTGTGTGTGTGTGTGTGTATGTGTGTATATGTGTGTGCATATGCGTGTGTGCGTGTGTGTATGTATGTGTGTGTATACATGTGTGTGTAAGTGTGTGTGTACGTGTGTCTGTGTGTGTGTTTATGTGTATTGTGCCTATATGTTTGTGTGTGTTTATGCATGTGTTTGTGTGTCCCCATATGTTTGTGTGTGTGCTTGTGTACGCATGTTTGTGTGTGCATGTGCTTGTGTTTTTGTTTGCATGTGTTTGCGTGTGTGTGTGAGTTTGGTGCATGTTTATATGTTTGTGTGTATGTGTACGTGTGTGTAACAATGTCACTCTTAACTGAAACTAATTGAAGAGAAATATTTACCATGTGAAAACAATACATTCTGTACAATATTAACAATTCAGTAAATAAATAAGAATGATCCTAGACTCTGACTGTCAACATTGAGACATTTACTTAACCATGTCTTCGACTTGAAGGCAATACTCTCAGCTGTTGTAGCTGGAATTATGAAAAAAACTCTTTTGATCATTGTGATCAAAGTAGTCTCAATTACTATGGACTATGAAGATTCCCAGAGGAGCCCTTTGAAGATGCATTGCTACCTGTTTGGCATTTATGTGCAATAGTTATTTTCAGTTAGGTTCCATTTATGGCAATGCTCCAATTTATTGGTATTCCCAAGGGTATTTTATTTGTTCTAATTATTCCACAGCAGAATATTTATATTGTACCATCCTCTGACTCTGTGTGTGTCCCATTGGACAAGTAGGAAGCTTTTTCTGTTACCTCTGCACTCTCAGGATAATTTGTCATCCACATAACCTTCAATTACACTCAGTGCGTGTTTCATATGACGCAAGCAAAGGGAAGTCATGGAGGGTCTGTACTGACCTTATAGCAAAAAGCCAGCTTTCCAAGTCAGTGTCAAATATCACAACAGCATGAGTTGTAGCCAGTTGCAATGTTGAATTTCTAATTTTTTTTTGAAAAGTATTAAACTTGACATTTTGTGTGCATGCAGCCTTTTCATGTCTTCTTCAATAAACTCACAAAAGCTATGATCAGATTTAACAATGTACAAATTGTAATACATTATTCAGGTATGGCTTTAATGTTATTAAGCCATTAAATTGGAGCCATTTCCCAGTTCTCTTTTTCTTCTTCTTTGGTTGCAAGCTAATTACAAATGAATGCAAACCAAGTCTTGGGGTACAAGTGCACCCAGGGCTGGTGTGGTTTGTTCGAATGAAGCAGAACCCAACCTCGCTGGGTTAGCCTTTCGATGAATTTGGATTTCCTTTTGGCTGTTGGAGGTGAGCCAAGACTTTGCAGTTGTGAAAATAATCCACTCACACATATGTTTCTGTCGGTACAGTATCCTCAAAATGTTGAATCTAATGAAGATCTGCCCTGAGGATGATGGACATTCAGTCAATTCATTTGCTCTCAGCACTTCAGATTAATCTAACTTTCATTAGGGATTGACTGAGCATCTATTTTAGCTGCTGAAAGTGGGACTCGCACAAGGAGACCAGATACTGCAATCACAATATAAAACCAACCATTGTATAGAATTGGAATGAATTATCAAGGTTTCTCTGGCTGGATTCACTCTAGTAATTGCTCAATTGCATTAATACCTAGCATCTGGTTCTTGTATAATGGCATCTCAAGAAGGCAAGACAATGTGTTCTGGGGTTGAAGTACATTGCTAAATTTTTTTCCTACTTTGCTCAGCATTGTACCATTATAATTGTGAAGTCATTTAAATCCCAAAATGAATCAAGAGGCCAAATCCTCTGATGTAATGGAGGACAGAAAGACCCCATAGCAGGCAATATTTTCCTCATTATGACCCAAGATCTCATATTACTTTCGTAGGAAATCATTCAAGATGCTATTCACACAGATTAACTCATACTTAGTGCTGGGAGTGATGAGGATGTGTGGGTGATGTCAGACCTATATTTGATGATGGATGTTTTTGAAAGCCTTGCCAATGAATGTTTGTTCAGATCATCTTAAAATTCATAACTTGCAGGCAGTTTTGAGAGGGTAAATGTCATTTATACCCATGAGTCTAATCCGCAAATGAATTATTCAACATTTGATGTTCATCGATACAAACCATTCGCCTGAGATTTCAACAATGCATTTTTCTCTGGAAGCTGAAGTTTAGCTATTCCTACTGAGCACAGGGAATTGTGTTTTATGCCTCCACCTGCCCAGAACACTCATCACTGTGTTTGATGGCACTGGGACTCATAGAACTTTATGTGTGGCTGTCCTAATGCTATTGCATCAGCCTTCATTCTGACTCCCACGTTATGGTGTTTGGTAAAGGCATCATCCCTACTCTTGAGCTAATTAGCAGCCACTTCAGTTCCTCCTTCTGTCTCTGCTGTTATTTCACTCACAACAGACAGAGGGCGATGCTAGGTGAGAAGCTTTGACGATATGGGGTGGTGTTCAGCTGGGTGGAGGGAGAAGAATTTTGGGAGTCCCCTATGCACATAGAAGGCACCCCTTTTCCAAAGTCATCCCCTGCTCTAACTTTCACACACTGCCCTCTCAAACCCAGCCATAACATCCTCTCACCATGGCCCCAGCTGTATGCTGGGACCTAACTTGAAGTTGGTTCCATCATCTCAACCTGTCTGGGGGTTTGCTCGATGTCAGCTATGCTGGACCTCTCACCTCTGAATCACCAGGTTGGTTCAATTTCTGCGTTGGAGATGTGAGCATATGTTGACTCCTCAGTGCAGTGCCAAGGGAGTGCTGCAGAGGTGAACGTGCTTTTCTGTTTAGATCAGATGTTTAAAATTAGGCTCTGTCTGACCTCTGCAGAGCACAGAGCCACTAATTCAATGACAATACAAGAGCTATCCATGGTGTCTCACCCACTATTTATCTCTCAATCGGCATCACAAAAACAGATTTTCTGCTCTTTATTGCTTTGTTGTTTTTGAGAGCTTGCTGGCTGCGAGTTAGGTCCATTGCTTCCTACATTGCAGCAGTGAGCACTCAGCACAAAGTACATCGTTGGCTGTGGACCACGTTGGGACATTCAAAGATTCTGAAATTTTCTTCAAACTGGTATAAAATGAGCATACCTTTCAATCCAAATTAGCCAATGGTTAAAGGGATATTGCTAACATTCAGCTTCTATAACTCAGTAATCAATGTGACAACAGCCAATGCTTAGCAATGTCACACAATGCAAGATTAGAATTACAATTTAAAATATAAATGAGATTACTAGATAACAGAACCAGCAAAGCTAAAGGGCAAACTACAGAAATGACACAATAAAAGCTACTTAGCTCCCACAACGCAAGGAATAGGCCAATTAGCACCTGATCAGTTTGGGACAAATGAGGAAGAAGGGTGATCAATAGATGATCTGCAGAGGTTCAAAAAAGCAGCTCACTACCGCCCTCTCAAGGGCAACTAAAGCTGGGCAATAATTACTGGCCCTACCGGTGACACTCACACCCTATCAATGATCAGAAATGTGGCCTTGTTAGTCATGAATCAAGAATAAATCAGAAAAGTGAAATTTTAAAAATTGTAGATCAAGGTAAGATGGATTTATCATTCTTGCTGAGGGTGGGATTGTGAAATCACAAGCTTTGTTAATTAAATGGTTTAAGGTCAATTACAAGCTCATTAAGACTATAGCTAATGAACCCATGAAATATTGCAATATGTACCTCCAGCTTTCCCTGCTCCTCTCTGGAAGGTATTAAGACTTGCTCGGGTCTAATTTCACATATCCAAATCTTCTAGCATCTTTTCAAACCTTCATTCTTTTAGACTGTGAATGTTGAGAAGATAATGACCAGTGATCGAATCCGACTTGAGCCTGATTTTTAACCGCAAGGCCAGCATTTGTTGCCCATGCCTAACTGTCCTTGAACTGAGTGGCTTGCAATGTCATTTCATACAGCAGTCAAGGGTCAACCTCATTGCTGTGGGTCTGGAGTCACATGTAGGTCAGACCAGTGAAGAATGGCAGATTTCAATCCGTAGAGAACATTAGTGAAACAGAGGGTATTTAAGACCATCTGTAGTTTGGTTCACCACAACTCGCAAGATTTAATTACAGGTTTTTATTAAGTGAATTCAAATGCCAACATATTCATGGATCTTTAACCCAGACCTGTAGTCAAGTGACATTACAACTGCCTCACAATTTCTCATTAAATACTTTACCATCCAACGACCCAACTGAATGCATCACCCTCCGGGAATTGATCAATGATTGGAAGAAGGAGCCTGGCTGATTATCTTTTTCCTGGAGCAAGAAGACTGACAATAATCATAGTTACCACCCAGCTCTAGAGGTACAGAGCAGGAATTAAATCTGGGAACTTCTCCTTTGACAACATCAGCAATGAAAGCTGTGCTTTCCTTTCTCTGTTTCATCAGCTAGTGTATGCAGGGTTGAATTAGCTGTATTAGTAATTTCAGACTCTCGTCAAAACGTTAAGGCATTTAACAGAAATATAAATGGATTTATCTGGGAAAACTGAAGCTTTTTAAAAATTGTAGGTCAAGGTCAGATTGATTTATGATCCTTACTGACGATGGGATTGTGAAATCACCGATTTGTTAATTAAATGGTTTGAGGTCATTAACAGGTTGACATCTGAAATCCTGAGATATCGATAAGGGTGAGTGGCAGTTATTCCTGGGTAGGATTTCCATCCTTAAGGTGAGTGGTCAGAGTTGGGAAAATTCTCAGCTCTGTGCCAGCTCTAGAGGTGAGATCTTGGCTGAGGGCAGAATTTCTTCTGGTCCTGGGAAATGATTTTATCCAGCCAATGGGACTGCCACGTGCCAGGGTTGGCTGTTTAAAAGGCCTCAGAGATACTAAGAACTGCAGATGGTGGAGCCAGTGATAACACAGTGTGGAGCTGGAGGAACACAGCAGGCCATTTCTGGAGAAGGGTCCCGAGACGAAACATTAACTTTCCTGCTCCTCTGCTGCTGCCTGGCCTGCTGTGTTCCTCCAGCTCCACAATGTGTTCTCTATGTTTAAAAGGCCTGCCTGGGTGCTGTAAGACTCCAATCAGCTGTTTAAGAATCCCAGAAAGGCCCTGCCGCTTTCAAGGAGTATACATTCCCCCTCTCAAAGTCACCATGCCCTCTCCCAAACATCCCAACGCAATTCCCCATGTCAAGATACGGCATCTCCATGCCATTTCACACACTGTACACTGTATAAAGCAATGAACCCTACTGCCTGTGTGAAAGAAAACATATACAAAGAAATTGTTCATGACTTTTCACTGTGTTGAAACCACTATGTTTTCTTGTGAAAAATCAGTCTAATGAAAATGTCAATCACGCAGATCCTCTAAAGCTTCAATAACTGAAGGTAACCACGTGAAGCACCAAGACATGTGACACCAAACTTTGGGAAATGGATGGGGATCAGACATGCTTCAGTGCATCTTAAGATCTGTTGACTTTGAATGCCTTGACTGGGTGAATCTGTTCAGCCACATGCCAGTAATTTCATTACCCTGAGTGGTGAAAAAAAATTCTTCAAAATGTACCAAAAATGGTGCCATTATAAATGAATTTGAAGTTTACACTGAGGACAATAGCGTTAAGTTTTTTTTATCAGACTGTGTAAAGATACGGTG
This sequence comes from Stegostoma tigrinum, assembly GCF_030684315.1. Taxonomy (NCBI): domain Eukaryota; kingdom Metazoa; phylum Chordata; class Chondrichthyes; order Orectolobiformes; family Stegostomatidae; genus Stegostoma; species Stegostoma tigrinum. The sequence continues at coordinate 35,426,120 of NC_081377.1, read as the reverse complement.
GTTCCTTTCCTGATACTATCCTCTGTTTCAATTAAAAGGGAAGCTTTCCATCTTAATTTTAATCTTTCCAGTCGTTACAGCAAATGAACATGAATAATTAATGAATTAACATATGAATAATTCATTTAACCAACACTGGAATTACAAGAATGCTATTTCATCTTTATTAAGAAAATGTAACATAATAAGTGTTGGCTGGATCAAAGACTTATTATCTGTCGCTTCATACAAGTCTCTACCCATGGGTGATTTGGTTCTATTCTTTCTTTTACATATAATTTTCATGATAAATTCCTATCTTTGCCTTTTAGTAGTAATTTGAAATTGTGAAAGAGTTATCGTTTCCTGAAGAAGATAAAATACAAATAAAATTTACAAAAAATACAGTCATGGTAACAAGGCTCATTACTCCCTTGTCATGCTGCCACACATCGTTACTTCAAAACTGATAGAATTTCATATTAAGTGCCATGGGACATGAAATGCCGAGTTCAAAAATCCCACACAAAGGATGTTAGATACAACATCTCTTGAGTACCTATCATACAGAAAAAAAACCTCAGGTACAAGGGATTGTGTTAAGTATTTGCAGAGCATTGTACATGGGCTCATATCTGAAGTAAATTAATCTGCCATCACTGTTAAACGTTGACATACCGTTGGTTTAGCACAGTGACACGCCTGTCACATCAGACATATCAAGAACGGTCCTTTTTTTAACCATTTTATTGTTTTTCCCCTGTAATTTACTTCTCAAAACATGAAGCTGTTTTGTCACAAGCTCCCTGTTGCTTGTCAACACTCGAGAGGTTTACACCAGCAGAATTCTAATTTAAATGTGAAAACTCAAACTTGCACACCAAGGGGTTAAAATTCCCAGCTGAACACCACTGATGCAACTTGATTTATTAGTCTGAGTTATGGTTGCATCAGTTAATGGAGAAAGGTTCAGAAATGCTCCCTCCCAAGTAAATCACCTTAACAGCCTTCCCTATTTCACAGCCTCATTGTTGACAGATGTGAATATTGCTTTTTTTTAAACAGATCTACAATTATCAAGAAGTTGTTGAATCTGGAGGATCAGATAGCAGATACCTTTTTGTGATCTTAGATTAAGTTGTGATCCTGTTAACACGCCTTCTGGATCTTAAAATAAATAATTTAAATTAAGATAAATAAATAGGTGACAGTGCATTATATCATGGAAATACATCATGTTAACATATTTTGCCTTGTGGATAATTGCCTAATTTAATGTTCAGCTTGGTCAATGCTTTATCCTCATTTAACTTTCTTAACACTGCAATTAATTTACAATTCAGAAGCTCTGAACTTGAGCCTGGAAAAGAATCTGAGCATTATTTTCATTAGAATTTAGAAGAATGGGGAGGATCTTATAGAAACACATAAAATTATAAAGAAAATAAATAAGATAGAAGCAGGGAGATTGTTTCTAATGGTGAATGAAACTAGAATTAGGGGGCATAGCCTCATTATAAGAATGAGCAGATTTAGGACTGAGTTGCCAAGGAACTTCTTCACCCAAAGGATCGCGAATATTTGGAATTCCTTGCTCAATGAAGCAGTTGGGGCTACTTCATTGCATGTTTTTAAGGCAAAGACTGACAGATTTGTGAACAGTAAAGGAATTTAGGATTATGGTGAGCAGGCGGGTAAGTGGAGCTGAGTCCATGAAAAGACCAGCCAATGATCTTATTGAATCGTGGAACAGGCCGGATGAGCCAGATGCCCTGGTCCTGTTCCTATTTCTTATTTGTGCTCAAACTTTTTCAGCTCACTTCTGTTTCCGAACCAAAACCCATGAATTTGCATTCCCAATTGGAACGTTGGAACCCAAAAATTCTCTTCATCTGCTGGGATTAAAGTGAACAAAAATTTAAGATGCATGAGGTTTTCCCCTTCTGAGATGGGTGAATCTCTGATCAATGTGATATTCATTGACTTGAAAAAGCACTTTAACAGATGGGGCCTACCCAAAGTAGGTATGATTGACAGGTGGATATCAGGTTAAAGTATACAAACCTCAGCTTCAAGGCAAATGCCCACAGCCATCTGAACTACATTGATAGCTCTCTACAGCTGTCTCAATTGGATCAAAGAATAGCTTTCAAAAACTTACAAAGCTATCCCATCAGCCTGCAATAATCCTTAATGGATTGGAACCCTGTCCCAGTGAAAAGATCCCTCATGTTTGGGCCTGAGAATTAAAAGCAAGTGTCTATGTGAAGTAGAATGGTCTAACTCAGGCACCACTTTGTTACCAATGTGAACAATCATTCATTGATAAGGAATTTTTGGAGACAGCCTAATAACTCAATATAATTTAGTTCTAAAATAGTATATAAAAATACTCACCAACTTTTAGACAGGCTCTTCCATTTTGCAAATGATGGTTTTTAGTGTTTACATCTAACTTTGATATTCTTGGTGAATTTGGAGAGGAGTGGGGGGAGCTTTGAAGGTGGATTGATTACCTCCAGTCTGTCATCACAAGGCAAACCTGCATGTGATCAGAATGATAATATACAAGAGGCAAGGAATAGTCAACAGACAATAGACAATAGGTGCAGGAGTTGGCCATTTGGCCCTTCGAGCCAGCGCCACCATTCATTATGATCATGGCTGATCATCCACAATCAGTATCCTTAGTCAATAATACCAGATTAGTGGGAAAACGTCCTTTCTCAATTTTCTCAAACTATGCTGAAAAAAACACACTCTCTGCTTTTGTATCCCATTACTAACCACTATGAGGTTATAAGCATAAATAGAGTCTGATGTCCATTTCAAGCCCACCGACTCCCACAGCTACCTAGAATACACCTCCACCCACCCACCCTCCTGCAAAAATTCCATCCCCTATTCCCAATTCCTCCGCATCCGCTGCATCTGCTCCCAGGATGAGGCATTCCACTCCCGCACATCCCAGATGTCCAAGTTCTTCAAGGACCACAACTTTCCCCCCGCAGTAATCGAGAACGCCCTTGACCGCGTCTCCCGCATTTCCTGCAACACGTCCCTCACACCCCGCCCCCACCACCACTGCCCCAAGAGGAACCCCTCGTTCTCACACATCACCCCACCAACCTCCGGATACAACGCATCATCCTCCGACACTTCCGCCATCTACAATCCGACCCCACCACCCAAGACATTTTTCCATCCCCACCCTTGTCTGCTTTCTGGAGAGACCACTCTCTCCGTGACTCCCTTGTTTGCTCCACACTGCCCTCCAACCCCACCACACACGGCACCTTCCCCTGCAACCACAGGAAGTTCTACACTTGCCCCCACACCTCCCCCCTCACCCCCATCCCAGGCCCCAAGATGACCTTCCACATTAAGCAGAGGTTCACCTGCACATCTGCCAATGTGCTATACTGTATCCATTGTACCCGGTGTGGCTACCTCTACATCGGGGAAACCAAGCGGAGGCTTGAGGACCACTTTGCAGAACACCTCCGCTGGGTTCGCTATAAACAACTGCACCTCCCAGTCGCGAACCATTTTAACTCCCCCTCCCATTCTTTAGATGACATGTCCATCATGGGCCTCCTGCAGTGCCACAATGGTGCCACCCGAAGGTTGCAGGAACAGCAACTCATATTCCGCTTGGGAACCCTGCAGCCCAATGGTATCAATGTGGACTTCACCAGCTTCAAAATCTCCCCTTCCCCCACCGCATCCCAAAACCAGTCCAGCTCGTCCACTCCCTGCACTACAACACACAACCAGCCCAGCTCTTCCCCCCCACCCACTGCATCCCAAAACCAGTCCAACCTGTCTCTGCCTCCCTAACCTGTTCTTCCTCTCACCCATCCCTTCCTCCCACCTCAAGCCACACCTCCATTTCCTACCTACCACTTCATCCCACCTCCTTGGCCTGTCCGTCTTCCCTGGAATGACCTATCCCCTCCCTACCTCCCCACCTCCCCACCTATCTTCTTTTCTCTCCATCTTCGGTCCGCCTCTCACTCTCTCCCTATTTATTCCAGTTCCTTCTCCCCATCCCCCTCTCTGATGAAGGGTCTGGGCCCGAAACGTCAGCTTTTGTGCTGCTGAGATGCTGCTTGATCTGCTGTGTTCATCCAGCTTCACACTTTGTTATAATAGAGTCTATGCTATTGTGTCATGGTTATAAAACATGAATAACATTTTGTCTGTGATAATTATAGCCATTCTGATGCCCATTATTAAAATAGGACCACTTACCCTTTGCCGGAATAAAGTAGTCAATTTGTGGGCTTTGAGCCAATAGATCACACAGCCTCTAGCCACAGAAAGTGCTCTTTCTATTTATAGGATGCTGGTTATCACTTACCTCACAGTGCTGAATGTGCCTGCAGCTTGCTTATCCCAGTAAGAGGGAGGAATATCAGAGAAATAAAACTAAATGCAGTAAATTTATGCTTCTACTTGGTTCAAACTTGAGAGAAAGAAATCAAATGCTTCTTAAGTAGCATGCGATGGAGGACTAACCAGTTAATGCTTAATTAATTTCTTCTACTTGCATGTGCTAGGCTTGTGGCCGTGAAGAGAAAAATAGGGAAATTCATGGCAAATTTCTACAATGTAGGTGGTCATTGCAGTTGGAGTATCTGAACAAAGGGAGTTACACATGAGAAATGTAAGGAGCAATTTCACAGCACATTTAACTGGATCTTCAAAAGGATCTTCCTTGTAGTGAATGTAATTGGCAAAGATTGGTGACACTGTCTGCTTTGAATCAGATGTATGAAATTTCAAACCATCCACTGGACTTAAGCACAATCCCCAAAGTATCCATCTTCAACACAGTAAGGAAAGACTGATGCATTGTTGGCTGAGGCGTTCACCACACATAGAGGGTTCTGCAACTTAGCATAGAGAATGCCAGAGAAACTCAACAGGTCTGTCAGCATTTGTGGAGAGAGAAACAAAGTTGATACTTCAGGTCTCATTTGATTCTTCTTCAGAACTGTTCCTGCCTTGCTGTTGCCAGTTAAAAATCCCTCCTAACAGTACTGAGTACCCCAATGGACTGTTGAGGTTCAAGAAGACAGCTCACAATCACCTTCTCAAGGGTCTAACAGTCCAGTTGAATGGATTCTAAAGCCTGCTAACACTTTCCTATCATATGGATTTTAAGCAGATAGCAAGTCATCTTTGAAAAGTGATCTGACACTCCTGAACCCTTTGTACTGTCTGCTCTGAGAGCAGCAAATTCAATGTGCATCTATATGTTTCAGCATGCCTTTGTCAGTAGCATGCTCAGTTTGTGTCACAGCTCCCACTCGAGGACTTGCAACCAAAATTATGGTTTGTGACTACTATACATTACTGAGGGACTGTCAGGAGTCCCAATTGTGGATGTGGCATTATACCAACTTCTCAGGTAAACACATAAAAACCACATGTCACTAATCCAAAGAAGAGCAGTGGAATAATCCTGACCAAAATTTATTGCTCCATCAACATTCCTATAGTAGTTTAGAACATAGAACATTACAGCACAGTACAGGCCCTTCGGCCCTCAATGTTGTGCCGACCTGTCATACCGATCTCAAGCCCATCTAACCTACCTACATTATCGCATTACTCTTTGTGGAATCTTGCTGCACGTAAAATTGGCTGCCCTGTTTTCTACTAACTGCACTTCGTAAAATAATTTATTGTCTGTAAGATGCTTTCAGACATCTAGTGTTTGGGAAAATTCTATATTAATACAAGTCTTTTCTTCTAGCTGGTGGGATAATGTTCCAAGGCACTTCACATGAGCGTTAACATATAATTTGACACTGAACGACAATTTTGTTCAAAAAGAAGTGTCTTTAAAGTGAAAAGAATGGCAAAGGATTTCAGGGAGTGGTACAGAATGCCGCTGCTCCAGGCCTTGGCAGCTAAAGGGTTGCAGTTAGACAGAATGAAAAGGCCAAAATTGGAAGTGTAAAGACTACAGAGGCATCATTGAGTTAATTAACTGCAATAGTCTCCAGATCTGAACCAGCACAAAGATGCACAAATGAAGCATTAACCTGTTGGCATGTAACACAGGGTGTGAAACAATTGGGGTGACTGGATTACAGTGACCAAACACAAGGTGTCACATGATAACGCCAGAACACACCTTGAAGGCACCAATTTCCCATTTGATTTACTTTGTGTTAAAAATCTCTCAGCAGACGTTTCCTTCAACAATACCTTCCAAAGCTGTATTTTCTATCATCTAGGAAGGCCAAGAACAACAGATACATGGTAACACCACCAACTCCAACATTTCCCTCCAAGTTGCTTACCATCCTGATGTTGAAATGTGCCACTGTTTCTTCAGTGTTGTTGAATCAAAATACTGGAATTCCCCTCCTAACAGTATTGAGGCATATCCAAGCCTAGGGACAGTAGCGATCACCTGTGCCATTTCAAGGGCAATTAGCAATGTATAATAAATACAGCCTCATAAACAATGCTTATTTCCAGTGAACAGATAAAAGAATGACTGTAAAGGAGCCAACATAACTTACAACCACTGTAACCTCCTTCATGTGACCATATTTGGTGGTTTCTTCTCAGCTTTTCCAACAATAGTGTTCCTCTAACAGACTTCAACATAAGAAAATCACCTCTTCACTCCTCCTCGAGCTGCTGTGTCATTATCTCTTACCACAGACCTTCAATCTTTCAAAAAGCAAGGATCAGTAGGCATCTAAAAGATCAAGAATTTCAATTACCCAAAACATTCACTCTGCTTTCCCTCCACAGATGCTGCCAGACCTGCTGAGTTTTTGTAGAAATATCTGCTTTTGTTTCTGATTTCCAGCATCCACAGTTCCTTGGTTTTTGTTTTGGTTTGGAAGCCCAGGCGTCCTGGTACTGTCAGTCACGTGAAGTAACCACAGATCTGGGCTCCACACACAGGCGCAGGGTAGGCATCATGAAGGTGTAACGTCAGGCTTTGGGGGAAGGGCTGGTGAGAAAATAAGCTGACGTGGAGCCTCTGTGGGGTAGGGGAGAGGGGAGTACCTGGCAATCAGGTGGATTCCAGTTCTGACAGTGTCAGGGATTGGGAAGGGAGTCAGATGTGGAAAGGCACTCCTTTTTTGATGTAATGTGTTGTCCACTCAGCCAACATGTCACCTTCACCAAGTTAGTGCCCATGGTGTGACGAGAGCTGTGCTGGAGCAGACAATGGGGCCACTGAGGATGTGACCCCGCAGTTCAGAGTGATTTGGGGGCAAGTGGTTGAGGAAAGCTCTCTAGAATAGTCCGGTTAGAGTGTACTGCATCGTCTGGCTATGCTTTTTGCAATTTGAATAAGCAATGAGGCAATGCACTGGAGGCCAAGGAGCTGGAGGAACAGGAGCAGTTTCCCAAGGAGGAGGACAATGAGGAAGCTTTTCTTGCCGTTGACAGAGCTCAGCGACATTGGACGCTATGAAGTAAGCAGGACCTGACTGATACTAGTCCCAGAAGATGAGAACTGGTTGCAGAAGACCATCATGGAGAGTCAAGCTCAAGATTCTGGTATTTGTTTCATGTAGCATGGACAAACAGCAGTCTGCATTGATTTCCTTCATGTTCACTTTTGCAGTTTGTCTGACAATCTCATGGTTAGATCTGTCTGAATGCTTACCTGTATGTGTTCCCCTACTACACAATGTCAAGATGTGGGTGAGAACTATGTATTGGGGATAGGATAATGGGGACACAGAAAGGGTGATCAGATGTGATGTTCCTATGGACAGGTAAAGCCTGGTGACTAACCTACAACTAGTGAGAGAAAGAGAGAAAGAGAGGACATGATTGTACACATTTAAAAAAAAATTAACAGGATGAGGGCGCCGCTAGCTAGGCAGCATTTATTGCTCATTCTTAATTACCCAGAGAGCAGTTCAGAGTAAACACATTGGTGTGGGCCTAGAGCCACATGTAGGCCAGACCAGGTAAAGATGGCAGCTTCCTTCCATAAGGGTAATTAGTGAACCAGATGGGTTTTTCCCTAACAATCAATTCACAGTCATCACTCAATTCTTAATTCCAGATATTTTTTATTGAATTCAAATTCTACCATCTGCGGTGGCAGGATTCAAACCAAGGTCCCCAGAATGATATCTGGGTCTCTGGATTAACAGTCCAGTGATAATACCACTAGGCCATCACCTCCCCTTGGGGAGGAAGAGTCAGCAATGTGTGTCTGCTGTACCATTCCGTTACCAATCAGGGCACTTTTCTATTATCAACATTTGTCCAGGTGCGCTGCACCCCTCTAAAATTACATGGGTATAAGACAGGTATCCATAGGCAGGTATCCATAGAGTGACGAGTTGTTCTGGGAATGGCGCACATTAAGATGCAGCTAGAATTTGACATGAGGGTTGTTATCGGAGTAAGGTCGGAGTAGCTAATGAGGCATATTTGTGAGAAATTTTGCTGGACCTCGAGGTAAGAATCCCTCCAAAATTATTCAATGCAACTCGCACTGAGCCTCAAAACACATGATTCAGCCCATAATCCCCAGTGGTGCAAAAATGGAAACGGGATATTGGCAATTGCTGGAATTGGGAATGCAGCTCTTCAAGCGAATGAGCTGTAGCCCTGCTGTGCTTCCCACCTTTTTCTCATTTACTATCCCAATCTGGCCTGCTTTTCAGGGGACAATAACCCTTGCTTGTTCAGTATAATATACATTATCTGAATTTCCAATGCCTGACAGGATAACAGTGGTGAAATGTATGCGCTAAGAATTCCCCGATGCTTCAACAACGTCTGTTGCAATAATGTTCCAGCGATGCAAATCCCCATTGCATGAATGGCATGATGGGAGGCGCAGTGATGTAATTACGAGCAATTCTTTTCACCGATTTCATAAAGTGCCTGAAAGACAGTCTCCATTCTGTGCTTTAGGCCCAATGCTGTTTGTTACAGAAATAGCGTTGGTATTCTAATTTGAAGCTTACAAAGTTGCAGAGCTGACCTTTAATGTGAAGGAGGCAGAAAAACCTTTCCATTAATACAAATCCACTCTGTCAATCCTACCTAAGCTTCATACAAAACATTTACGTTTTAAAGGTGTATTCCAAGAACCTTAGATAATTAGATGATATTTTTAACATGCTCCTGGGGAATTGTCACTAATAAATTCATCTGCATTTCCTTTAAAAGGATGACATGCTACCCAATTCATGGAAAATTCCAGATTGCAAATGTCAGGGTAGGTGGCCGCGCTTAAGTGGCTGTTTTTTTTTCAGATTTATTCAGTTTGATTTATTGTTTGATTTATTCAGTTTTTTGCTTCAGTCAGAAATTTGTTTTAAATATAAATGATTCCCTTCAGTAGCCACTAAGAAGAAGCCATGGTGTTGATGCAAAGAGGATTAAAAAATTGAGCAATCTGTGAAAACATCAGCCACAGGATGACAGTGTGTCCCAGGTGTGCCCTGCAGCAGCAATGAAGGCGGTCACAAAACCACAAAGTGCTTCCTCTGCCCAGTCCCCCACCCCCATGAGCCATTTCTCTCAGTCATGCCACACATCTTAGGTCTAATCAGCTTGAGCAGTAACTGAAGGGACACATAAAAGTCCAGAAGGAAACCAATTGCTGAGAGCACAAATGTAATAGCCACTAGTGCGTGGCATAACAACATCATTTCATGTCAACTTAGCTCAGTCAGTGACAATCTTAACTCTGAGTCAGAAGGTTGTGAGTTCAAATTCTGAGTCTGAACTTTGATTTTCGAATCAAAGTAGACATCCAGTAAGTGCTGAAGGAATGATATATTGTTCACACATGACAAGCATTGGCATTTTGTGCTAACAGTTGGCAGTTTGGGGTAGTGCATTAACATTCGCTGGAAAAATCAGTGCAGGCTCACCCACCACTGCCAGTCCACCTGTTATTTATTAACTCTCCTGTGAAACATTTCGTGATAAAAGCAAAGAGTGCTGGAGAAAAACAGCTGGCAACATGTGTGGAAAGAAAGTTGAGTAAATCTTTTGAGTCTAGTGGCTCAAAGTAAAGCTCTACTGAGTTTCTCTGGCACTCTCTTTTTGTCTCACCTTTCCAGCATCTCCACTTCTCTGTGTGACTTTTAAGTATTTTGAGATGACTGATTTGATGAAGGAGTGCTGCAAGAATATAAGTTGTTGTCATAGATTGAGGGAGTAATTGCAGCAGAGGATGGGCCGAGTGGTCAACCTCTGCTCCTATCTTTTATGTGTCTATGTTTCTAAATTGCTATAGAGTCAGAGAGTCCTTGTAGTACATGAGGAGGCTATTCACCTCATTGTTGAAGATGTGAAGAAGTAGGCATGCTTAATCAAGGAATGACTAATAGCTTGAATTGAATGAGTGCAGACAGAGAGCCAATCTTACAGATATTTTTTATTCACTCGTGGGATGTGGGCATTGCTGGTTGGCCAGCATTTATTGCACACTACTAGTTGCCCCTGAAGAAGTGGTGGTGAGCTGCCTTTTTGCACAGCTGCAGTGCATGTGTGGCAGGTTTACCCAGTGACAGTGACAGAGTGGTGATATATTTCCGAGTCAGTGTGATGAGTCGCTTGGAGGGGAACTTCCAAATGGTAGTGTTCTCTGGTATCTGCTGCTCTTATCATTTTGAATAGAAGTGGTCGTGGGTTTGGAAGGTGCTGCCTAAAGATCTTTTGGTGAATTTCTGCAACGCATCTTGTAAATAGTGCACACTGCAGCTAGTAAGTGTCATTGGTGGAGGGAGTAGATGCTTGTGGATGTTATGCTAATCAAACGGGATGGTGTCAGGGCTTCATGAGTGTTATGCTAGCTGCACCATCAAGCAAGTGGGGAGTATTCCATGACACTCCTAACTTGTGCTTCAAAGACAATGGACAGACTTGCAGGAGAAGACTACCTGTGTAATAAGGAGGGGCCAGTGAGAAGAGAATGTTTCTGTGCTATTGGCTGTTTTACAGCTTGTCAGAGGGACTAGAGTGTCTTTGCTAGCTGGTTGGGGTGGGAACAGGTGACAAAATAATTCAGTGAGCACTGATGCACGGAACACAGTACTGATTGGTGGCATGTTAGTAGACACAGACAAACTGGAATAGTATGCTCATTTCAAAACTTCTTCAGTTCATTTCTGGAATAATTTTATAAGAATAGTGCCACGCCGGTGTTATTAACCCAATCTCATTAGTCAAAGAAAATTTCAACATTTCAACATGTTAAGTGATGTCACTATTTAGAAAAACTGTGTGTTTAATCCAGCAACCTGACTTGTAAGATGTTGAATACAAGTAAAATTCCCTCAATGGCTCAGCGCGTAAACACAAACTTCTTGTTAAAACACAAGGTTCCAGAAACGACAAGTTTCAGAAAGCTCTACCAGAAACAGTCAATCCTGGAAATGCTCAGTGGGTCAGAATGAACCGATGGACAGAGGAAGATCTTTATAAAAAGGTAAGAACCCAATATGTTAACTTTATCTTTCTTCTCTCCATGGATGCATGGATCTTCTGTTTATATTCCCCAGTTTAAATCCTGGCCCATATTACTTTCTCTGATCTCAAATGGCACAGCTGTTGAGTCACACAGATGATTTCAGCAGATGAGGTCCCACTGATGTAGTTCTTCCCTTCCCTATGTCTGGGCTCAGAGTTCTGGGTTCATTTCTCATTATGCCCTGGAGCTGTGCAGTAGTATGTCTGAACACCTTGACTGAAAAAGAATTTAAAGCCCCGCCTCAAGGTTTGATGACCATAGCAGTATGTCATTGCGAGTTGATTGAAAATATTTTAATGTTTTAGCGAAGATCAATAGCTTGGCTTGTGGCTGGAATTGTTCATCGGTTTGCTGAGCTGACTGCAAATATTTCTCCACCCCTCCCACCCCACCCAATACCCACAATCAGCAGGACAAATGTGAAATACAAAATACCATGCAGCAACTGCGGCAAGTAATACATAAGACAGACGGGCAGGAAACTCGCCACCAGGATACATGTATGCCAACATGCAGCAAAATGGCGCGACCAATTCTATTGTTTCTATTAACTCTGACAAAGAAGGACAACAGTTTAACTGGGACAACGGAACAGTACTAGGACATGCAAAACAAAGACAAGCGCTAGAATTCCTGAAATCCTGCTTTTCAACCACTGGTACCATGAACAAACATGTTGAAATAGACCCTACCTACATACCACTACAGAGCAAAATCAGAAACAGAACTACCCACCAGAAGAGGCCGGAACACACAAATTCCAAATGGAACAGGACAACAGTGCTTCAACGGAGGATAGACAGCACTGTAGATGTTACCTAGAAAGGGAACAAAAACAGTCATCTCAGTGAACCAACCAACAACTCTAAAAATAACTTTTTTAGATCTCAGTAGCAGTGGTCTCAAGATAAAAAAACTCGACCATGATTCCTGTTTCTGATCACTGTCCAATGATTTTCAATAAAGGGCGAATTGATAGCCTCCTGGTATTATTATTGGACTGTTAATCCAGAGACCCAGACAATATTCTGCTGACACTGGTTGAAATCCCACCATGGCAGATGGTGGAATTTGAATTCAATAACAAATTTGGAATTAAGAATCTACTGATGACCATGAATTCATTGCCAATTGTTGGGAAAAAAAATACCCATCTGATTCACTAATGTCCTTTAGGGAAGGAAACTCCCATTTTATCTGGTCTGGCCTACATGTGGCTCCAGACTCACAGCAAAGTGGTTGACCGTTAACTGCCTTCTGGGCAATTAGGGATGGGCAATAAATGCTGCCTAGCCAGTGTTGCCTACATCCCATGAATGAATAAAAGCAATAAAAGGTGCATGTGTGCAGCTCTACTGGCAAAATAACAGGATTGGGCTCAGTTTTGATGTCATATTAGGCTGACAAAGATCGATTAACCAAGTGAAGAATGCAGAGGTATAGACAACTGTAGAGTTTTAGCGTGTGTTAAACTAGAAAGCTAGTTGGTGGAACATGGTACCACACAAGCAATCTTCCCGCAGTCTAACATTTACAAAATAATTACTTTTATACTTGTTCACCCCGGTCACCAGGCATCTCAAAGTACTTTACAGACAATTCAGTTATTTTTAAGAGTAGTCCCTAGTCTAATGTAACAATGTGGCAGCCAGTTTGCGTAGAAAAAAAACCTTCCTCAAACAGCAATGCACCATTGACCAATGAATCTGTCTTTGTGATGTTGGTCGAGGGAATGTTATCTTGGACACCAGGGCAAAGTAACCCTCAACTCATCTTCCAAATACTGCCATTTGGATCAGTACTTGATTTGGATCAGTGCACACACTACCGCACTTCATTTTTGTGCCTAGTGTGACTTGAACTCAGGACCTTAGGTCGAAGTAAAATAAAGACTGGCAGATGCTGGAAAGCTGAACAAAAACAGAAAAAGCTGGAGAAATTCAACAGTCTGGCCGCATCCATGGAGAGAAAACAGAGTTCATGTTTTATGTCCAGTGTTCTGAAGAAGGGCCATCAACTTAAAGCTTTGCCTACTTATATTAAAGGAAGATTGGGTCATATCTGAGAACTTTTGTCCCTTTATTAATTTCAAATATTTATTCACGAAGTGAAGCATTGCAAGCATGTACTTCCTAACTCAATAATTGGCTCAGTTTCAGTAAGTGGCCCTTTATATCTGCTCAAGTGAAAGCTCAATGACTGCATATAATTAAAAACAATTGGTACAAAATTAACAGAATTCAGCAATAGAGAAGGGACATAACCTTAGAATTGCAACAAGAAATATAATAAGTGGGCCTCTCCAGCTTGCAATAAAAAAAGCCATATCTTCATTCAAAATGTCTGCAATTCCCCAATTAGAGCAACAGTCAAGATTACTGAGAAAGCAAAAAGGGAAAAATAATACAAGTTACTCAGTTTTATATATGTCACTGAAGGATTACTGCCCATGTAATATAGTCTTTGATCAGATGATTCCATTAAAATCCAGGTAATCCTGGCTCAGAGAAGAAACAACAGTAATCAACAGAAACACTATATAATACTCGTGCCTGACAAATCATGTTACTTAAAAGCAATGGATTTTCTTCTCGTAATCTCATTATTTTGCTTGGTTGCAATTAATAATATTTCAGATGTTAGTTGCCACAAAACCTTGATATGTTGTATTAAAATATCCTTTGACTATACTAAAAATATACCTCCACTCTGACCTCCTGTTTCAGACAGCTCAGTTGTTAAAGCACCATGTAATTTAGTATTGGAATACAACGTTCTGTCTTTACCTCACCAACAGCAAGTAGATAATTAAACAGTATATTTTTGCATCACTGGTTGATGGGGAAATATTGACAGGACAAAACCCCTTTTTTTCATCCAATCCTCAGTATCTTTAATGTCGATTACTGAAGCATAAGCATGCAATGCTGCAGATTTGGGTTTAACAATAAGATAGAAGATCATTGTGCATGAGAAATTAAGATAAAATAGAATAAGCCAAACTATTTACATACAACACAATTTGAAAGATGTCAAAACGCAGATAGAATCCCATCTATCCCAACACCATCTCTTTATGAACTCAAGTGCCAGAGATGGTTCCCTTGTATCTATGAATTCAGCATAGTTAATTCTTCCAATTGTTATAACTGAGAATTTGATAGCCTTTTTCTTGATTAGTTATGTAACTGAGCTTAGTCTTTCTTAGCTTCAAATAATCCTTTCAGGATTATAAACAAACAGTGCTGGTCTGGAGCTTTTCATTTAAAAACCCTGACCCTAACTGAAGCCCCACTCAGAAGCATGATGGCACAGTGGTTAGCACTGCTACCTCACATTGCTTGGGACTCCCCACAGGTTCGATTCCAGCCTTGATTGACCTCTGTATGGAGTTTGCACATTCTCCTTCTGTCAGCACGGGTTTCCTCCGAGTGCTCCAGTTTCCTCCCACAGTGCAGGTTGGTGGATTGGCCATACTGAAAATTGCCCCATAGTGCCCAGGGATCTGGACGTTTGGGTTAGCCACAGTAAAACCCCCATGTGGGGTTATGCCAATGGGATGGGTGAGATGCTGTTTGGAGGGTCAGTGAAGACTCAGTAGGCTGAATGGCATCTTTCTGAAATGTATACAGGATATGATTCACTAAGTTTCCTAACAGTTCAGAATGAGCTCCTTCCCTCAGGGCAAGTCATTTCTTACATCAAATTTTAACCAGGTGAAATAGAACCAAAAGCCTTTCAAGCTATGAGTCTTTCCCTTAAGAAAAAAAAATCATTTACTGATCCTTCTAAATGAAAAGCAAGCTAATCCCTTTCCACGTTTACACTGCCCAATTATCAAACTCTCACAATGCAAATAATTTCCCATTATCACACCTGGACTCTTTCTCTCACTCATGCTGGTTTAAAAACACCATGGCTCTAGAAACCCTGCCAAATTATTCATTAAAACTCCTCAAACTCACAGAACTAAATCCACATGTCACCAGCTCAAAACAATAACTCTGAAATCAATTGAACTCATGTAATTATGAATCATATACCTTATACCACGAAGGTAATGGCTGCAAATCACATTCTTGGCCTTGTGCTTGCTTTAATAGAAGCCATGTTTTCATTTCAATCTCAAACTAAAAGCAAGTTTCATCATGTTTTATTTCTATTTGACTGATTCATTTAGATCTCTTATCTCTTCTCTGAAGGGAAACAAAGCATGATACCGAGCACAAAACTTAAAGTTGCTCTGTTTTGTAATTTGGATTTGAATCAAAATGTTAACTCCATTATTCTGTCTCCAAAGATGCTGCCAGACCTGTTGAGAGTTTCTCCAGCATTCCTAGTGTTTGTTTCACATTTCTAACATTAGCAGCATTTTGTATTTGTATTTCCTCTTTGTATATGCTGCAATGATTATCTGAAAAATATAGGCTGTATCACTGTGCAGTGAGGTGAAGTAAAAAGATTTTGCCACCTACTTTACTGGGTTCACTATCTCAACACTTTTAACACCCTGTGGACATATACCTTTCCATAAGGAAGAAGAAGAAGTGTTGGAACGAGGGGTGCATTTTTGAGTCAGCATTTACTGACTCTTTAGTAGTTGTGAACACAGAAGAAAACAATTTATTTACAAAGGAAACTGGATTTGAAATAGGTTTGATCAGAGCCAGGATTTTATCAGCCACTGAACTACAGGAGAACTGATTTTGGGTTAAAAGAGAGAACATTCAATGGGACTGTCACATTAGATTGAAACTGTTCACTGAAGGGTAAAGAACAGACTGACAAGATACTATAAACCATGCACAACAAAAGCCACAAGAGATTTTTGAGGGTCAAATTTTCCATTGAATGTACCAGACTCTGTAATGGCCAGTCACCAGCTGCACACTTAAAAATATATTGATCACCACCATAATTATTAAAGCATGCTATTAGTTTGTTTTCACGTTTTGTTTCCATTCTAAAAGAGAGTGGATTTACCAGCACTGAATTCAAATGGAAGCACAGCCAAATAATGTATTTTAGAAATATAGATCCGGGAATAGCTATTCAGCCCATTGACACTTCCCCCACAGTTTTACATAATAGCTGATCATCTCCTAAATGCCACTTTCCCACGTTATCTCCATATCTGTCAAAGTCATTCATTTCTATAAACATTTCGATTTTTGTCTCCAACCTGCTGAATGACTACGCTTCCACAACTGTTTGAGGCAGAGAATTCCACCACCCTGCCAGTAAAGAAATTCCTTCTCATCTTAGTTTTAAATGGTCCATCTCTTACCCTGAGACTATGACCCTTGTTGTAGTCACTACCAAGGGGGAAGGATCCCATCTCTATATACAATGTCATGCCCTCAAAGAAATTTGAGAATTTCAATGGAAACACCTTTCATTTTTTGAAACTCTAGGGAGTATAAACCCGGTTTCCTGATGTCTCCTCACAAGACAATACCACATTCTCAAGGATTCATCTGGTGAACCTCCATTGAACTCTGTCGATGTAAAGTTTATATCCTTCCTTAGATATGAAGACCAAAACTGTACACAATTCTCCAGGCGAGATCTCACCAAGGCTCGATACAACTGTAGCAAGACATTTTTACCCCTGTTCTCAAGTTCTTTTAAAAAGAACACCAAAATACTGTTTATCTTTCTCATTGCTTGCTGCACCTGCCACTGTTTAGTGACTTGTGGGTGGTCAGAGCCAACATTGAATCCTCCACTTCCCAACCTCTCACCATTTTAGAAATATTCCGCCTTTCTTTTTCTTTTTCAACTAAAGCGAATAGCTTCACACTTCTTTTCACTATACTCCATCTGTCATGTTCTAGTCCATTCATTGACCCTGTCCAAGCTTGAAGCCTCCTTGCACCCGCTTCTATTACATCATTCCCTTGGTCATCTAGTATTTCTGGGAGGTTTTCTAAATCCTTTTACAAAAAATCCAACCACAAATGTTTCTCTGCCATTTCGCTATTCTGCACGATAAATTCTTCTGCCCCCACATTGTAGCGGGAGCACATTTACTCTTGATAATCCTTTCATTTCACACACATTCGCATTCATGCTCTACGGTCATCAACAAATTTAGAAATGTTATAATTAGTTTCTCACATCCAAATCATTTGATTTGATTGTGAGCATTTGTGGAGTCAGCACTGATCCTTGTGGTATTCCACTTGCAACAGCCTGCCATTGTGAGAATGCTTCTTTTACTCCCATGTTCTGCTTTCCGCCCATTAACTAATTCTCAATCCAGGCTAGAATAATCACGCATTGTCAGTTTCATTTACTAATCTCCTGCATGGGACCTTATCAAATGTCTTCTGGAAATCCAAATGCACCACATTCACAGGTTCTCTTTTGCATTTGCTGCAAACAACATTGTCAAAAAAGTCCAACAAATATTTCAAATAGTTCCTTTCATAAATCCACGTTGATTCTTCCCAATTTTGCCATTCATTCCCAATTGTTCATTTGTACATCCTTCATAATGGAGTCTGACGTTTTTTCTATTATGGATGTCAAGTTAACACCTCTCATTCTTTGTCTGTCATTCCCCATTTGCGCTTTTCCTTCTGTCTTAAGTAGTTGGGTTATATTTTCTACCTTCCAGTCTGCAGCAAGCTTTCCAGAGTATATAGAATTTTGGAAAATAACCACTTATTCATTCACTATCTCTAGCTTTCTCCTTCAATGGTTTGGGTTGAAGATAATTTGATCCAGGAGATTTATCAATCATTGAACCAGCTAATTTGTAAAGCTCTACCTCTTCTCTAAAATTAATTTCTGTTAGCTCTTCTGTTACATAATTCCCTTGGTCATCTAGTATTTCTGGGAGATTTTCTAAATCCTTTTACATAAAATCAAACCACAAATGTTTCTCTGCCATTTCGCTATTCTGCACTATAAATTCTTCTGCCCCCACATTGTAGCGGGAGCACATTTACTCTTGATAATCCTTTCCTTTCACACTTTAAATTAGATGAAGAAAGCTTAGAGGGAACGAGAGGAGTGGAGAACTCGATGACTAGGCCATGATAACACCCCTTGATGAAATGAGAGAAAGCAAGGAAAAAGGTGGAATGGCTGGCTCAGTGGTTAGCGCTGCTGCCTCACTGTACCAGGGACTTGTGTTTGAATCCAGCCTTGACTGGCTGTCTGTACAGAGTTTGCACATTCTCTCCGTGCATTCGCATTCATGCTCTCGTCTACATTTCCTTGTCAGTTTGTTGGACTTTGCCTCCTTTCTGAGCCTAAATTGCTCCCAGTCCTCAGGCATACCACTATTTTTTGCACCTTTGTAAGCTTCCGCTTCTGACCTAATAAAGTTTATTTATCAAATGCCTCTGTGGTAATAACACATCCGAAGGCAGTTTGCAGGCTAAATTTAAAACGAAATAGGGCTCCGTGATGCAAGAGGAGATTTTCTGGTAGATATCCAAACAGTTGGTCAAAGAGATGATTTTTAAGAAGTGTCTCAAGGCAGAGAGGCAGTGGGCCATCTGGCAAGAATCTGAGAGCTTAAGAGTCCAGCTAATTGAAGTCACTGCCACCAATAATGGAACAATTAAAATTAAGGGTGCTCAAGGGGTCAGTGAATTTCAGATATCTCGGAGGAATGTGGAGCTAGGTAGGTGCAAGGCCGTGGAGGGCTTTGAAAACCAGGGTTGGAATTTTAAAATGAAATTGTTGTTTAACCGAGGACAATTGTAAGTCGAAGACAGCACAGGAGTGATTTGATGTAGGTTAGAACAGGGGCAGCAAAATTTTGTATGATGTCATGCTTATGAAGCATTGACAGTGAGGCCTGGCACAGATACTTTCATCTTCAAGAAGAAGTTAATGTAATGAGTGCCTCGTGAGCTGCTTCATAAGGTATCAGGAATCTCCAAGATGATAAAAATAACAATAGATCAGGTCCTTGAGACAGCAGAAATGTGCAATAAAAGAACAGGGAACTTTAAATTAGATGAAGAAAGCTTAGAGGGAACGAGAGGAGTGGAGAACTCGATGACTAGGCCATGATAACACCCCTTGATGAAATGAGAGAAAGCAAGGAAAAAGGTGGAATGGCTGGCTCAGTGGTTAGCGCTGCTGCCTCACTGTACCAGGGATTTGTGTTTGAATCCAGCCTTGACTGGCTGTCTGTACAGAGTTTGCACATTCTCTCCGTGTGTCTCTGTGTGTTTTTACCAGGTACCCTGGTTTCCTCCCACAGTCCAAAGTTGGATCGGACAAACTGCCCTGTAGTGTCCAGGCTAGGTGGATTAGCTATTGATAAATGTGGGCTTATGAGATAGGATGGGTAGTGGGTCTAAGTGGAATGCACTTTGGAGGGTCATCAGACTCGATGGGCTGAACGGTCTCAATCTGCACTGTAGAGATTCTATGTTTCTTAGGTTTGATTCAGATGCAGTGGTGGCATGGTAGAGAAGGTGTGAGCAGCGGCAAGGTCTCTGAGTATATTTGAGGTATCGACTACTGTGAAAGAATATGACACAGCAGAAAGAGGAATTGGAATTGATGTCCATGTGCAGTGAATGGGAGAGAGAAGTGGAATGTGACTGTAAACATCAGTCTTCATGTAATCAGGGACACAAATAAGAGGGGGTAAAAATGAGCTAGAAGTAATGAATGGGAAGCATGATGGCGAGGGGATTCTGAGGGATTCCTAAGGCTTTCTCTACACCAGAGGAAGAATGTGATTGCAATGGAGGGGATGTAGAAGAGATTCTCCAGGATGTTGCCCGGAATGAAACAGTTGAGCTGTGGAGGGAGGCTGGATAAGTTTGGGTAGGTTTCTTTGGAGCAGAGAAGTTTGATGGGGGAGCCTGGCAGAGGTGTATGAGATTATAAGGGGCATGGGCAGGGTAATTAGAAGCAGCTGTTCCCTTAGTTGAAGGATCAATAACAAGGGGGCATCATTTTAAGGTCAAAGGCAGGAGGTTTTGAGGAAAACCATTTTCAACCAGAGGGTGGTGGGGGTCTGTAATGTACACCCCGGGAGGATATTGAGGTGGGAAGCCCAACAACCTTTAAAAATAATAAAATGTGAGGCTGGATGGACACAGCAGGCCAAGCAGCATCTCAGGAGCACAAAAGCTGATGTTTCGGGCCTAGACCCTTGTTCTAGGCCCGAAACGTCAGCTTTTGTGCTCCTGAGATGCTGCTTGGCCTGCTGTGTCCATCCAGCCTCACATTTTATTATCTTGGAATCTCCAGCATCTGCAGTTCCCATTATCTCTCTTAACCTTTAAAAATACTTGGATGAGCCCTGGAAGTGGCCCTGGCACGGGAAAGTGGGACTAGTGTTGGTAGTGGATATATTTTCAGTGGTATAGACTTGATGGGCCTCTTCTGAACTCATGATTCTCTGATTCTAAGGCAGAGAAAGCAAAAGGTGACAAAATGTATGAAGTTGCAATTTGTGTAACCAGAATAATGTCTATGTATTTATTGAGATTGAGACCATTTGTCATATTGTTGCCACTCGTATGTTTGGGAAAGCGTATTGTGCACTGCTGCTTTATCAATTAGAAACAGAAAGACATTCCACCACACCACTGTCTACAAGAGACAATCTGTGTTAAAAGAGCTATGGGTGAAGGTTGGGCAGTTGTGAGGCCCAGTGAATGCCTAATCCTGCAGGAATGCTTATAACAGGTTCCTTCTGGTACAAACATTTGGGAATATGAATATACTACATTCCTAGCCAAAGTGATTTTCTTCCTGCAGTGAGCTTTAACACAAGTCCTTAGGTGAACATGTGGTTGATTTGAATTCACTCAACATCAGGTTATATCATTAAACAGAACAAAAAAGGTTATGAGCTCTAATTTAATGTGCAATCAAGCTTAATTGTCGTCACAAAACAAACTATTAAGCTTCTTCTGTCTTTCTAAGATGGGTGTAAAATAGCAGATACAGGTGGCGTGTTGTGTATCTGTCTTACTTCACGTCCCTAGTCTGCTGAGCGAATTTCAGTTGTCCAAAAAGATGAACTAAATAGTGTCCTAGAGAGGTTGCTTATTATAAATAACTTTGCTGTAAGGGGTAGATCGGTCTAGTAGGGGTTATACATCCTACATGATACGGCATGTTTGGATACATAACACCCACATTTTCATCCCTTTGTAAGCAACATATCTACAACACAACTACATTTCCCAATCATTCCCCCGAAGTTGTTACAGGAGTAGACAGAAAGTGCTGTGTTGAACCACTTTGAAAGGTTTCAGAATGACACAATGAATTCTAACAAGCAAGTGGAGGATTTTGGAATGGCTCCCAATGCAAGTAACGCTTCCTTACAAGGTCAGGCATTTCCTGCATCTGGAAACTGTGGGGCTGGTGGTTTGAGAGGTGTGGAGACTTGGAAATATTGCAGCCTGATCTTAGGGGCAGCATTCCAGAAAAAGAAATTTCATTCTCAGCCAGATGGCCAGGGGTTACGTTCCTGTGCCAGCCAATGCATTATCGTTGTATTTTAATCATAGAATTATACAGTGCAGAAGGAGACCATTTGATCCATCATGCCTGTACGTGTTAAATCATTTGGAATCATGTAGCTATTCCTTTCTTTCTTCCATCAGAATGAATGTAAACTGTCTGTGGCAGAGACCTGGACATGTACAAAGTTTGTTTCATCATGGTGCAATAGAACCTCGGAGGAGAAATGAACAGAGTAGTACAACAGTAATTTATGTCACTTGTATTTTTGCAAATAAAAAATAAGGTGAAAAGTGTTGAAGTCACCATACCACAGTGCCTGTATTAATCACAGAAGGTATAGGAAAGGGGTGGCACGGTGGCTCGGTGGTTAGCACTGCAGCCTCACAGCGCCAGGGAACAGGTTCGATTCCAGCCTCAGCTAACTGTCTGTGCGGAGTTTGCACATTCTCCCTGTGTCTGCGTGGGTTTCCTCCAGGTGCTCCGGTTTTCTCCCGCAGTCCAAAGATGTGCAGGCGGATTGGCCATGCTAAATTGCCCACAGTGTTCAGGGGTGTGTGGGTTATAGGGGGATGGGTGGAATGTTTCAAGGAGCGGTGTGGACTAGTTGGGCCAAAGGGCCTGTTTCCACACCGTAGGGAATCTAATCTAATCTAATTTTTAAAATGTTACCTTGACTGAAGAACTATACTGTGGGTTTGAGAATAGGAAGACAGAATGAGAAATTCAGCCAAGACTCAGACTTGCTCAGATCAGAAAGCGAGTGCAAATTGATTTTTAACTGCACTGGAGATGTGTGAGAAAAAGGGACCTCATTCTGTGTAACCATAAACATGCCTCAGTCACTCCAGCATTTCAGATGGATAAGGCTATTAGTGGTAACACCCCAGACAACTGCCTGTTTGCATTCAAGCGTAGCATTGAAATTGTGGCCCAGGGAGAGCACAGCTTTGAGCAGGATGGTGATATAACTAAAACAAAATCAATTGCACCAAGAGCAAGCCTTATCTTACATGGTACCCAACCATAGCAAGGAGGAGATATAAAGTCCTTGAAAAACAACTTGTTACTGCTGTTTGCTGGAATGGTCGGGGCAATTACCCTGAAGACATACTTGGAGATCTGTTGATAGATTGGCCACGTGGGGCTTGTAAACAACAGATATAATTATGGGAATTGCTCAGAAGTTTAATAAAGGAGTGCCCCATTAATTGGAAAAGAGTGCAGGTTATTGTGCGTTATGCGTATCTGGACCAGAACCTTTAGACCAAATAAAGCAATCTGCCAACTTCTATTTTGAAACAGATTATCTTACTGGACAAGTTTTCCGATTTTGAATGACTACATAGAACACGCTGACATAGCATTGCTTTAGGGGATCGAAATCCCACACAGGCTGTGACTTAATCAAAGCATGCAATGCTGAAATGGACATCCTCACTAGTGACCGACCCCCTACAGTGAGAAAGCTCACTGCATCAAACTGTAAACAGGGAGTTAAGATCGGACAGTTCAGCTTCTTGCTAAAACCAAGAAGGTAGGCAGGAGAGAAGGTGATAACCTAGTGGTGTCATCCTGCACTGTTAATCCAAAGACCCAGGTAATGTTCTGGGCACCTGGATTCGAATCTGCCATGGCAGATGGTGGAATTTGAATTTAAAAAAAACCGGAATGAAGGGTCTAATGATGACCATGAATCCATTGTCAGTTGTTGGAAAAACCCATCTGGCTCAATAATGTCCTTTGTGGGAGGAAATTGCCATCTTTACTCTGTCAGACCTGCATGTGACTCCAGATCCACAGCAATGTGGCTGACTCTTAACTACCCTTGAAGCAATTAGAGATGGGCAATAAATGTTGCCATAGTTAGTGATGTCTTCATCCTAGATGCTGCTCACAAATTAATTCTGGCAATTTTCAGGGCTGAGGGATTGTCAGTGGAGGTCTCATCCAACAATATCATGGCAGGAGGTGGGTGAGGTACAGTAATGGTTACAGGGAGAGATGGTGCTGAGATACAGTTAGGTTGGAAGCGGGGTTAGGGTTGAGAGGCTAGAGACAGGGTGAATTGTCAGCAGCCACCGCTTCACCCACGCCCCTATCCCTGACCCTGATTGACTCAGGATTGGGGAAAATGGAGCCATCCTTTGCACCTCACAACCAGGTCACCCTGGCTTTGGAGAAAGCAGACACTCTTGTTCCCCGTTGTAAAGGCAGAACATTGAGTTGATTTGGCGCTTTGAAACCCTTAAGTAGCATTTGTACATCATTAAAAGATCTCCATTGATGAGAAGGTCATCCAGCACTCGTCGAGGGCCGAAGGGCCTATACTGTGCTGTAATGTTCTATGTTCTATGTTCTATCACTTCATTGCTAAGATGAGAAAGAGGTAAATATTCTGTCCTTTCCTTTCATGCCATGTTCTTTGTGACCTTCAGGAGGTGGATAATTGTGTATATTGACTTAATAAGGAGTGGCATAATTCTAAAATGAACAAGAATAACCTGTAACATTCTTGCAAGATGGTTTTGGACAGCAATTTCTTTTACACATTCACTGGATGAGGGCATCGCTGGCTAGGCAGCATTTATTGCCCATCTCTAATTGCCAGCAGGGCAATTGAGAGCTATCCACATTGCTGTGTGTCCAGAGACACATGAAGACCAGGCAAGGATGACAGGTTTCCCTCCCTAATGGGTATTGGTGAACCAGATGTGCTTTTATGATAATCGCCTTTGGTTACATAGTCACTAGTTTATCCTTTTATTTCAGTTTTTTTTCCCCCAATTTCACCATCTGGTGCAATGGGATTTGAACCCATGACCCCAAAACATTAGCCTGAGTCTCTGGATTAGGCAGTCTCAGTGGCATAAACGCTCTGCCACTGCATCTTCATATTATCAAACATCTATTAATGTCACTGGTGTCAACATATTAACAAGGCTTCATAGTTAAGGAAAAGTGCTTGACAAACTGTTTTTGTCTGTCTGGCACTTTGATGTGCTGATAGTGATTAAAAGGAATCATTTTGTCACAAGGCTGTCATTCTGTTATTTGCACATGGTTTAAAAATCACATTTAAGCATTAAATGTTTCCCGCCCCATTGACATTAATGGACAATAAATGTGTCCATTCTTTTATCTGCTGTTCATACATTTATAGTGAAATGTAGACATTATATCTTCAATACAAGCCAAAATACTTGTCAGCCAATGAATTACTTTTGCAGTGTGTTTACTGTTTCTGTGTAGGATATCTAACACTCAAATGGCCCAATGGGAAATCCTGCAAACAGTAATCAAGATGATCAGGATCTGCTTTTGGCAGACTTACTTAAAAGTAAACCAGTTGCAGGGGAGACTAAGTAATCCCCTGTCTTTTTTTTCCAGAAGCTGCCATAGAACTTTCACATCTGCCTAAGTAACTGAAACAAAAGATCGGACTGTCCCAGCATCGGCGATGATAACACCCAGAAGCGGACAACCGGAAGAAGTTATAGGCCATGAAAGTGGTCAAGTGGTGGTGGCAGGCACATGAAGATGAGCGGATAAGAGACTATGTTGTAGCTCATTGGTGGCCTGGTATGGACAAGAAGGCGGTTTGTCAAGCTATGGCTGAGCAGCTGGGACGGCCATCAGAGGCTGGGCAGGATCACAACAACAATGCCGGGGAGTGTCAAACGTCATGATTTGTATATGTGAGGTGCATATGGATAAAGTGACGTCCATTCCAGTGCCGTACCTCGATCTGTACCCTCCTGTTTCACAGATAGTCTATGATGTGCTAATCACCTGATTCCGCGTTCCTCTGCGACAATAGCACCACGGTGCAATTTTAGGTTGGGCCGTTCGACTGTGCGTCCCAATCAAATATATGTTATAGCCTTAATGTAACACAGCTCCCATTCTGTATTTTTGTCTTTATGTGCTGAACTTGGGCTTTTATTTTTCTCCACAGAATCCCTCCAGTGTGGAAACAGGCCATGTGGTCCAATAAGTCCACACTGTCTCTCCAAAGGCCATCCCATCCAGACCCACCCCTCTAACCTCTCATATCCCATGGTAATCCACCTAACCTACACACCCCTGGACACTATGGGCAATTTAGCATGGCCAATCCACCCTAACCCGCACATCTTTGGACTATGGAATGGAACTGGGGCACCTGGGGGAACCCCTCACAGACACAAGGAGAATGTGCCAACTCCACACAGACAGTTGCCCGAGGCTGGTATTAAGCCTGGGTCCCTGGTGCTATGAGGCAGCAATGCTAACCACTGAACCATTATGCCATCCCTAGGAGGAGGGTCCAGGAGAAAAAACAAGCCTTCCATGCTTGAACTCACCACGTTTTTGTTCGGTATAATTACAGATGAGGAAAGTTGTTCAGTCCATACCTTCCCCCACCTGGTCGGGTATCCAATCTCCATTCCCGTTAATTGTGGTATATAATTATTTCTTCAATGGTTTCTTGGATTTCCCTCTTCTATTCATTTAACTCACATGTGATAGTTCCCACTTATGCCACCCTTTCAGGCTGGAAGTTCCAAACACCCACAGACCCCCAATGAAAACATATTTTCTTAAATACTACCAAACCTCCTGCTCCTAACCTTAAGCCTACACCCTCAGATATTGATCACTCCAATTGGGATAACCTTCCTATCTGCCCTGTCTATGCCCTTCATAATCCTATTGACGTCAGTTAGATCCCTCCTCCCACCAGCCCTTCCAGCCTTCTATACTCTAATGAGAACTACTCCAGCTTATCTCGTCTCTCTTCATAGCTGGATGTCTCCAGCCAGCAACATTGTGGTGACTCTCCTCTGCACCATTTCCAATGCAATCACACCTTCCCATATTGTGGCAACTGTGAACAGTACTCCAACTGTGGCCTGATCAATATCTTATACAATTCTATCATAACCTCAGTGATCTTATATTCAAAATCTTAACTAATAAGGGCCCTATACTTCCTTAACCACCTTATCAACCTGGCCGTTTGTTTTCCAGGATCTGTGGACAATGTTCCCCAAGGTTCCTCTGATCCTCTGTAGAGCCCTACAGTTCTTAGTGTACTCCTTTGTCCTGTTAATCCTCCCAAAGTACACCACCTCACAGCTCTGATCAGCCCATCTATATCGCCCCATAGTGTAAGGTTTTCTTTGTCACTTTTCACCACAACACCAGTTTTTGAGCCATCTATGTATTTAATGATCATGCCTCCTACATTCATGTCTAGAATATTAATATACACAATAAACAGCGATAGCATTGAACCCTATGATGCGCATCCGGACTTCGGTTTCTAGTCACACAAACAACCTTCAACCTTCACTGTCTGCTTCCTGCTACTGAGCCAGTTTGGGATCCAATTTGCCAACTTAACCTGCACCCTCTGTGCTCTCACCACTTTAAGCAGTCTGCCATGTGAGACCTTGTCAAAAGTCTAACTGAAGTCCATGTAGACTAGATCAGCTACACCAGTCACATCAATACATCTTCTGGAAAATATTCAACCAAGTTTGTAAAACATAATCTCTGGAAGACAAAGCTATCTTGATAATCGTTGATTAATCCTTGCCTGGCCAGGTGGAATTAATTCTATCTCTCAGAATACTTTCCAAAACTTTTCCTTCTGATGTTAGACTTACTTGGCCTCTAGTTGCCCAATTTATTCCTAATAGCCTGCTAGAATAATGTCAACATGTTAGATGTCTTCCAAACCCTCTGGGCCCACTCTTTTGTCCAGAGAGGTTTTGAGAATTAATGTCATGCCACCTGAAGGTTGCAGGAACAGCAACTCATATTCCGCTTGGGAACCCTGCAGCCCAATGGCATCAATGTGGATTTTACCAGCTTCAAAATCTCCCCTCCCCCCACTGCATCCCAAAGCCAACCCAGTCATCCCCGCCTGCCTAATCTGTTCTTCCCCTCATCTATCCCCTCCTCCCACCTCAAGCCCCACCTACATTTCCCACCTACTAACCACATCCCACCCCCTTGACCTGTCCGTCCTCCCCGGACTGACCTATCCCCTCCCTACCTCCGCCGCCCACCATACTCTCCTCTCCACCTATCTTCTCCTCTATCCATCTTCGGTCTGCGTCCCTCTCTCCCTATTTATTTCAGAATCCTCTCCCAATCCCCCTTTTTCTGATGCTGGGCCTAGGCCCGAAATGTCAGCCATTCTCCTCCTCTGAAGCTGCTTGGCCTGCTGTGTTCATCCAGCTTCACACCTTGTTATCTTCAAATCCAAATTCCTCTAGATATGTTGCCCATTCCTGCAATCAATGAAAACCATCTGATTTCCTATTCAAAACATACACCTTGCAAACTTAAAAACAGAAGTAAAATTCATCTGCTGAGATATTGTGTAAAATGTTATACTGAAACATTTTTCATATATGTCTTCAATTGCTGTTTCACATTTTCAAAGAGGCATTGAACAAAATATTCTTGTTCCATGTGACAGAAACTCTTTGTTCTTCAGAGGGAATAGCAAATTAACATTCTCAGGAGATGCAAGGTCCTGGAACACCCACAATTAGCCTAAACACATTGTGCGAAATGGGAGCTTCCTGACATAATGTGTGCAATCAAATATTGACCCAATGTCTCACATTGCTACTGACGTTTATATTCATGAAGCAGATTCTGTCTTTAGTTTCACAATAGCAGTGTCTGATAAATTTTATATCCGAAGAAAATGCTGTATGCAAGCATGTTTTTCATACTAATCGCAAATTGAGCATGCATAATTTCTTATTAATTTTAACATACAAAAGTTATTTTATTGCATCAAGTACTAAATCTGCATATTTATTTAAATCTTTACTAATGGCATGTAATAAAATTGCTTTGATTCCTACTCAGTTTTCCTCAGATTCAAACAATTCAAGTTATTCAATGAAAGGTTACATTATTCCAATTGAGATTCAGTTCAAGTGATGTTTAAAGACATTCAACTGTTCTCATTTTCATGCTGTATTTCATAACGAGACAAGATCTCTCCAACCTTTTTAAGGAACACTGCGATTCAAAAAGCAAATGTGCCATGTCTCATTTCTGGATGGAGCTTTTCCTGAATATTTCACAATGAATTCTGATGACTTTCTGATTCCGAAATGCTATCTGAAACTAAAACTGACTTCATCATTGCAGGTTTTAATTGTTCAGATGCACTTCAGTTAAATCACCTTTTATCCTTTAGCCCACCATTTAAATATTCTGAAATATTAAGATAAGAACCTTGAGCCTATCGTGCTTTATACTTTGAACAGAGATTGATGCATTTTATTTAATCCCTTTCTGCAATGTGGGAGAATTTTTAACTGGTGCTAATAAAGAGTCCAATAATCTTCACACCTATCACAGTCACTGTGTTTGAACTTTAAGCTAATGTCATAAATGTTTGGAACATTTGCTACTTAGGAAAGACAATTTATTTATCTGGGGCTCAGGAGCTACTTTTTAAAGAGTAGACATTGCCATTGTTGATAAATGGGCAAATACAGAGATGAGATGATTGTAATTATGAGATAACATATGTTTGAAAGTTTCCACTTTTTGTCAACATTATATAGACACCCTCGAAAAATTCAGATTGAGACCTTTTGATCTGATAATGTCTACATGGGAATGTAAGTCAATTGGGAAGGATTTCACAACATTATCATTGTCTGGAAATGAAGTGAATAAGGAAGAGATAATGGGAACTGCAGATGCTGGAGAATTCCAAGATAATAAATTGGGAGGCTGGATGAACACAGCAGGCCAAGCAGCATCTCAGGAGCACAAAAGCTGACGTTTCGGGCCTAGACCCTTCATCAGAGAGGGGGATGGGGAGAGGGAACTGGAATAAATAGGAAGAGAGGGGGAGGCGGACCGAAGATGGAGAGTAAAGAAGATAGGTGGAGAGAGTATAGGTGGGGAGGTAGGGAGGGGATAGGTCAGTCCAGGGAAGACAGACAGGTCAAGGAGGTGGGATGAGGTTAGTAGGTAGATGGGGGTGCGGCTTGGGGTGGGAGGAAGGGATGGGTGAGAGGAAGAACCGGTTAGGGAGGCAGAGACAGGTTGGACTGGTTTTGGGATGCAGTGGGTGGGGGTGAAGAGCTGGGCTGGTTGTGTGGTGCGGTGGGGGGAGGGGACGAACTGGGCTGGTTTAGGGATACAGTAGGGGAAGGGGAGATTTTGAAGCTGGTGAAGTCCACATTGATACCATTAGGCTGCAGGGTTCCCAGGTGGAATATGAGTTGCTGTTCCTGCAACCTTCGGGTGGCATCATTGTGGCAGTGCAGGAGGCCCATGATGGACATGTCGTCTAGAGAATGGGAGGGGGAGTGGAAATGGCTTGCGACTGGGAGGTGCAGTTGTTTATTGCGAACCGAGTGGAGGTGTTCTGCAAAGCGGTCCCCAAGCCTCCGCTTGGTTTCCCCAATGTAGAGGAAGCCGCACCGGGTACAATGGATGCAGTATACCACATTGGCAGATGTGCAGGTGAACCTCTGCTTAATGTGGAAAGTCATCTTGGGGCCTGGGATAGGGGTGAGGGAGGAGGTGTGGGGGCAAGTGTAGCATTTCCTGCGGTTGCAGGGGAAGGTGCCGGGTGTGGTGGGGTTGGAGGGCAGTGTGGAGCGAACAAAGGAGTCACGGTGAGAGTGGTCTCTCCGGAAAGCAGACAGGGGTGGGGATGGAAAAATATCTTGGGTGGTGGGGTCGGATTGTAAATGGCGGAAGTGTAGGAGGATGATGCGTTGTATCCGGAGGTTGGTGGGGTGGTGTGTGAGAACGAGGGGGATCCTCTTAGGGCGGTTGTGGCGGGGGCAGGGTGTGAGGGATGTGTTGCGGGAAATACGGGAGACGCGGTCAAGGGCGTTCTCGATATATGAATAAGGAAGTTGGAGTTTCTTCATTAATATTCAAATCATGAAGGGGATGAAGTTTATATCTTGTCGCCCCCATTCTAAGCTTCAAATGAATGTGAAGATTTCAGTTTATGATTGCTCCTAGCTATATAAAAATACAGTAGTCCATGGCTAGTCACTCCCACTTGCTGTGGCTGCTGTGAAACTGTTTTGAAATTGGCCAAACACAGGGAGCAATGAAAAATTATTCTTAGCGGAAGTCAAGAAACCTCACCTACCTCCCCTGGTTCCATACATGGATTGCCACTTTAAGGCCTCATACCCATTCCCTGGCTACCTTCTTGTCCCTAATGTACTAAAATGGATGAGCCTTTCAACAGGCAGCATTGAAAGTTAAATTCTGCATTTTTATTTTACTCATTCTTAGAATGTAGGCATCTGTTGTAGGCCAGGATTTATTGTCCATTCATTATGCTCTTGTCAAGATGGTGATGAACCCCTGTAGCCCACATGATATAGGTACACCCGCAGTGTTCATAGACAAGACGTTGCCAGTGTATTACCTGGTGAAAGTCATAGAACAACGATGTATTTCCAAATCAGGATGGCTTGTGGCTTGGAAGGGAACTTGTGGCTGGTGTTCTTCACATACGTCTACTGTCCTTGTCCTTCTAAGTGATAGATGTTGTGTAAGGTAATGGCTCTGAAGGGGCTAATATTCATCCTACATTGGCTCTGCCTATTCTGCTGATGTCACACAGTCTGTTGTTTGAGACAAGGAGTCCCATGCTAGTTTTCAGAGTGTGCAGATGTACCCATTCCAGCTCTTCAGATCCTTGCGATGATACCTGACTAAATGTAGTTGTACTTACTTATTACTTAAAACTTAAAAGGTACTTAAAACTAAAACATTGGGTCTGTGTGAGTCTGACTCCAAACACTCCTGTTTCTTTAGTCAAAAAACCAGCCCAGTTCGTCCCCTCCCCCCACCGCACCACACAACCAGCCCAGCTCTTCACCCCCACCCACTGCATCCCAAAACCAGTCCAACCTGTCTCTGCCTCCCTAACCGGTTCTTCCTCTCACCCATCCCACTGTTTTAACTGGCTTCTTATGAATTGGCACTCTCAATAAACTGGTAGAAATGATGCACCTGAAATATCAGAATTTCACTGTATTATCACAATCACTTTGACGTTTGAGCAGTTAGTTGAGGGTGTGAGTGAGAAGGATCTCTGTCGGTAAGTTATATTAAAGTCAAAGTTGTGTTATTATTTAAGTGATTTTTGCTGTAAATAAAATGTAACAGTAATGTCTATAGCCCTTGCATTATGTTTCCATTACTTAGTGTGTGTCTTTACATTTGATTGTATGGACGACTTGATCACCCAGTGTTAAGGTCGAGACCAGATCCATTCCAAATATATCAAGGAGACAGCCTAGACCCTAACTTTTATTTATTTAAAGACAAATGTAAGGCACTGCATTACAGATGTGATTCAAGTTGTCAAGCTACTAGGTTTTAAGCAAAACACACTTTATTCTTACACCATAGTTAAAATACAAACAACAAGGAAGAATTGGCCAAGCTATAATTCTACTGAAATACAGAACAAAATAATGTGTTATTCAACTGCTACTCATCAACTGTTTCAAAGTAGCAGTGTTCCATAAACACATCCTTGGCAAAGGCAAATTCAGCAAAACGGACTTCCCTCACTTGGTCTGGTCTAGAAGAAGGAATACCAACAGAATAAGCCTAGCAAGCAGACAGAGAAAATGCAAGCTTTCTGCAGCAGCAGAAAGAGGGCTGTATCAAGAAGCTTCAACTCCAAAAACCCGAACGTCAACAAGTGAAAGTAAAACTAAAACATTGGGTCTGTGTGAGTCTGACTCCAAACACTCCTGTTTCTTTAGTCAAATTTTTTTTTGAAAATGCTATTTACTCTGCTTTCCATGGAACAGAGAAACAGGACAGAACAGATCCGTCTTAAAGCCACATCTCATCACTCTGGAATATTTGATCAAACAGCACACTTCTGGTTCCATTGATGTCGGTTAAAGAAAGGTCTGCTGCATTAGTAGATAATAAACCTTCTTTGTGTCTATGAGCAAATATTCTATGGTGTACCGTATACCTATAATCTCTAAATATTCCCAAGGCAAAAGAGAATTGGTAGCACTGAGCTATGTCAAAAGTCTCTTATTCAAAGCTTCAGTGGCAAATACCACAAGATATGAGGAGAGATAGTGGGAACTGCAGATGCTGAAGAATCCAAGATAATAAAGTGTGAAGCTGGATGAACACAGCAGGCCAAGCAGCATCTCAGGAGAACAAAAGCTGACGTTTCGGGCCTAGACACTTCATCAGAGAGGGGGATGGGTTGAGGGTTCTGGAATAAATAGGGAGAGGGGGGAGGCAGACTGAAGATGGAGAGAAAAGAAGATAGGTGGAGAGGAGAGTATAGGTGAGGAGGTAGGGAGGGGATAGGTCAGTCCAGGGAAGACGGACAGGTCAAGGAGGTGGGATGAGTTTAGTAGGTAGGAAATGGAGGTGTGGCTTGGGGTGGGAGGAAGGGATGAGTGAGAGGAAGAACAGGTTAGGGAGGCAGAGACAGGCTGGACTGGTTTTGGGATACAGTGGGTGGAGGGGACGAACTGGGCTGGTTTTGGGATGCGGTGGGGGCAGGGGAGATTTTGAAGCTGGTGAAATCCACATTGATACCATTGGGCTGCAGGGTTCCCAAGCGGAATATGAGTTTCTGTTCCTGCAACCTTCGGGTGGCATCCTTGTGCACTGCAGGAGGCCCATGATGGACATGTCATCTAAAGAATGGGAGGGGGAATTGAAATGGTTCGCGACTGGGAGGTGCGAAGCTGGATGAACACAGCAGGCCAAGCAGCATCTCAGGAGAACAAAAGCTGACGTTTCGGGCCTAGACGCTTCATCTTCTAGGCCTGAAACATCAGCTTTTGTGCTCCTGAGATGCTGCTTGGCCTGCTGTGTTCATCCAGCTTCACGCTTTGTTAACAAGGTATAAGGAGCTGTCTTTATAATTTCAGTGAGGACAGGGGCTTGGAAGTTGCTGTTTGACCATGATTTGCTGGTCAGCTTTGTCACATTATGTCATACAATTAGACAGACTAGCTTTCTGAAAGAAACCCACAGCAAGCACAGGAGCCTTCTTTAAATATTTTAATGAACAGGTGTGGGTCAGTCAATAGTATCGTTGCCTGTGAATCAAAAGATTCTGGGTTCAAATCTGGCTCCAAGACTTGAGGTCAAAAGTCCAGCCAAGCATTCAAACAGGATTCTGGGGAGTTATACTGAACGAGGGGATTTTTTTCAATGTGATTTTGGTTGAAGCTCTGTGTGTTCTCTCTGGATGCAAAACATCCCATGGTGCTATTTCACAGAAGATCAATGGACAAATCCTGCTCAATATTCATCCCTCAATCATCACCACAAAACCAAATTATCTGGTCATAATCACATTGAGGTTTTGTCGGAATTTAGTTTACACAAATTAGTTGCTGTGTTTCTCATACAAAACACTGATTACATTTCAAAATTATCTTATTGTTTGTATAAATGTAGGCCTTTCTTTTTAGTACTTTTGGCATGTGCCTTGGGCTGTGGAGGATCACAATCCAATATACGGTGATGAGTGAGTGTCAGCCTAGATAGCACGGTGGCTCAGTGGTTAACACTGCTGCCTCTCAGCACCAGGACTTGGGTTTGATTCCAGCCTCGGGTGACTGTATAAAGTTTGCACATTCTCTCCATGTCTGCATGGATTTCCTCCAGGTGCTCCCACAGTCCAAGGATGTGCAGGTCAGGTGGAGAATTCATGTTAAATTGTCTGTAGCATCTGGGGATGTGCAGGCTAGCGGGGGAAGCCATGGGAAATGCAGGGATAGGGTAAAGGAGTGGGTCTAGATGGGATGCTCTTTGGAGGGCCACTGGGCCAAATGGCCTGCTTCTACACTGTAGGGATACTATGAGTATGATGTCTACCATATTGAACCCTTAGGTACTAAACTGAAATAAAGTGCGACAGATGCCGTCAATCTGAAACAAAAACAGAAGTTGTTGGAAAAACCCAGAACAAGTGTCTCTGGATCCAAATTGTTAACTCTGATTTCTCTCCACAGATGCTGCCAGACCTGTTGAGTTTCTTCCAGCAGTGTCTGGTTCTGGTTTGAATCCTTAGGTGCTTGTTTTATGACTGTAATTGAGTTCTTGGGCCGTTTTGCCAAAATTGGATGGATATTTGCCATCACAAAGTTTAAAAAAGAAAGTTTTAGACTACAGTTTAACATTTGTAAGACTTAAATTTAGCATGACAGCTGAATTCTGACTAGATGCAGTTCTTCAGGCTATGGGGTAGAAGCCAGAATGCAAATTACATGTGTCAGGAGAAATTAAGAGCTGAGTGAATGCACCAGAGCTTTTTTATGTTAAGTATGAGCTACTTACATCAGTATATTATGCTGGACACTCTTAAATGCTGGAGTTGGTGAAAGAGTCATTAAAATGCCATATAATACAAACAGCAGCCTGCAGTATAACAAAGCTACAAATGCTTAACATGAGCTTAATGAATAAGTGAGTTGTTTGAGTTCCTGACAGGCTGTCAAATTGACCATGCAAAGTCCAACGTAAGGTATGCCTGTATTGTTTTGTGAACTGGTAGAATTATGAAACATTAACATTATGAACATGGGGTCCTGTATCCTGTAAACGAATTCCACCCAGTTTCGTTCGCAGACTCAATGGATCCCTTGTCGCTTTGTCACTTGTTTCTGCTTTATTATGCATTCTCTGTAGGCGTTGTGTAGTTTACAATTTAAAGCTCATCCAACTCAATGAGATTACGTTTGAGTCACTTGTTACCATTCCTGGGCAATAATTGTAAGAATAAAGGTTGAAGTTACCCAGCACATCTTTCAGGAAAAGGCTATCAATGTGATTTTCCTGGGTGATGCCCTTTTTCCACTGAGTTAGAGCAGGCTATTACAATATTACAATACCTAACAAAGAATGGCACAAACTTATTCCCTGATCTCTATGAAAAGTCCTAACACATCTCAGTGTCAAATGGGAGCCAGTTGTTCTTTTCACTGGTGAATGTATTTAATCTTAAAGACGCTGATAATATGTATGCAATATCAAGTAAACAAAAGACCAGAAGCTGTGCACTGGGTGTTTTTTAAGATTAGATTCCCTGCAGTGTGGAAACAGGCCCTTCAGCCCAACAAGTTCACACCACCCCTTGGAGCATCCCACCCAGACCCAACCCCATATAACCCACTCACCCCTGAACACTATGGGCAATTTAGCATGGCCGATCCACCTAGCCTGCACATCTTTAGACTGTGGGAGGAAAGCGGAGCACCTGGTGGAAACCCACACAGACACAGAGAGAACGTGCAAACTCCACACAGATAGTCGCCCGAGGCTGGAATCGAACCCGGGTCCCTGGCGCTGTGAGACTGCAGTGCTGACCACTGAGCCACCGTGCCACCCTGTGATTTTCCTGGGTGGGTTCAATGAGAACATTCAAATGACAAACAAGAGTAGGCCACTCTGCTCTTCCAGCCCATTTAATAAGATCATGGCTGACATGATTTTAATCACAACTCTACATTCCTGCATATCCCCGAACATCTTTCATCCCCTTGGTGATCTATTTACCTCGGCCTTAAAAATACTTAAAGATTCTGCATCCACTGACTTTTCAGGAAGGAATTCCAAAGGCTCACAAATCTCGAGAAGAAAATAAAGGTTTCCTCTGTTTTAAGTGGGCAACTCCTTATTTTTAAATTATGGCCGACAGTTCGAGATTCTCCCACAAGATGAAACATCCTTTCAACAACCACGCGGTCAAATCCCCTTAGTATCCAAGATAACAAAGTGTGAAGCTGGATGAACACAGCAGGCCAAGCAGCATCCCAGGAGCACAAAAGCTGACGTTTCGGGCCTAGACCCTTCATCAGAGAGGGGGATAGGTTGAGGGTGCTGGAATAAATAGGAAGAAAGGGGGAGGTGGACCGAAGATGGAGAGAAAAGAAGATAGGTGGTCCGCCTCCCTCTCTCTCCCTATTTATTCCAGAACCGTCACCCCATCCCCCTATCTGATAAAGGGTCTAGGCCCAAAATGTCAGCTTTTGTGCTCCTGGGATGCTGCTTGGCCTGCTGTGTTCATCCAGCTTCACATTTTGTTATCTCGGATTCTCCAGCATCTGCAGTTCCCATTATCACATCCCCTTAGGATCTTACATGTTTCAATTCATTCACCTCTGACTCTTCTAAGCTCCAGAAGATACAGGCCTAGAGTATGAAAGCGGGCCATTTGACCCATCTAGTCCATGCTGACCTTCCATAGGGCATCACATCCCCTACTCTATCTCTGTAACTCTGCATTTCCAATGGAATCCACCTAGCCTGCACATCACTGGATGCTATGGGCAATTGAGCACAGCCGACCCTCCTAAACTGCACATCTTTGGACTGTGGGAGGAAGCTGGAGCACCCAGGGTATACACACTCAGACACAGAGAAAAATGTACGAACTCCACATAGACAGTCACCTAAGTCTGGGATCAAGCCCACGTCCCTGGTACTTGAGGCATCGGTGCTAACCACTGAGCCACCATACTGCCACCTCATAACGCAATCTGTCAATCCAGGTTTCAGTCTCGTAAACCTTTTCTGAAGTGTTTCTGCACTTTTATATTTGTTAGTGACCCCTGCAGTGGCACTGGTATGAATCTGTTTTTAAATCTGTAAGTGGAACAGACTGGGGTCAACGCTGGCTGGGGTGTCTGGAATTTCCCACAGCCAGTCCACCCTAGCCTGCACATCTTTAGGCTGTGGGAGGAAACCAGAGCACCCGGAGGAAAACCACGCAGCCACGGGGAGATTGTGCAAACTCCACACAGAAGGTCGCCCCAGGCTGGAATCGAATTCCACACAGAAGGTCGCCCCAGGCTGGAATCGAATTCCACACAGAAGGTCGCCCCAGGCTGGAATCGAATTCCACACAGAAGGTCGCCCCAGGCTGGAATCGAATTCCACACAGAAGGCCGCCTGGGGCAGGAATCGATGTGGGTCACTGCCACTGTGAGGCAGCAGAGCTAACCACTGGGCCACTGTGCCAGTCTAATGTTAGGGAGCACTTCTACACACAAAGGGCAGTAGATGTTTGGAAATCTCTTTGACAAACAGCAGTAACTGGCAGATCAGTCATTAATTTTAAATCTGAGATTGATCATTTTTTGTCAAGCAAAGGTATTAAGGGACATGGGCTAAAGGCATGTATATGGAGTTAGGCCACAGATCAACCAATATCTGATTGCATTGTGGAACTGACTCGAGGGGCTGAATGGCCTACTCCTGTTCCTACAAAATCAAGAGCCCTCCAACAACCCTTTGCCATCACCACCACTGCCTTTTTGAAAGGGCATTTGATTTTCAATGAATGAATGATGTATTTGGATGAATGATTTATTTATTGTCACTTGAATTTTACAGTGAATAATACAATAAAATACAGGAAAAAGCTTCAGCAGTCACCACAATCTGATACCATTTGGAAATGGTTTAAGAATAAAATGGATAAAAGATATAACTGTCAGAAAGCCCTGAGCCCTAAGCCAATTCACCAATGTTTAAATACTGGCCAGTGAGTATTGACCAGCGGTGCAGTATGAACTGGTGTCTTCTGGGACAAGAGGAGCAATATCTAGGCAGGGACAAAACATAACAAGTACTAAAAATGAAAGGAATGCTCAATGGTGTTTTATTCTAATTCCCTGCTTTAACATGTAGAAATATTGTGGGAAGAGGGTGTGGAAGGGTTGGGGAGGAGTGTGTGTCTGAATAATTAGCTTTAGTTATATAGACACCATTGACCTAATCCCTGAGAGCACGGCATCATTTTTAGCTTTATGTTTTAATCAATCAGCCTGGAGACTTCAAATTATTAATCCTTTTAAAATTGAAACCTGTTCAAATTCACAACAGAAAGGATATATGCAATTACTGATTGTGCAAGGCCCATTTCTGGAAATAGTCCTGTTATTATCCAAGAAATTTAATGATTATACATTATTTGAAGTATCAGATGCATTAATGTTTAGAGATTCTAATTCCAGCGATATGGCTTTGTTCTCACTATTGTGGACTTTGTTTTATTTTGGTAATCACATCAGATATAGCCACATCTGTCCCATGCTGAGTTCATGCTTTCACCAGAAAATGGGGAATGAAGCATTGATCCCCGTGATTATTCTGTGACGCTGACTTCATTAAGAATGATTAATTCAGCTACTTTATTAATTGTAATTTATGACTTAATGATGGCTCTCCTTGAACATTTGATTGCTTCTTGGAGTCAATTAAGCTCAAGGTCACCTTTGTCTTTCAATGAAATGATTGTATCTTTTCAAATGAGAAAGCTGCTCCCTTGATTGGCTCTTGGATCAAGGTAAACTCCCGCAAGTGAGATAAAATCTGCAGGATCTTCAAATGAGCCAGCTCATTGTAGCAGGAATAGCTCAGTTACTCAAGTGAAACCGTCATTCTATCAATATCCTTAAGAGCTGTGGAGGTATTAAGGCTCAAAACAAATATAGTGGGGCAACCCTGTCACAGACAGGCAGCAAAAAAGTTTCAGCAAAAGGCAGCTTTGAATACATTGCGCTTCTGCAGGTCAGAGAATGAAACATTTGTCTGTTTCAAGCGATTTTAGCTTTGGCCTACACCAAATTTTTCAGCACAAAAACAGGCCATTGTTCCAGTTCCCTCCCCCCATCCCCCTCTCTGATGAAGGGTCTAGGCCCGAAACGTCAGCTTTTGTGCTCCTGAGATGCTGCTTGGCCTGCTGTGTTCATCCAGCCTCACATTTTATTATATTCAGCCCACATGATGTCCCGTGTGAGGCCCCTGTACTGATTGTGAAACCTGATGGGTTGGTTCACCTTTGTGAGGATTTTAAACAAATGGTAAACCGTTTGTCATAGCTGGGTAAATGCACTTCCTAGTGTAAAGGATTTATACGCAAAGCTGGTGGAAGGGAGCTGTCCTTCATGAAGCTGGAAATGAACATGTGTAGCTGCAATTGTGGTCAGATGAGGATTCCCAGAAATATGCTACAATTCATACCCATTAGGGTTTGTACCAATATACGAGACTGCCACCTGGGGTATTGTCAGCCTGTGCCATTTTCCAGCAGACAATGGAGAACATTTTTCAAGGTCTACCCCAGGTTACCATTTATCAAGATGACAGATTAATAATGGGGAAGACCAATAAGGAGTACTTAGAGAACTTGAACATAGTCCTTAGACGTTTCTCCCTGGCAGCGTATGCCTTAGAAGGGAAACATGCGTGTTCCAGGAACCCTAAATGACCTACTTTGGCTACAGAGTTGATAAGACCGGGTTACACCCTTTGGAAAATAAAGTGGAGGTGATCAAAAGTGCTCTGACTTCCATGTCTGTACCACAGCTCAGGTCTTTCCTTGGGCTGGTGAGTTATTACAGAAAGTCCATACATAACCCAGCCTCCATTCTGGCATCTTTGCACCAACTCTTAATAAAGGGCCAGCCTTGGAAATGGTCATGTAGCCAAGCCGTATCTATCAGGGAAGTGAAGAAACAATTATCATCCTCTAAGGTGTTGGCACACAGCGATCGCAAGCAGGATCTGATGTTAACATGCGATGCCTCCCCGTATGAAATCAGGGTAATATTAACTCATAGATAGGCCCAATGGAGAGGAACACCCAACAGCGTATGCATTCAAGAGTTTGGCTAATGCAGAGTGTAATTATGACTAGATAAAGAAGGCAAGTTGATGGTCATATTTGGAGTCAGGAAATTCCATGAATACCTTTATAGTGACAAATTTCGAATAATAACAGAAAATAAAATGGATCCTGGTAGGTCTACATAAAGAGGACAAGGCCGTGCCACTCATAGCTCCAGGCCGAATTCAGCAGTGGTGTCTGATACTAAGTGTGTATAATTACAATTAGAACACTGTCTGGGAGGCCAAGTAGCAAATGCAAATGCATTGAGCTGCCTCCCACCGACAGATATACCGCTGGTGCTACTGTTGCTAGAAAAGTCCGAAACAGTTTTGAATTTTTTTGGGCACACTTCCAGCTATAGCTGACAATACCAGACTTTGAACGCAGGGAGATCCAGTCCTGGCAACACTGAAACAGCTGATGGTGTTAAACCAAAGGGCCATCACAACCAGGATGGAAACCTTTTGGACCTGGAGAGACCAGACCACAGTAAAGGATGGTGTATTGTTATGAGGAGCAAGACTGATTGTCCCAAGCAAAAGTCGCTGCCAGATACTGGCTGACCTGCACCAGGGTCTTCCAGGGATGACCAAAAATGAAGATGCTGATGGGAAGTTATACTGTTGGCCACGATTGCAGATGAGTTGTATTGCTGGGGCAGTGCCCAGAGTGCCAACAAGGACATAAAAGTACTGCCGGCAGCTCATCCACATTCATGAGTTTGGCTGGGAAAACCCTGGACTTGGTACCAAGGCGACTGTGCAGGTCCTTTCATGGGCTCAACGTTCTTAGTCATTCAAAGTGGCTGGACTTTGAGTTCATTTGTCAAACATGGGGATGACAATAGAAAAGCTGAACGCATCTTTGGCAATACATGGGCCTCTGAAAGTGTTGGTCATAGATAGTGGAACAATGTTTA
The DNA here is from genome assembly GCF_030684315.1 of Stegostoma tigrinum. Lineage (NCBI taxonomy): Eukaryota > Metazoa > Chordata > Chondrichthyes > Orectolobiformes > Stegostomatidae > Stegostoma > Stegostoma tigrinum. Next base: position 35,384,585 of record NC_081377.1, on the reverse strand, counting down.
CCCGCAGGGGATGTGAGTATTTCTTAAAATTAAATGTTACTCATCATAGGACAGTTGAGAGCCTAATGGTATTACTGCTAGGCTATTAATCCAGAGATCCAGCTAATGACTGGACATTTGATGCTGAGTAAGGTTTCAGGAGGAATTCCCAATGTTGCCATTAATTGGTAGTCTCTCAAAGCACCACACCCCTCCAATCCCCTGGCCTCTAGTCGCTGTGAGCTTGCAGTGGGACAGAAGGGTTGGTGCCAGGAATGGTACCCATGGGGAATGGCACACATCTCCAATCTTCCTGATTACATTGGAGCATACAAGATGGGATCAGACATAAGCCAATGGGTCCTTCATACCTGCGCGGCAGTACAATAGGATCTTGGCTGATTTCTTTGTGCTACAAATTCCACATTCCCATCTATCCCTGATTCCCTTACCAGATGAGAATCTATCTACTTCCGTGTTAAAAATACTGCAATGAGCCTCCCTCCACCATCTGAGACAGAATGTGAAAAGGGTAAGAACAGGGGAGTGGGAATTGAAGTCCATACATCACATTGATCCACTGACTCAAATTCAGCACAAGCTGTCTGTGTTGCTCCAGCCTCAGGACACTCACTGACTAAAGGAATCTGAGCATTGCTGGATCCACTAGATTTCCATTTCATTGTTGGATCTAGTGCATCTGCCTCACCAGCTCCCACTATTGGACACTCCCCACCCTCAGATTTCAAAAACAGGAGCCGTCCTGTTTGCAAACACTCCTACTCCGGCTCAAGATTAGGTGTCCCCCAGAAGTGTCCTCACCCCACTGTTGTGTATCTTGCATTTCTGTATCTTTTTGAACAACACAGAGACTAAACTTGTTTCTAAGTATGCAGTAGGTTTATTTAAAGTATTTTAAAACATGCTTGTAATCACAAAAGCTCTGGCTTCTTCTAGTAGTTTCTCTGTTTATTTAAACTCTGATTCCAGATTTGATCAACAAAGTAGAGTTAGCGTAGATTATTTGTCACATTCACATAACTGAACACTGAAAAATTGAGCACTAAACCCTTCTCTTTCTGAAATCTGGCCTTGGATCTATATTGTGCAGCAGGTCCAGTGTTCTCTGCTCAACTGTGAGTTGAAGCTGGTCAGCAACTGCAAGGGTACAAGCAGGTGAAGCAAAAATAGAAATTGAAGAGAATTGTTTGAAGGAAGACCCACTGGACCTGAAAACGTTAACTCTGCTTTCTCTCCACGGATACTGTCAGACCTGCTGAGTTATCCAGGTGTTTCTGTTCTTGTTTTGGATTTCCAGCATCTGCAGTGGTTTGGTTTTTCTGGTACAAGGTGACTCGCCATTGCTGTCTCAAGGCAAATTGAAGATGGACAGCAAATGCTAATCTCCACAGCGGCTTCCACATTCCAAGACTGAATTAAAAAAACACACAACATACGGTGAAGTTACAGATAGTAAGAATTGCTTACACTGGAGTTACACTTGAGATAACACAGTGTGGAGCTGGAGGAACACAGCAGGCCAGGCAGCATCAGAGGAGCAGGAAATCTGACATTTCGGGTCAAGGACCTTCTTCAGAAATGATGCTGCCTGGCCTGCTGTGTTCCTCCAGCTCCGCACTGTGTTATACTGTGAAGTTAGAAGTCCAAAAAGTGTATGCATTAGGGTCACCATTTCCCAGAAGCCAGCATTTACCACACTTCAACAGTGTTCACTTAAACCAGATGTGATCTTCTTGGGCTAAAGGAAGCTATGCTGCAGGTGAGTAGAACCCAAAGTTATCAAGGTGAACAGTTATCAAGGCGACAAAGTGTGGAGCTGGATGAACACAGCAGGCCAAGCAGCATCTCAGGAGCACAAAAGCTGACGTTTCGGGCCTAGACCCTTCATCAGAGAGGGGGATGGGGAGAGGGAACTGGAATAAATAGGGAGAGAGGGGGAGGCGGACCAAAGATGGAGAGAAAACAAGATAGGTGGAGAGGAGAGTATAGGTGGGTAGGTAGGGAGGGGATAGGTCAGTCCAGGGAAGATGGACAGGTCAAGGAGGTGGGATGAGGTTAGTAGGTAGGAAATGGGGGTGCGGCTTGAGGTGGGAGGAAGGGATGGGTGAGAGGAAGAACAGATTAGGGAAGCGGAGACAGGCTGGGCTGGTTTTGTGATGCAGTGGGGGGAGGGGAAGAGCTGGGCTGGTTTTGGGATGCGGTGGGGGAAGGGGAGATTTTGAAGCTGGTGAAGTCTACATTGATACCATTGGGCTGCAGGGTTCCCAAGCGGAATATGAGTTGCTGTTCCTGCAACCTTCGGGTGGCATCATTGTGGCACTGCAGGAGGCCCACGATGGACATGTCATCTAAAGAATGGGAGGGGGAGTTAAAATGGTTTGTGACTGGGAGGTGCAGTTGTTCTTTGCGAACCAAGCGGAGGTGTTCTGCAATGCGGTCCCCAAGCCTCTGCTTGGTTTCCACAATGTAGAGGAAGCCACACCAGGTACAATGGATACAGTATACCACATTGGCAGATGTGCAGGTGAACCTCTGCTTAATATAGAAAGACATCTTGGGGCCTGGGATGGTGGTGATGGAGGAGGTGTGGGGGAAAGTGTAGCACTTCCTGTGGTTGCAGGGGAAGGTGCCGTGTGTGGTGGGGTTGGAGGGCAGTGTGGAGCGGACGAGGGAGTCACAGAGAGAGTGGTCTCTCCGGAAGGCAGACAAGGGTGGGGATGGAAAAATGTCTTGGGTGGTGGGGTCGGATTGTAGATGGTGGAAGTGTCGGAGGATGATGAGTTGTATCCGGAGGTTGGTGGGGTGGTGTGTGAGAACGAGGGGGATCCTCTTTGGGCGGTTGTGGCGGGGGTGGGGTGTGAGGGATGTGTTGCGGGAAATGTGGGAGACGCAGTCAAGGGCGTTCTCGACCACTGTGGGGGGAATGTTGCGGTCCTTGAAGAACTTGGACATCTGGGATGTGCGGGAGTGGAATGCCTCATCCCGGGAGTAGATGCAGCAGAGGTGGAGGAATTGGGAATAGGGGATGGAATCAAGTTATCAAGGCGAACAATTATCAATGTGAACACCAATGCTGATGGTCACATTTTTTCAGCAGAGCTTCATTTCCCCTTGAATACCTTGCCCAGTGGTTAGGTCTGCTTTAATCTGAAACTTTAAAGCAGAGTTTTTTTTCTTATGGGAGTTATGGTGAGTACTTGTCCACTTTATTTAACATCTTCCATTTGTAAAAATTGGCTCATCTATCTTAAGCCTTCAGATTCTGCATTTGCTTTTATTTGTTCATGGGATGTGAATGTTGCTGGCTTGGCCAGCAGATATTGCCCACCTGAAATTGCTCTGAAGAACCTGGTGGTGAGCTCTTTCGTGAACTGCAGTCGTCCTTAGCGGGTAGGTATGCTCACAGTCCTAGAAAATCCTAGGCCCAACCATCTTCAGCATCTTCAAAATGACCTTTCCTTCATCGTAAAGTCAGAAGTGGGGATGTTTGCTGATGATTGCTAAATGTTCAGCACCATTCACAACCCCTCAGGCGCTGAAGCAGTCAATGCCCAAATGTGGCAAGACCTGGGTAAAATCCAGGCTGGGGCTGAAAAGTGCCAAGTAACATTTGTGTCACACAATTGCCAGGAAATAGAACACAGAACATAGAACATAGAACATAGAACATAGAACAATACAGCGCAGAACAGGTCCTTCGGCCCTCGATGTTGCACCGACCTGTGAACTAATCTAAACCCATCCCCCTACACTATCCCTTCATTATCCATACGCTTATCCAAGGACTGTTTAAATGCCCCTAATGTGACTGAGTTAACTACATTGGCAGGCAGGGCGTTCCACGCCCTTACCACTCTCTGAGTAAAGAACCTGCCTCTGACATCTGTTTTAAATCTATTACCCCTCAATTGGTAGCTATGCCCCCTCGTACAAGCGATAAAGACTCTCACTGCCCACCCTATCTAATCCTCTAATCATCTTGTATGTTTCTATTAAATCCCCTCTTAGCCTTCTTCTCTTCAATGAGAACAGACCCAAGTCCCTCAGCCTTTCTTCATAAGGCCTTTGCTCCAGACCAGGCAACATCCAGGTAAATCTCCTCTGCACCTTTTCAAATGCTTCCACATCCTTCTTGTAATGGGGCTACCAGGACTGCACACACTATTCCAAGTGAGGCCGCACTAGCGTTTTGTACAGTTGCAGCATCACATCACGGTTCCGGAACTCAATCCCTCTGCCAATAAAACCTAACACACTGTAAGCCTTCTTAACAGCACTATCAACCTGGGTGGCAACTTTCAGGGATCTATGTACATGGACACCAAGATCCCTCTGCACATCCACACTACCAAGAATCTTTCCATTGACCCGGTATTCTGCCTTCCTATTATTCTTCCCAAAGTGAATCACCTCACATTTATCCGTATTAAACTCCATTTGCCACCTTTCAGCCCAATTCTGCAGTTTATCCAAGTCTCCCTGCAACCTGCAACCTTCTTCCACACTGTCCATCACTCCACCAACTTTAGTGTCACCTGCAAATTTACTAACCCATCCACCTCTGCCTGTGTCCAAGTCATTTATAAAAAGGACAAACAGCAGTGGTCCCAAAACAGATCCTTGAGGCACACCACTAGTAACCGGACTCCAGGCTGAATATTTTCCATCAACCACCACTCGTTGCCTTCTTACAGAAAGCCAGTTTCTAATCCAAACTGCTAAATCTCCCTCAATCCCATGCCTCCATATTTTCTCCAATAGCCTACCATGTGGAAGCTTATCAAAGGCTTTAGTGAAGTGGCAGAACTAGATCTGATCTATTTATTGTGGGATTTCTTCACTCTATCACTTGCTGCTCATGTGCTTGGCATGCAAGTAGTTCTATCTGGTGTCCACCATCTGATTTTTAACTGTACCTGATGCTGCTTCTGACATGCCCTCCAACACTCTCTATTGAACCAGGATTGATCCCTGGTCGAGTCGGGGTTACAAAGGTAGGGAAACATCCTGCTGATTACCATGTACCATCCTTCCTCAGCTGATGAGCAATGCTCTCTCAGTTTGAGCTATAGGGAGAAGTTGAATAGACTGGGGCTATTTTCCCTGGAGCATCAGAGGCTGAGGGGTGACTTTATGGAGGTTTATAAAATCATGACAGGCATGGATAGGGCAAATAGACAAGATCTTTTCATCGGGGTGAGGGAGTGGCATAGGTTTAAGGTGAGAGGGGAAAGATTTAAAAGGGACAATGCTGGAATTCACGATGACACTGTTTGTGACAGGTTTCTTAGAAAACCACACTATCGTTAAGCAGAGTGGAAGGGAAATTGTCTTTGACAAATCTGTGATCCTGGGGATTGGCCTGCAGCCAGCCTGCCAAGTGCCCAATTGGAATAACTTGGAATGGATCTTTTGGGAAATAGGTGGCACTGTGTCCTTGTTGGCTCCTCTGCTGCCAGCTGAGACAAGGGAAATCTCCATGAAATTGCTGCCTGAACCTTGAGGACTATGTACAGCTTTGGTCGCCATCCCTAAAGAGGGTTATGCTTGTTTAAGAAAGGATGTAATGAAGAATGTAATGGAGGCAGAAATCAGTCAACAGATTCAAGAAAGAAATAGATAAGTTTCTGATGAAAAATAGGATAAAGGGCTGTGGGGAGTAGACCAGAAAATGGAGTTGAGGCCAGAATAAGGTCAGCCATTATCATGTTAAATAGCAAAGCAAACTCAAAGGGCTAAATTGCCTACTCCTATTCCTAATCCCTATGAAGATTTTCTAGATTGATTCCCAGGCTGAGAAGGTTTTTCTATAGAAAAAAAAATTGAGTAAAATGTGCCTGTGCTCTTTGGAGTTGAGAAGACTGAACTTTATTAAAATGTATAAAAATTCTCAGCATCAGGCTAGTTGATGAGGTTGAGAGATTGCTTTCCCTTTCTGGAGAGGCTTCATCTAAGCTAACCACAAGGATAACAGTGAATAAAAGACGATATTTCAATCTATAAAAGTTCTGCTCTTCTTAAGGAAACTGTTAAATGGTTAAGGCAAAGAAATGATGTCATGGAGTGGGATGGTGAATCCAAAACCATAAAAGCAAGGGGTATTATCCCACCATACTGGGGATGGACAATGAATGCTGACCTCTGTAGCAATATCTATGTCTCATGTAAACAGGGGAAAGTTTATGAGGCCTGAGAAAGTTACAGAGGTGGTGCGTATCGAAGAATTTTTTAGATTGAAGAGGCAAAGAGCAAACAAGGTTTGATGTGGGATCGGATGCAGACATTTTCAGTAACCAAATAATTGTTAAAGACTCACCAAGTGAGTTTGCCAGTTTACTGCCAATTTGTCTGAAATATAAACTGTTTTGCGCTGGTGACTTCAGCTACCTGGAAACTGAATCAACTCAAATTCCTTTCAATGAAGAATACTATGGCTGTCTAGGAAGAGGATATGTCCATGTAATCAATCAGTGCTCAGACGAATCCCAGAACCAACATTGAACTAACGCAATATACCAAGCAGTGTGTGTTTCTGCTTGTACAACTTTGATGTCTCTTGAGTCTGTGACATTCCCAATCATTTGATTATGTAATGTCATAGTTTGGAGCACCATCTTGCTTCATCACTGAATATTAAAATGCCAGGTAGATTCCACTGGAAGGTATCTGGTTTAGAGCAGACTGTTCCTTATAGGGAAAGAGAGAAAATTCTGGGCAAACCTTCCGGAGAATAAAGCATTTCCCAGTCACCATCTGTAGCACTCTCGTAAAAGAGTTAAGAATATGTGTTTAACTTCATTGTCTGGACCAAATGCAGCCATTTAAAATCCTCCTGCTCCCTGCTTGCTCTCTCACCGTGACAAGCTGCCAACTCAAAGGCCTGGGTATGCATTTCTAATCTATTCATAGAATCCCTACAGTGTGGAAGCAAGCCATTCAATCCATCAAGTCTCACTGATCCTCCAAAGAATGTACCTCACCCAATTTACTCCACTGTCCTATAACCCTACATTTCCCATGGCCAGTTCACCTAACCTTCATATTTTTGGACTGTGGGAGGGAACCAGAGCACGTGGAAGAAACCCATGCAGGTAGAGTAAGAACATACAAACTCCACACAGACACTTGTCCGAGGGTAGCATCAAACACAGGTCCCTGGCTCTGTGAAGTGGGAGCACTTACCGCTGAGCCATCATATTCTCATGGCTGATTATAATAAGAGATCAAAGCAAGGAGGGAAAAGATTAAATACAGTAGAGTGGGGTGAGATGGGATCATGAGAGGCAATGGATTGGGGAAGATGGGGAGAAACTGGAAATTTTTTTTTAGTGCGCTGGTAGAGCTGGTTAAAAATATCAGCACTTTAACCATTGTGACCACAGTGAAACTTGATCATGAATTCGAGTAAGGCACAATTATACTTTTGAACACAGGTGACGACTTAGCTAAGTTCAATGAGTTGAAGTGGAGAGACCAAATTTTCTCATTTAACTTCTGAGGACTGCAGCACCATTTCTTCATCTTTTTTGTAAAGATGCTAATGCTGGGAACATTTACCTTTGAGTGAGCAGATTTTTCATGGATACCACAAGAATTCCTAGGGCTCAGTATTTCAGGCTTTTTGTTTTACAAAACCCGTGAGAGGATATGCTTATGTTTGTGGGGGGTGGTGAAAGAGGTGAGGAAGGGTGTGGTTGTGGAGGGAAGTAAATTCCACTGTTCCTTTAAGTGCCAATTAACATCAAACAGAGAGGCTGCTTTCTCATTACATAGTTGCAGACAGCTGAGAGTGAAATCAATGGTTTATGAGCCAATGAGGAATTTCATTGAAGTTCGATGGCAGGAGGAATCTTGAAACCCTGTTATGCTTGATCCAGTCGTTATTGTGGACAACCTGTAATCATAATGCATGAGCTCTCTGTGCCATTACTCAATATAAGGAAGCTTTGCTGACTGACAGGGTAGAGATCTACAAAGCCTGCTTGACCTAGTGTAGCAGATGAAGGTAAACTTGGTACACATTAAAAAAGAGGCTCTCATCTTGAACGAGGTTTAGTTTGACGAGTGATAGCAATCAGGTCCAAGTTAAGACGATGAGGTAGCCATTGTCATAGAGATTGTGAGGAAGACCCAAACAATTTGGGTCGGCACGGTGGCTCAGTGGTTAGCACTGCAGCCTCACAGTGCCAGGGACACAGGTTCAATTCCAGCCTCGGCTGACTGTCTGTGTGGAGTTTGCACATTCTCCCCGTGTCTGCGTGGGTTTCCTCCGGGTGCTCCGGTTTCCTCCCACAGTCCAGAGCTGTGCAAGCTAGGTGGGTCGGCCATGCTAAATTGCCCGTAGCGTTCAGGCGTGTGTGGGTTATAGGAGGATAGGTCTGGGTCGGATTCTTCAAGGGGCAGTGTGGACTTGTTGGGCCAAAGAGCCTGTTTCCACACTGTAGGGAATCTAATCTAATCAATAGGGTTCTGCTCCTTTGAGATCCTCAACAGTTCTCCCATTATCCCCCATATAACATCATCATAGCGGGCTGGTGCCGAAGGCACTCCTCAACATTAACCCTTTCAGAACAGCAATGCTGACTTTTTGGGTGAAATAAATGTTGTGATGCTTTATAACTATCATCCAATTATTAAATACTTTAAAATTAACATTAAAAACAACTGCCCATGGCTTCCTCAATTTTAAAAAATACAAATCTATCAAGAAATAGACTTATGACTGACATCTTTGTGGGTTGTTAAATGATTACAATAATTTGGTGAGTTTGCACAGTAGACATTAAAGACATTGATGGTGCAACTACCAGTATGAAAGTGTGGCTGACATAGATATGAGGAGGAAAGACAAAAGGACTGGACTTTTGGTAGGCTCTTTCTCAACCACAAGATGTTTCAAAACATTGGGCCCAGTGTTCTTCTCTAACTTTTATCCTTTAACCAACATCACAAAAGTAGATTTTCTCATCAAAAGTACTTCTTGTGGTGGAGTGCTGTGTGCACACTAGTCGTTGCAGCCGCTACATTCTCTTAAAATCCCCACTTGAGCATGTGGGTCTCACTGGGTATTTATTGCCCTATTTGCCCTCACATACAACTGAGTGGCAAGTTGAGTCATTTTGGAAGGCAATTAGCCACATTTCTGTGGGTCTGGAGTCACATGTAGACTAGTCCAAGTAAACACTGAAGTTTCCTTCCCCACAGGAAGTTAGCAAACCAGATACATTGTTGTAACAATGATCAATGGTTTCACGGTGATTTTAAAAATTCTGAATGTAGAAATGGGATTCAAACCCAGGTCCCTTGAATATTTCCTAGGTCTGCTGAATTGCTACCTTAGCGGTGATACCATTACACCATTGCTTCTCGCTGCTAATCCCATTAATTAAAGCGAGGACGCTCCATTGGCTGTCCTCCACATTGGGATGTTCTAAAGTTGTAAAGGAAGTTAGTGAAGTTAGGGCTTTTCTTTCTAATGTATAATGAAAATTAATTTTGAGGTTTTTCTTCTTAAAGCCTTCCTTTAACTCATATGGAATTGACAAAATAGGTAATGATTTCAAATGAATTTTGTATGTAGACTGCAGGGACTCAGTATAGTCTGTGTATGGAATGGCCCAGTAATAATGTTTGTTTTACTTCTTGTTATCATGGGAGGCCAGCATTTCTCACCGTCGCTATCCAACGTTGATCAAAGATTGTACATCTCTCAGCAATGGAGATGAAATACAACTTTTCTGCTGGCAGAGTTAGGTTTTTACATGGTATTACATGCATATTATTTAGGATTAAGCCAGCAACATCTGCAGCTAGACTGGTCTTGCCTTCCTGTAAATCAAAAAGTCATGGATTCAAAACCCACTCAGGGCTAGCGCTCTTCTCAGTGAAGTGATATGAGATCATAAGGCATTATTTCAAAGATGTTCAGGATCATTAGAGAAATGTAGTGGAGTCAGCTCAATAGAGGTACTCAAATCTGGAATTAACGGTGTAATGATGAACATGAATCCATTGCTGATTGTCGGAAAATCCCATCTGGCTCACCAATGTCTTTTAGGGAAGGAAACTGCCATCCTTACCTGGTCTGGCGTACATGTGACTCCGGACCCACAGCAATGTGCTTGACTCTTAACTGGCCTCTGGGCAATTAGGTGTGGGTAATAAACGCTGCTGGGTCAGTGACACCCTCATCCCGTGAATGAATAAAAAAAAAGAAGGAGTTGGATAAATGTGGGGAAAAGGCAGGAAGTTGGCACTGAGTAATATATTCAAGCACATTGGGCTGAAGGCTGATCTCTCTGATGCTTTTGCCAATGTTTACCTCAACTAGCACAACTTCCCACATTGCACTTTGTGGAAACTTTCTGAATATAACTTGGCTGCGTGTTACCCAAATTCAAAAAATACTCCATGGAAGAAAAGTGCTTTGAGGTTTTCAGTCGGGAGCAGACGGGATGGTTGTAAAAGTTGCCGTGGCAATGCAAGTTTTTTTATTTCATTAAAGTTGTTTCTTTGTGCCCATTTGAAGTATTGAGTTCCCGTGAATCTCCTTGCTGAACATTTGGAAATCTGAAATAGAAACACAATGCTGAGAGTACTCAACAGATAAGGCTACTTGTGGAATGTCATTAACATTTCAGGTTGGTAACACGTCCTCAAAACTGGAAAACATTGTACGTATCTCTCTGATGAAGGGCCTAGGCCCGAAAAATCAGCTTTTGTGCTCCTCTGATGCTGCTTGGCCTGCTGTGTTCATCCAGCTCCACACTTTGTAACATTGTAGGTATAGCAGGTTAAATGGGAGAAGGTGGGTCTACTGGTATTCTCACTATTATATATCACTTATATGCAAACAGCCCAGTCTAGGCAATGAGATCAAATCCTACCAAGGCAGTTGATGGAATTAGCTTCAACTAATAAATCTGGAACTGAAAGCAAGTCTAAGTCATGCTTAGTGGTATTGTTAGCCCATTTTGTTTTTTAAAAAGAAAAGTCTCTCCGGTTCACTCAGGTCCTTGAGGGCAGGAAATCAGCCATCAATACCTGATCTGAGAAAGGTGAAAAACAAAAACTGAAAGGTCTGCGGATGCTGTAAATCAAGAACAAAAACAGAAGTTGCTGGAAAAGCTCAGCAGGTCTGGCAGCATCTGTGAAGGTAAAAACAAAGTTAACATTTTGGGTCTGGTGACCCTTCCTCAGAACTGATGGTGACTGGGAAAATGTCAGTTTATATGCAGAAAAAAGGGGAGGGGGAATGGGATGGAGAGTAAACAATAGGATAGAGCCCAAAGAGAGAGAGCAGTTGGACAAACAAAGAGTTGATAACGATCAGGCTGGGAGGGTGAATAGTTGTTAATGGGGACTGTCAGTGACTAACAGCAGGGGGTGTGTAATGGCAGGCTACGTGGTAACAAAGCCTGGTGTGTGAGGTGGGGGCCTGGGTCATGGGAGAGTTTAGGCCCTAAAATTATTGAACTCGATATTGAGTCCGGGGGGCTGCAGGGTCCCAAAACGAGGTGTTGTTCTTCCAAGATAACAAAATGTGGAGCTGGATGAACACAGCAGGCCAAGCAGCATTTTAGGAGCACAGAAGCTGACGTTTCGGGCCTAGACCCTTCATCAGAGACCCTTCATTGTTCTTCCAGCTTGCATTGAGCTTTGCTAGAACACTGCAGCAAGCCAGAGACAGAGACGTTAGTCATGGAACAGGGTGGTGAGTTAAAGTGGCAGGCAATGGCAGGTAATCTCTGTGGACATATTCCTCTAGCCTTTAAAAAACAAGGTCCGATGTGTGAATATATGTAACTTGTAGTGTGCGAAAATGATTCTCACTGCAAATGGATCATCAAGAAAACAATTATGGAGACTATTAGCCCCCGCTGTGTTTGCCATGACAACAAGCTGTCAAATCAGCATTCACTTGCCTGATCTGAGTTTAATCAGCAAACTTTGATTGGCAGCTAATGGTTCCTGCCGCTTTTCATTGACAAGCATGGTCCAGTGAATCAACACCCTTTTCTCATATTTTGTAAGTTGTTGTTCCCTTTCTAAATTTGCTTTCTTGCATCCCAGCCCTGACAAATACACAATGAAAAGCTTCAATGTTGTGTCCTTCTTTTAAGCAATGTTTAAGCTTGGCATTTGTGAAATCATGAGATTTCTCTACATTACTGCACTGTTTTTTTAAAAATAATGATGTATAATTCTTTGGATGGATTAACCTATCGATTTGTTTTCTCTCAATATTTCACTAGGGTGAAACAAAATTCTCTGACAGTCTGTGCCCAGAAGGTACTCAGAAAGAAACAGGCATTTGAAATGGAAAAATTAAAGTGTCAAAAAAAACTCGCTCTCTATTCTCAAAATCAATATAAAAATGTAAATTAATCAGCCAACAGTGAGCTTGGAAGCTGAGAAGATCTATCATTTTGACATGTCTGTTTAATGCCTTGTACTTAAAGTTTGTCTAGACAAACAAAAAACACTAATTACAACAAATCTCTGGTAGCCAACTGAGCTGGGATTGAGCCAGGTAATGAAGTAGAGACAGGACCATTGCACATGTAAATGTATTCACAGAGCACTGTCCCTCTGATTATTTGCCTGGTTTGTTTTGCGGTAGGAAAGGAAAAGTGCTCCTTGCAATAATTAGGCTAATGCTCTCGATCAGATGCTTCCTCTGGGCTTCTATATATCACTGGGTTGTGGATAGGGATTCACCAGGACTGACCTTTTGTTATGTGTGTGTGTCTATGTGTGTGAGTACCATTTTTTTGCAGAGAAAGCTGCAAATTAAATGAACAGGAACACAAGGTGATTCCCAATGTACCTTTTGAACTCCAATTTGTTGTAATTGTCAAGGGCAGAACGAATTGGGATCTTCAGGAGCTGGTGTCTTTGCCAGCTAACAGTACAGGCAGTCCCTGGGTGGTGAATGCGTTCTTTAGTGATCTCGGTTCACAAGTTGATTTGTTTGGGTAATAATATAAAATAGCCAACTGTAAGTAAAGGAAATGTTCATACGTTAGATCTTAAAATTATACCCCTTGTATGTGATTACATTTGTAATTAAGAGCATTCATAAATCAGATGTTCATAAATTGGGGATGCCCTGTATTCTGTTTTTACACCAGAACATTATTGAAAGTATTGTCAGGATTCAATTCTTAAGAGCAGAAAAAATTTAACATCTTTTAAAAATTCTCATAAGCAGCTTCTGCGGTGTAAATCTTTGTACCATAGTCCTTATCAGCCGATGTTAATCTGGCTTTTGGCTGCTATGGAAACAAGAAAATTTTTAAAAAGTGCATTACTTCCCTACACAATACTTAGTGCAGAAAGCTCTAAGCGTAGTGAGCTTCCTTATCAGCTATAGCTGGCACCCTGTGAATTCCATACTCTGAAATAAATGTGTGCATATTAAATCATTCATGATCGAGAAAAAGGCACAAAAATACACAAAGACAGTGAAATTTGGGTTAACAGTCATGTAGACATCAGGTTTATTGAACATATAGAGGAGTTTCTGAGGCATGCTGTGATGTAACAGTCATTTGATAGGACTCTGCTGGAAGGTTGGAACTTGTACATGTCAGAGCATAGAGCTCTGCAGCCTTATGAAGGAAAGACACCGGGACAAATCTGTACATTATGGTAGAGCGTGAGATCTTCGTACTGCCCTCAAATGTTGTTGAAGAGAGGCCGAGAAGTGGAGCCTGAGTTTCTTTGAAGAACAATATATTCCACACTAAAACAAATCCCTTAAAGGCTTGCAAAACAAGTGGACGGATGTAGTTTCAGAATGAATTTATCAGACCAAGGTCCTTTGCAGCTAAAGTGTGCTGGCAAATGAGTTTCATGACATTCATAAGCCATAAGCCAAAACAAGCATTCTCTCATAATCTGCCTTTTCTAGCTGACATAAACCTGTACCATATTTAAAGCTAGACTGCAATGAACTTCAGACATTGCAAGCCAGGAACTATCACCCCAGTTCCAGCACTGAAATCATTTACCACATCACTCATTTGTGTGGTAGACAGTGCTTCTTTTTAGCTTGTTTAATGGTGAACAACATTTGCACAGGTACTGCGTAATAACTGTTTCAGTGCTGAGGTGATGCTAGGTGCATCGGCTGTACTTACCAAAGATAGCAGGTCATATCAAACTGCATATACCTCCAGTCATTCACAACACAACTTTGATTCCATGATCGGACAGCATTTGGTAAATAATGCCAAGTGCGCAAAGCATTTAGCATTGACCCTGTTCTTTGAAAACAGACTGGATATTGCATTCACTAAGTTATTTAAAACTTTTTTAAAAATGCAAACAATTAACTGTCAGTCACCATGTACTGCTGTATGTTGTCTATCAATCCATTTGCCAGCACTCTGCAAATTTCTTACAAATTGTCTAAAGGGTCAGGGGATTAAAGTAAAAAAGAGAAAAAAATGGAGTTAAGGATTATCGGGTAAATCATGACCTCATTGAATGATGCAGTAGACTTGATGGGCTGAATGGCCTCCTTCTTCTCTTGTGCTTTATGGAGTGTGAGAAAAAGAGCTTCAGCCAAAATGTGTCTTTTATCAGCAATAGTAACTTCCTGTATTACCGAATATCTGACTGAATTGAAACCAGAAACTGGTAGACGAGACGAATGTGGGGTGCTCACATGGAGCCAGCAGGAGGCACTGTAGGATTTAGAATGGACAAAAGTAACAAAAGTCACACCAAAACTAAAACTTCTGAATTGGGCCCAAGTGGGTCCAAGACTATGAGCCCCATTTTCCTGGTGTAAGTTTTCACAGTAGAGATTCTTCCAATCTTTTACACCATTCTCCAATGAACCTTTCTAAGGCAATCTATTCATGGGTAGCCAATGAATAAGGTCACAGCTAATGATGTATCTTGTGTTTTTTTCACTCTGCCTATTTGTGACTATCAGATTGTTATCTCGTTTAGTGTCTTATGAACTGCTGTTGTGTCTTCCTCCACCATCAAACTATTTATACACAGCATAGCAATACCGGGATTACTAATGTCCACATTAACAGCTGCAAATCAAGGGAAAAGTCATGGATGAGTTTCTGTGCTCAACAGCTACCTTGAATAAAAATATCAATTCTAAACCTTCATTCCCAATGGAAAGCTTTAATTTTCATTCTCTGCACTCTATTCCCTTGAGTGAGTGAGCGAGAGCTAAATGATGTGACTGTTTATGTGGATTTGTTTCTGCTGGGAAATAAATCGAGAACGTCCCGACCAATTCTTATTTGTATTCCTTAACAAACGCTATTAGAGTGAGGGCTGTTGTTTATTTAGGCTCATCTAAATTCAAACCTCAAACCTACTCCCAGAGGGTCAGAAGATGCTAATAAGTCAGTGTCTGACTGTGCCAAGTCTCACATTTAGCAGCAACTCTCCTTCTCTAATTACTGACTTTCCTGTGTTTAAAACTCTGAGGTGAGAAGGTAATGTGTTTCCTCATTTGAATTGTCAGGTCTGTCAATCTGTGAAACTCGACTTTAGTGAAGAACCCAGCCCTGATACTCTTATCCCAAGCCAGTTGCCGAAATATGAAACTAGACGTTGATGCTCTTCTTGATAATGGGCTTATTCACATAATGCAATGTTTCATATTTTTGTGCTTTTCCACGGGATGTCTGTGACAGTGCAGGTGAAACATCAGCTCTGTCTCCACTCCACTCCACATCGATTTGTTAAAATGTTATGAGAGTTTCTCCCTCTCCCACCCTTACAGGCAGTGAGCTCCAGATTCCCATCATTTTTCTATATCTTCCCTTGAAACTACTGCCCCTTCCCTACACCCCGACTCTAGTCATGAATCTCTCCAACAAGGGGAAATGTTTGTCTCTGTCTGCCCTTTCTATGCCCCTTGACATTTTATACATCTCAATCACGTCCCTTCTGAATCTTCTCCATTCCAAGGAAAATAACCACAATCTGTTAAAACTATCTACAGAACTGAAACTCTCCAGCCCAGGCAATGTCCTGGTAAATCTGCCCTGCACCTTCTCCAGTGTAATTACATCGCTCCTATAATGTGGATTCCAGAACTGCACACGATACCCGACCTGTGGCCTGACCAATGTTTTATACAGTTCTAGCATCGCCTCCCTGCTATTTAACTCCATACCTCCCCTAATGAAGACAGTGTACCATAAGCACTTCTAACCATGTTATTTTAACTCAAGCTGGAATTAAAGAATTCAAAGCATTTGATGAGAAACCCAGCTTCCCAGACTGTAAAGTCCAAGAGATTGAGCACCTGGTTCCCCATCCTATGCTTTTTCTCTGACACTACGGCACTAAACCAGATCACATGGTTCATAGAAATGTTGAAAATAAGTGCAGGAGCTGGCCATTTGGCCCTTCAAGCCTGCACCACCATTCAATGTGATCATGGCTGATCATACAGATTCAGTGTCCCATTCCCATCCTGGTTGATATATGATGAAAGACTGGATCTGAATGGTTGCAGAGTGAGGCACAACGAGACCTGGGTATCATGGTGGAACAGTTGCTAAGGTTGGCATGCAGGTGCAGCAGGTAGTGAGGAAAGCAAATGTCATGCTGGCCTTCATGGCAAGAGGTTTGAATCTCTGACTAAGGGTGTCTTGCTGCAGTTTATTACCTCAACAGAAAACAGCACACTCCTACAGCGAATACACTTTCAGAAGTTCATTGTTTAACAGGAATGTATTAGGGCATATCCTTTGGTAATGCAGGGTCCTGGAAAATAATTTCCATCCTTCCCACCAAGAACTAGGGAGAGCAATATTACTGCTAATCAAGCAATGTCTAGCAGGGACTATGAGAAATTAAGGGAAACCGCTGTAATCATGTGCAATCACCCTGAGATGGCCCTGAGGAAGGGTCACTGGGCCTGAAACATTAATTCTGACATCACTTCACAGATACTGCCAGACCTGCAGAGCTTTTCCAGCAGTTTCAGTTTTTGTTTCTGATTTACAGCATCTGCACTTCTTTTGGTTTTTAATAGGTGTGTAATCACTAGTTTGGCTGCCATTGAGGCACAGCAGTTAGTGCTGCTGGCTCCTGCTGTCAGGGACCCAGGTTCGATTCTAGTCTTGGATGACTGTCTGTGGAATTTGTACATTCTCCCCAGGTCTGTTTGGGTTCCTCCCACAGTTGGAAGATGTTCAGGTTAGGTGGATTGGCCATGCTAAATTGTCCCACAGTCACAGAATCCCTACAGTCAGGCTCAACAAGTCCACACTGAACCCCATGGCATCCCACCCAGACCTGTAAACCACCTAATCCACATATCCCTGAACACTACGGGCAATTTAGCATGGCCGGTCCACCCTAACCTGCACATCCTAGGACTGTTGGAGGAAACCAGAACGCCCGGAGGAAACCCACGCAGACACGAGGAGAGAATGTGAAAACTTCACACAGACAGTTGCCCGAGAGTGGAATTGAACCTGGGTCCCCCGTGCTGAGACAGCAGTGCGAGCCAGTGAGCCACCATGCTGCCTTAAAGTGTTCAGGGATGAACAGGATTATCCACGGTGTGAAAATTGGGGTTGTAGGGTAAGGATGGGATGTTCTTCAAAGTGTCAGTGTGGGATTGAAGGACTGAATGCCCTCTTTCTGCCCTTTAAGAGTTCTATGATTTTAATCCTATGATAGGCTGCTTTCCCCTGGAAGGATACTGGGGCAATGGGGAAAATGCAGCAGAGATTTACTGAGGTGTATCTTGGGTGAAAGCTTTTAGTTAAGACTCAAGTCTAGTGAAACTCAAACACTTCCCACAATGAAAGAGATGAGTAAGAAGATAACTCAGTGAGTCAGGTTAAATTCCCTTTTTCTAAAAAAAAGTCTGACCTGTGAACCCAGCTCATGCAATTAAAAATCAATATTTGATATGGCACATCTTCACAGCATCATGGACGATTAAGTGACATCAGCTTCCTTTGTTCATGTAATCATTGACAGATTGCAGAACCACAGTTTGGTTAAGGAACTGGATGGCGCCATTTGGCCCATTGTATTTGTGCCAGATCTCCCAAAGAACACCACACCCAGTGCCAGTCTCCTGCTTTCTCCCCAGAACATTGCACATTGTTCCTTGTCAAATATTCATCTAAGACCAATTTGAATGCTTTGATTGAACCTGCCTCGACCGCACTGTCTGGCAGCACATTCCAGATTGTAACCACGCATGGCATGGAAAAGTTGTTCCACATATCACTTTAGCTTCTTTTATTAAGTCCTTTAAATCTGTGCCATTTTGCTCTTGATTCTTTCACAAGTTGGAGTTACTCTGCCCTGACCTCTTATGGTCTGAATACTTCACTCAGATCTCCTCTCTGCCTTTTCATTTCCAACTGCTCCAATCTATCTTCATCATTTGACGTGCCTGGCATCATTCTCTTATTCCGAGCTATTGATGACGGCTGTGATTATAGGGACACTGGTAATATGGCATTGAGGTGGAAGAATAACCACAGTCTAGAATGGCAGAGCAGGCTCGAGGGGCTGAATGGCCTATTCCTGCGCCAACATTCCAACTTCGAGAGATTCTAAAATTGATATTGAAGGTTTGATCATTTGAATAGGAAACTGTTTTGAAAAGGAGACTGTTTCTGCTAGATGGTGAACTGGTAACGCGTCAACCAATTTTATGTTTATCACCATGGGAACACAGGGTGAGGTTAAGGATATTGTTTTTATGTAGAAGGGGCTTAGAGACACGACCAGAGGCAATAGTGGAAGCAGAAACCAAGGTATGAATATATAGGGACATATGTAATCCATTCAGCCCCTCAAGCCTTTTCCAGCATTTAATGAGATCATGGAGTTCCATTTAGGAAACCTGGTCAGCATATTTACATTGGGCCGAAGGGCCTGTTTCCGTGCAGTTCACCTCCATAACTCTATAACTCCCGCATTGCTTTATTCCTTCATCTAATCAATTTTACTCTCTAGTCTAGAAAAATAGCTTTTAGTAAGAAGCGGGATAAATATCGCCATGAGTACAAGGATCAATCTTTTAAAGAACCAGTTCCCCTGCGAAAATCCAAATTTATCTCTGTGATGTTGCATTCCCTGTGATTTAGGGACAGTTTGAATGAAGAAAATCAGTATCAAATCTTGTTCTTGCAGCAGAGTTGCCATAGGAACTGGCTACAATGAAAACTATATAGGAGAAGCAATGTGTTAGATGAAAACCCATTCAGACATTTGATAAAGTGTTATTAGAAGGAAAGAGATTGGTCTTCAAGATAACGGCTGATATTAAAAGTTTCCTTCGATTGTGAGGGAATACACTCTTGTAATTCGTAATATTTTTAATATAGATAATTACAATGAATACACTTTTCGTTTTTTACAGGAGAAGATATTGCAATCCTTTGCAAACAAACAGGCAAGTACCAGAAAGACTCTTGGTACAGATTCAGCTACAACTTGGAACTAAAGTTTTGTATGAGTTTCCATTGAGAGGAAAGATATTGATGGCAGAGAGACTCGAAGGTTTTCTGTTTTAGCTTTGACATTAAATGTTTCCAAGTCACGTGCCACACAGTAAAACCTTCTCTAGAATGATAGGATCAAACAAGGGCAAAGGAATCCATTGTTGCAAAGGGTTCTTGGAAGACTTAATTACTCTCACTTTGTCTCCTTACATTAGATGTCTTTCCCTTTTTCTTTCAAGCCAATTCCCTTTTGGCTGTTGAAGCTATTTCCAACACCCTGCCAACAGGACATTCCAAATCCTTTCCCAGTCCTTAAGAAATCTTTCCATTAATTGGGTGGAGTTTTATGGCTTGTCTTTTGGTGTGTTTGGAGGTGGACTGGTCATTTAATTGGATGGAGCAGTGATGCAAATAAGCCCTGACACACACTCACTCGACTAGAATTGAGCCACGGTGGGGAAAGGCCAGCGTTGAATTTTCCAACCCATCACCAATTGAGGGCCTGACATTGTGAATTAAAGATCACACCAGGGCCTCAGTCATTCCACAGTCACCCCACATCTGGTATTACCCTGGTGTTGGGCAAGCCTGTCAATGTATGGGCTGCATGTAACCAAACGTTGTACATGATGCATATGGTCACTTGGATTGGGGACTCTGGGGCAGGGGTCTTCCCTCGTTCAAAAGCCCTCAGTTCCTGGTCAAAGGATGCAACTTTGCGAAGAGCAGCCCCTGGAGAGCCGGACTTCATCCTTACTGTTGGCCGCTCCCCTGAAATCCACCAGCCCCACCTAAGGAAACCTTTCCTGCTGTTATTTATCTGTAAACAGGGTTAAACTTGGTCTGTGTCATCCAGCAAGGTGTCATTTCAGCAGCAGCCACAGTCTCCCAGTGGCGCCATTCAACAAAACCCCAAACAACTGATTGGCTTGCATCTGTCAGTAGGTGATATTTCCATCCCCTTGGAGTTCTTGATCCATGGAAGAGTCCACCAATGACCACTTCAGTGCCAGAGTGGCACTCTTACTACTGGCAAGGCTTCACAGTGGAGGTATTTGAAACTCCACAAAGGCCAGTGTCCCATCACAAAGTCACTCTTTATTTACACGTGCTCAGCATTTGACACTGGTCTGGCTCTCAGAGTGAACAGGATGTCTGACAAGAGATGTTGGGAACTGCAGATGCTGGAGAATCCAAGATAACAAAGTGTGGGGCTGGATGAACACAGCAGGCCCAGCAGCATCTGAGGAGCACAAAAGGGTCAAGGCCCGAAACGTCAGCTTTTGTGCTCCTGAGATGCTGCTTGGCCTGCTGTGTTCATCCAGCCCCACACTTTGTTTTCTAGGATGTCTGACAATCCTGTTTATCGCTGCCAGCCAGGGATCCCTGATTGGACCAAGTTAACAGCTCCAATCAGAGCACCCATCTACTATGAGGTCCATCTGCTGACTTCATTACAATCACTGCAGTATGTGGTTCTCTCACATATAAGAACTACACTAACACCTCCATAAAATTCAGCCCATTTTCTATAACATCCTCCTGTCTTTGTGCGCTCCTTTACAAATCACTTTAAAACTGTGATCTCTGGTTATTGAACGTGCCTCTACTCCCTCTCCCACATAGCCCTCACATCACACTGGTGTCATTGCCAAGACTCTGAGTGAGTTTGACAAAGCGTTATGTTATGCTCCAGCCTATTTGATGGTAAAGAAGGCAAATGTGACTTGGAGGAAGAGACTATGAAACAGACCTTAGTTTTGGATTTGCAGTCACGTAATGTTTATTTTTGCAACTGAATTGGATGTTTGTGATTCTATTTTACATTCAGGCATGTAATCAGAGTTGTCCACATTTACATCCCAGTGAAAGAAACAACAGGAACTTTTTCCCCCCCAAAGTTCTCTTTTGCAAAACTGTAATTACCATATTCAGATATTTCCATGGCAAATGGTTTATTTTATTCATTATTCAAAGCCACCATTATTCAATTTGTGTAACAAACACTTAGCCCAATACAATTAATTAAAACAAAAAAGTTCTAAAAATCCTTGGCCATCAGTCTTTGGAAGAGATCAATTTGGGATGGTAAATTTTATCAATACTTCAAATGGCTGTAGAGCTATGTTAAACTTTGCTGGGAAATCTGAATTTGATTGGGTTTGGGAAGTACAGCCCCCATTCCTGAAGCAACACATTGAGTGAAATCTACAATGTGTATCTTGTCAGCTGACTGAAAAGTCTGTGAGATACCCAGTTCTCCACTTCCGAAGGTGTGTCACTGTATCTCCAGGCGTTCGGCAGTTCCTAGACCACCAGTGGTCCATCGCTTGGAATTAGGCCCTCTGTTGGTGGGAGATGGAGGGTGCGGGTGAGATGGGCATCTCAGCAGTTATGAGCTGCAGAGTCACTTGCCTTCAACTCCCACAATACCTCAGAGACCTCTGCTGGAAGAGGAATCCCGGATCGGAGGATCCAAGTAGTTTGCCGGGGTCAGGGGTGGAGTGGGGAGCATCAAAGAGAGAATCAAAGAATCTCTACAGTGTGTCAAGAGGTCATTTGGCCCATCAAGTTCACACAACCCTCTGAAGAGCAACCCACCCAGACCCAAACCCCACCCTATCCAGGTAACCCTGAATTTCCAATGGCTAACATCCCTGACCTACTTGTACATAGGCACTATGGGCAACTTAGCATGGCATTGACCTGCACATCTTTGGACTGTGAGAGGAAACCAGAGCACCCAGTGGAAACCCTCACAGACATGAGGAGATTGTGTAAACTCCACACAGACAGTTGCCTGAGGTTGGAATCAAACCTTGGTCCCTGGTGCTGTGCGGCTGTAGTGCTAACCACCGAGCCACCGTGCCATCCCAAAGAACCTGGGGGATTTGGTAGGTGTATCATGCTTGTCCTCAACCATAATCTGGTGCCATTGACTGAGGCCAACCCACCTCCCAGCATTCATGGCTCACAGCAAGTTACTCCCAGCAGGATGGGCATAAGACTCTTCACTGGCCTTTAATTGGCCACTTAATAGCCCCATTGGTCACTGGGTGGGAAGTTGACTGTGGACCTGAATTTATTTCAGGTATGGCTCAGAAGGCAGTGGGGATTGGCTATGACATCATGAGATCAAATGCCATTTCCAGGTCCTGGCTCACCACTTCCAGAAGCACAAGGCTCCACCCCTAGTCATGTTCTCCATTGTTGTATTGGATCCCAAAAGATTATTTTCACACTGAAGCTGTTCCATGAAAACTGACATGAGATTTTTGTGTGATGTCTTTGACTGTGCAGTACTTATTCATTGCATTTTTGACCAGCAAACTTTTCACCCTCACTGCTA
Organism: Stegostoma tigrinum; assembly: GCF_030684315.1. Classification (NCBI taxonomy): domain Eukaryota; kingdom Metazoa; phylum Chordata; class Chondrichthyes; order Orectolobiformes; family Stegostomatidae; genus Stegostoma; species Stegostoma tigrinum. The sequence goes on along the minus strand of NC_081377.1, from coordinate 35,361,770 downwards.
ATTTAAATTCAGGTGAAAGTTTGTGGAGGACTTAATTGTGTGGGGTTAGGATGTCATTTGTGCCTCATTTGGGACCACTTTTGTCTCTGACTTTGTACAATATGAGTTGAAGACTCTGTCCAGGACAAAACACAAGCTTCTTAAGGCTGAAAGTCTAACCTATTCCTGAAGGAGTGCCACATTGCCTGACCAAGGCAGAATCCTTTGATGGGCTGTGAAACTAAGGCTCTATATATCCTCACAAGCTACAGTAAAAGATTCAAGCGTATTATTTTGAAGACGAGAAAGAGAATTATCCCAGGAATTCCAGCCACGAGTTATCACTCACTCAACAGCAGGCAACAAATAATCTGATTATCACATCATTGCTGCTTGTGGGAATTCCTTTGTGCCCAAACTGGTGGCTGTGTTTCCTACATTATGATGGCGATTACATTTCAAATGCATTTCATTGGCTGCAAAATGTTTTGCAACATCAGCTGGTTGTAAAAGGTGCTTTTTCCATGTGAGTCTTTTTCTGTTTCCCTTTCAGAATATACTTTCCCTTGCCATCTTATCCAGAAATCATAAACAGGATGAATAACATATGTATGGGAGAGCTAACAAGGCCTCACGTACAACCAGCATGAAGGGAGCAGGAAGGCAGGCATTTCGGATCTAGACTCTTCTTCAGAAGAAAGAAGGGTCTAGACATGAAGCATCAGCTTTCCTGCTCGTCTGATGCTGCTTGACCTGCTGTGTTCATTCAGCTCTACACCTTGTTGTCTCAGATTCTCGAGCATCGGCAGGTCCTACTGTCTCATGCACAACCTCCTGCTTTTACATTCTGATCTGTCACCATGGTGGCTTTTACCCCCAGCAGGGTATTTGTACCTAATGAGGTGATATTTTTGTTAGCTCCTGTGACATAAGAACATGACTTGGCTAACATGTTGCTGAAAGATGCAACAGACATTTATTTCAGCACTTAAGGTGTGTGTGTGTGTGTATATAATATATTTCTTTCATTCACTGAATGAGGACACCACTGTCCCAACATTTGTAGCCCATTACTAATTGCCCAGAGGGCCAGTTGAGAGTCGACCATATTGTTATGTGTGGAACACTAATTGCTGCAGGTCTGGAGTCATCTGCAGACCAGACATTGTAACCCTTTGCTGAACCCAAAAGCATGTTCCCCACAATTGACAATGGATTCATGGTCACCATTAGACTTTTCATTCCAGATTTTTTAAAATTGAATTCAAATTCTACCGTCAGCTGTAGCAGGATTTGCACCTGGATCCACTGAACAATTCCTGGGTCTCTGCGTTAACAGTCCAGTGATGATGCTATGAGCCCACACTTCCCGACTTCAATATTGGGGCTAATATTAAAGAATTCAATTACAAACAATAACATATTGCTATCAGCATGTCTGGCTTCAAGTGCCCCCAGGAAAGATGTAGTCTGAGATCTTTATATCCTCAGGTTGCATGCTGTGATACACTGATGATATCACGGACTTTTCTCCTGAAGGCACACTGTGCGCTAACTGGGAAACATAGCTCATCACATACAGGTGAGTTCAGTCCCACAAATCCAGAAATCCCAGTTCCAGTGGTTCCTGCAAGGATCCTGGATAGGAAACTGGAATTATTAGCTATGGTGGGGTTTGGGGCACATCCTTGTGTTGGTGATAGCAAGCAACTGCTCCAGTACTCACAAACCTCTGTAACGTACTGCCTGATCCAGCCAGAAACTCCCTACCACCATACCATTTTAGGAAAAGATCCCTCATCACTTCCTCCCCCAACGCCCATCTCTCAACATCAGTCTTGAGACACCCTCATCCAACCTCTTGGCACCTTTTGGGACGTGGATCAATTTTAAAGAAAAGCCAGACTGAAGATGATTGCACCTCAAACAATGCAGACGCCATTCCCACAGTGATTCCCTGGGCCTGAAAGGATTGGGCTTGGATAAGCACAACCCGTTGTGCTAGGTATAGCTCTAAGCAGTGGAGGGCTTCCCCCGATGCCCATTGCAACCAACAGAAACATACAAGAAAGAATTTCTTTGAACGTCCGCATTGACTGTCAATGCCATCACGAGATGGCACAACATGTCACACAGTCATTGCATCAACAAGATGTACAGTACAGAAGAAGGCCCTTCAGCCCAGCTCATCCATGCTGTCCAGATATCCTAAATTAATCTAGTCCAATTTTCCAGCATTTGACCAATATCCCTATAAACCTGCCCCAATCATATTCCCATCCAGATGCCTTTTAAATATTGTAATTGTACCAGCCTCCACCACTTCCTCTGGCAGCTCATTCCATACATGCACCACCCTCTGCATGGAAATGTTGCCCCGCAAGTCCCTTTTAAATTTTGGCCCTCTCACCTTAACCCTATACTGTCTAGCTTTGGACTTTCTTACCCTGGGAAAAATATCACCTTGGTTATTCACCCTTTTTGGGCTCCTCATGATGTTATAAACCCTTGAAGAAACACAGACTTGCTGTACATTACCACTGCAACATGACAGACTGGCAGCTGCCAGGAACAAAGATGATGCTGCTCATACAGTCACACTGCAGATTGGTGTTATTTCGACCCAACATCTGAGCAGTCATCCAGGTTGGAGTTAGTGCCCCAGCCTGGGGAGGGTAAAGATAAAGTCACCATACACCTACCAAACCATAGTCTGCTCTCTCATTAGAGAGAGACGACTGGTGGTGATTCAACCTGAGGGTCACCACGCCTCAGGTGAGGGGAGAGGTTGAGAAGGAAAGGCCTTGGTGGTAACCTCAACTGGGGCGGAACTTAATGCTGTTGGTATCACTCTGCATTGCAAACCAGCCATCCAGCCAACTGAGCTAACTGACCTGAGGTTAGTAAGTGTAGCAGTGGCAGAAATACAGTTGCAATCACAGGAGTGCCACCAGTTAACCTGTGACTGCATTTTAGAGAGGAAATACTTGTTTTGACTGTTCCAAAGTTCACTTGCTTGCTCCCCACCATCATAATGACAGTGTCTTGTGGCTACATTGACATAGCTCATGGGCAGTAAGATGTGCCCTACCTGAATAAACTTTAATGCACACCAAAACCACAGCAAAATGGGTTCTGATTAAATTGGAATTTCATGCATCCTATGCACAGCCTTAGAGATGCTCCAATTCCACAATGCATCTGTGCATGCACATGTGATGTCGATAGTACAGGCCCAGACGTATTCTGACTTCAGGACATCTGTTGCTAGTAACATGCTGTGCATGTGTTGGGTGTCCATTTTGACATTCGGAGTCATTACTCCATATCTGGAAAGGAAGAATGAGCAGGGCTACAAGGTGAATGTGGGAAAATGGCACTAGATGCTTTGCTGTCATGGGAATTTGGTGCACACATATTGTGCTGAATGGCCTCTTTTAATACTGCAATAGTTTTGTAATGCTGTGTTTCTGTCTTTTGGGATCTAAGCTGCTCCCCTCATTGAATCTACACCCTGCTTCCACTGCCATCTCCTCAAAAGGAACATTCAGGTATGTCTCACAAACGAAAATAAAAATTGCGAAAGAAAGCTCAGCAGATCCGGCAGCATCTGTGGAGAGAAATCAGAGTTAACACTTTCAGTCCAGTGATCCTTCCTCAGAACTCAGCCTGAAACATTAACTCTGATTTCTCTTCACAGATGCTGCCAGGCCTGCTGAGCTTTTTAAGAAGTTTCTGTTTTTGTTCCTGATTTACAGCATCTGCAGTTCTTATGGTTTTTGTCCAGCTGTGGATGTTAGATTATCACTTTCTTTAATTGCTGCTATGACCTTTAGCATTATCTCAGAGGTCAGGAAGACAGTAAAGCATGAGCTCTTATCATTGGAAGTTTAGGCCCCTGTTCTTGCTTTAGGACTGCTGATTGAGAAGGCATTGGGTTAGGTGCAGACAAGAATATTGACTGGAATATCCTAGAATTGTCTCCTACCCCATTTGAATCATTTTGTAACCCTAACTCGGTGGTTCATTATTCATCCCACTGATTTTTGCTCACACAAATCCCTCACACATTCACTGCTAAGTTCCCCCTCTCTTATAGGTCCTGCCCCCTTTCATTTATTACATACCATGCCCATTTTCAAATAGTTACTGGCACAAATTTCACTGAAAATTAAAGAAGAAAAGCTGCTGGAATGGAATCTCAAATTTGGACGCACTGACCATACCTGACTAGGTGAGAACTGGCCTGGGAGTGCTTGATGTTGAGATTGCTTGAAAAAAGGAGGATGATCCATTTACAATGGCTTCTTGGGTGACTTCAGAAAATCTCAAATTTTTTCCCACCCCAAGAGTAAGTTTTGAAGTGTACCCACTGCTGCATTGTGGGGGAGCAAAGCAGTCAATTTAAGCAAGATTCAGGAAATGGCAGTAAAATACGTAGTCAGGACTTTTCGTAGCTTTTTTGCTGATGGCGAATGAATTTTGGCTTGCTATCTTCTCAACAATGCATTGGTTTCATGCCTTATCTGAAAGTCAGGGTCTTTAACAGCCCAATGCTGCCTTGAAGTGTTAGCCTTGATAAAATGATCAAGTGGTCAGTCTGGGCACTTCATTTCGTGTAACAATGATAAATGTTTCATTTACTAGACTCGCAAATTAGCCTCCTAATGACAGAAAGAGGAAGGATCACTTTTAAAGTGTGTTTATCATTTTACAAATTTGAACCTGCTACATTAGTTTGTGCTTTATTATGATGGGGACCTATCCTCCTGAAGCATATAACATGGGAATCTATGCATTATACTGAACTGTCAACACAGAAACTACCCAACTGGAACTTAATCTGCTTTGAAATGTGATATTCTCAGAAACCTGAGTGTCCTTGACCGATCTCCCTCCTGAAATCTCATCCTTTCCACTGTCTCTCTGCTTGTGGGCATGCATGTACAGCAATTAAAATATTGGCCAGGATTTTATCTGCCTTTTTGTTTTAAGTCATAAATATCCCTGCACATTTTACAGCCTGTACGAAACGGTCAATAAACTTTTAAAGCAAAAAATTGAACAGGTCTGATTAATGGTGCTGCCGATGATTGCTATAATTCATACTTCAACCTTTGAACCAAAAAATGAGAGCTTCAGGCATGAGCACACTGTATCATCCTGTAACCACCCCCTGACAGTCAGAAGACCTTGCCTCTGTCTGTGATTAATTATCAGCACTCCAATTAATGTGAAGAAAGCCCACTGAACATTCATCACTTCATACAAACAGATTTGTTTCCTAATTCTAAAGGGAAACACATTTTCTTGGCATGATTCAGCACTTGCAACACAGCGATTGGATATATTGAGGAAGAAGTGCAAATATGGTAATAAGGTTTGTTTTATTTATTTTGGATTTGCTAGATGCTAGTTGGAAAAATATGACACACGACATAAAGCAGTGAAATCAAATTAAGTGTATACATAGGGTCTCCCCGAGTTTAATTATACTATTCTACCAACTCTTTATGTTTATTCTGTTGAAATCAAAATTCTTGCACTCACTTTTCCCAGATTTTTAATACATTGGGACTAGACATTTCTGAAAAGAGAATCACGTTGTTAAAGTTTATTGTTTTACATTTATCAGGACAAAGACCAGAATGTCAAATTTCAAATGATCACGAGACTATATCAGAATGGGGTCTGACAGATTGTCAAGTCAAATCTAAATGGCCTAACTGTTGTCACGTAGAAAAGATCTGGGGAATTGAGCTGATTTCTCTCGTCAGTCTTTCTGCATTCTACCAGTGTCCAAAACACAGAATTAGCATAAACACGTCATTACTTTCTTGACGTACCTACACTTAGCAACCCTGGCAATGATCAGCAAAGAGCAGACTTCTCAATACAAGTATACACAGATAACTTGGGAAGCAGTACTCTGCTTGCTTTAGTAATATTCAGGTATTAGGCCAGATCTTCCCTTTGATATTTTGGTGAAACAATCTCATGCGCTAATTCATTTACAGATCAAATGCTGCATTCGTTAAAGAGCCAAGGTCACGTTCATATTTAAGGTAAACAGCACTCAGGAATACAACAGGAAACTGGGATTATGAAAAGTAATGGACTCCAGCCAGTGATAGGCCAGAGGTTCTGAAAGCACCATTGGCTTTTGCAGGCTGGACCATATCCCTCTTCCCTGTTGCAAAACATATTGATAACAATTGAAGCTTGGAGATAGCAAGAACTGCACCTACTGGAGTCAGAGTCAATACAGTGTGGAGCTGGAGGAACACGGCAAGCCAGGCAGCATCTGAGGAGCAGGAAAGTCGATGTTTCAGGTCAGAAGCCTCCATCAGGACTGAAACATTGACTTTCCCGCCCCTCTGATGCTGCCTGACCTGCTGTCTTCCTGCAGTTCCACACTGTGTTGACTCTTCACAACTGAAGCTGTTTGCTGCTTCCAGTAGATGCGAAGGGCACCACTGTATGATTGCAGTTGTAAACTGGTCCTCATTACTTTATACGCAGCAGGAGAAAGGGGGTGTATTGTATACTGATGCGCTTGTGACTCCCTCTGTTTATACCTCTGTTAAAGATTTCAATAAGTAGCTCATGTGGGATGTCAAACAAAAGCCTGTTCACTCTTGTACACTTTAGAGGGCTGTTGGAGGCCATTTTCATTCCCTTCTTGATAATTTTTGACAGCACGAACTGGCAACCCTGCTTTATCCCAGACATTGATGCAGACTTTCATAAACTTATGAAAGCCTTTCTGATACTCTGAAAGCTCAACATGACACCACAGAGGATTTTTCTGCTGGGGCGGCACGGTGGCTCAGCGGTTAGCACTGCTGCCTCACAGCACCAAGGTCTCAGGTTTGATTCCACCCTCAGGCGACTGTCTGAGTGGATTTGCACAGTTGCCCTGTATCCGCGAGGGTTTCCTCCTACAGCCCAAAGATGTGCAGGTTAGGTGGATTGGCCATGTTAAATTGCCTATAGGGTTCAGGGATGTGCAGGCTCAGTGAGTTATCCACGAGAAATGCAGGGTTAAGGAGATGGGTTTGGGTCACATGCTCTTCGGAGGGTCAGTGTGGACTTGATGGGTTGAATGGCCTGCTTCCACACTGCAGGGATTCTATAGCGCAGAATCACATCTCTACCTTGACTCTGGAGCCATGCTATCATGTCAGAGCCATATCAAACTGAAAATTATGCACCACCAAAATAAAGTTGACAGTGTCTGGTTTATTGCATAAAAATCAGCACAACTGCACCAATGATGCTACTGAATGTTTAATTAGAAATATCCACAAAATCTTTTCTCAGCAAAATTAAGTGTGGCCATCCCACTTCTTTGCATGCTTAAACTTCAGTTTGAGGCTGAATTAATTAAAGTTAGGATCCGATAATGGATTTATCCCGTATTGTCCTATGCTGTTGTTTCATGTCCATTCTATTTGTATCAGGCACTGAGGTGAATATGGACCCCTTAATCATACTGAAGTCTCAAACTCTTCACAATTAAATTTCAGTTAAAATTCTGTGCGCATTTTTCTCCGTAAGAAGTGATAGTATCTCAAACATAACAAAGTAAAGCACTATAATTCTCAAGATATCTGGGCACATTTAAAGTAATCATTTCTTTTACAGAGGTGTTCTGGTTTCTCAGTATTGTGAAAGTTCTGTCTCAGACATACGAGAGTGAACTGCTTCATCATCTTAAGGACATGGATAGTTTTAAAAACAGCGAGAGCAAGGCTTTAGTGGGAATGTTTATTTGAAAATATTTCAGCATGGCATCCCAATGAGAGCTATTGCTTCACAGGGAGCTTGAACAAATAACTTTTGTGCCTCAAGATAAGTGTCCTATCAACAAAACCAACTTCCAATGTAAAAAAAACCTCTTTCTGAGCTGGATTCCAATTACATTCGGCAGAGAACCAGGCCCAAAACTGAGTGAATACTGCCTCCGGTTTCTTTCATGCTGGAGATTACTTTTCACTGGAATATGTGGAAAAGTCAAATGCTAGAAATGAGCAGTATGTGGGCACCAAACCAATAACTAACTAAGCTAGCTATGAGAAATAACTTTCCTCATGTGTAAAGCGTATCAAGCAAGAGAATGAAACCCATTCCTTTAGAGATCATAGGAATCATCATTATGTATTTGCAAATTGAAGTTTCTCCGGGTCACTGCTGAGGGACTTTTGAGGCGTTGAGCATAGAGACATGAAACAAAAACAGAAATTTCTGGAAAAGCTCAGCAGGTCTGGCAGCATCTGTGGAGAGAAATCAGAGTTAACATTTTGGGTAGAGAATGCTGCTCAGCCTCTGCGATGTACAGGTCAGTCCGCCAGACCACGAAAGCACAACTCTTATCATCAGGCTTGATTACAAAATCAGAGTTGGACCTGGGAGCGTGGAGTGCACTCAGTTCCTGGGAGGATACGTTAGTACAGGTAAGTGGGGTGGCAGAGAAATGAAGGCGACCAATATCACGTTGACAGTTCTGGATGATCAGGTCGAGTGCAGGTAAAAGGTCAGAAGGAGGAGTCCACGTGAAAGGCAAGTGTTGATGTGGGCAAAGGAGTCTGTGGGATGGGGAGGCAACATAGAAACTTAGAATATTTACAGCACAGAGAGAGGCCATTCGCCCCATTGTGTCTGGACTACCCAAAGAAAGAGCTATTTACCCGAATCCCACTTCCCAGCTGTGCGGTCCTGTAGGTTATATTACATCCACTGCATATCAAAATGTGTCTTAAATGCAATTTCTATCTTGACCATCCTCCCAAGCAATGACTTTCAGATTCTAACGGGTAGAAATAATACTCCTCAACGACCTGGTAAACTTTCTGGCAACTACTTTATCCACTGGTTACTGACGTCCCTGCTAACGGCAAAAAGTCCTTCATAACTGCCCTGCGTAATTTTAATCAGTTTGCTCAGTTATGCTATTGCGCAGGTGGGACTTGAACCCAGGATTTCTGACCTAGAAGTAAGGAGCCTGGCAATGGCCCCTAACCAGCCTTTCTATATCCCTCATGATTCGATGTACCTGAATTGTCTTCCCCTGCCTCCAATGTCCCAAAGAAACGAACCCTGCCTATCCAATCCTTCTTCATTATCAAATTCTGCATTTCTGATAACATCTTGATAAAGCTCTGTCATTTTGACTGTCTAGGTATATCGTTTTATGAGAGTGGGCCTTTTTTGACTTCCCTGCTAGTGGTGATGATTTTTAGTGGTTAGTTCCAATGTGAATCTCTGTATTTAAATATTTTAAAACCTATATGCGCCCTGCCTTATCAGTTATATTTATTCCTCAATCAAAGGTATATTTCTAATAAGACATTGTTAGAGTGGACATGAACTCCCTCTATATATTTCATTTCCATACCAGACATTGTCTCTTTGCTTGCTGTGTTTGCACTCCTCACAGTTCAATAAATTGCATTTGATTTCCATTTTTATTTACTTCCTTGGCCAGCGCATTGATATCTCAATCTTGAAAGAATAGAGTATCGCAACTCCCATGGAGCATTAGTTATTATAAAACCAAGGACTGCTGACATTGGAAATCTGGAACAAAAACAGAAATTGCTGGAGAAACTCAACAGGTCTGGTAGCATCTGTGTAGAGAAAGCAGAGTTAGCAAGTCTGGTGATCGTTCTGCAGAATTAATTATTCCTCGTTTTCAAACTCTGGTCATTGAAGGCTGATTTAGGCAGACTTTAAATCCAGAAATCAGGTACACAAGCTGCAGAGTAGAATTTAAGCCTTGACCAGATTAGCCATGGCCCTTTGACTATTGGAAAAGGCTGGACAGGCCAAATAGCCTACTCCTCCTCTAGTTTCTTGTGTTCTAATGAAGAATCGTCTGGCTTCTGTTGATTAAAAGATGCATTGTTTGTATTACAATATGTGCTTGTTTGATTGTCCTATAAGAAAGGTATCAAAAAAATCAAGGCGACATCAATCAAGATAGAGGCGAGCTGCTTTTGATCTTTTGAGATTTCATGTCTGTCTACAGTTTTGATCAATTGTGAAGATTCCATTTTCAATGATCCTTGGCCAGGAGTTGGCTTCAAAGTGAGATCTCTTGGCTCCAATGGTGCTCATCTTTCCTTTTATGTTTCTGAATGATATACATTTCACTGAAGGAGAGAGCCTGGATAAGGGTCACTGGCCCCAAAACATTTACCTCATTTCTCTCCAAAGACCCACTAGGCTTTTCCAGCAATTACTGTATTTTTTTACATTTCCTGAGTTCCTCTGCTTCAAAATTATCCACCTACTAACACAACGGTAGAAAATTGCAATACTATCCCTACAGATCAGAACTGGAATGTTGTGTTTCTCACACAATTGCTTCTTTAAGCTCTCCAGAGATGAGCTCAGAAAACGCTTAGTAAATCAAGGCCAGATAAAAATAATTAAGATGTGTTTTGAAATTAATTAATAAACAGTGCAACAGTTATGATCATGTATATGTTGCTCAATCTTTGTGTAACTATGAAAAGAACATGACATACATTCCCACATGGGTGGGGGCTATCTCATTTGGCTCTATTACACAATTTCCTTGACAGGCTTGCTGTTGGGCTGGCAAAATGCTCCGTGGCAATAGCTCCACTAATCCCCATTCATTGACCAACCAATGAGAACTCTTCTGATGTATATAGTATAAATTTCAGTTTTGCTTGCATTGGCATTCATGTAAATTGTCCTGATGAGTGCAAGATGAGAAGTTTCAATAACACAAGTCTTTTTTTGAGCAATGCACATGTATTAAGTAGGGAGTGACCTATATCACATAATTGGAGGAAGTATTGAGGATTGCAAGGGCACAAAATGTACTCTGGGTGGGAGATTTCAATGTCCATCACCAAGAGTGGCTGAGCAGCATCACTACTGATCAAGCTGGACGAGTCCTATCAGCAAGATGTTGCTAGGAGTGGAGGGTTTGAGTTTTAAGGGGAGGCTGGATATGCCGGGATTTTCTTCACAGGAGCATAGGAGGCTCAGGTTGACCGTATAAAGGTTTATAAAATAATGAGGGATATAGGTAAGGAGAATGGAGGGTATCTTTTCCATAGGATGGGGGATTTAAAGACCAGGACGCATATTTTTAAGGTGAGAAGAGAAAGGTTTAAAAAAAAGACATGGGGGCAAACTTTTTATATAGCGAGTGGTTTGTGTGTGGATTACACTTCCAGAGGCAGTGGTGAATATGGGTACAATTACAATGTTTAAGGGGTATTTAGATAGGTACATGAATAGGAAATGTTTGGAGGGATATGCACTAAGAGCAGATAGGTGGAACTAGTTTAGTTTGGGATTATGGTCAGCATGGAGTGGTTGGACCAAAGTGCTTCTGTCCGTGCTGTATGACTCTACAACATAGCTGCTAGATTGGGCCTGCAGCAAGCGGTAAGGGAAGGATCAAGAGGGAAAAACATATTTGACCTCAACCTGACCAATCTGCTGGCTGCAGATGTATCTGTCCATGACTACATTGATAAGAGTGACTACTGCACAGCCCTTGTAGTGACAAAGTACCACCTTCACATTGAGAATACCTACCATCATATTATATGGTATTATCAACGTGGTAAGTGGGACAGACTTCTGACAGATCTGGCATCCATGAGGTGTTCTGGGCCTTCAACAGCAGCAGTTTTATACTCCAGGACAATCTGCAAACATATGGCGCGGCATAGCCCCAACTCAACCACAACCACCAAGCCAAGGGGTCAACCCTGATTCAATGGAGAATGCAACAGGGCATGTCAGGAGCAGCTCCAGGTTTACCTTGAAAATGAGACATCAACCTGGTGAAGCAAACCAAACATGACTATTTGCATATTAAACAGCATAAGCAGCAAGTGATAGACAGAGCTAAGCTCTGCCGTCCAGCACATTCAGTCAGGAACAGTAGTGGGCAATTAAACAACTCCCTGGAGAAGATCCCCATCCTCAATGATGGAAGATCCCAAAACATCAGCGCAAAAGCTAAAGCTGAAGCATTCGCAACAATCTTCAGCCAGTGGCGCTGAGTGGATAATCTTTCTCGGCATCCTCCAGTGGTCCCCAGCATCATGGGTACCAAACTTCAGCCAATTCAATTCCATCCACAGGGTAACAAAAAAAGCGAAGGCTATGGGTTCTGACAACATTCCAGCAATAATATTGAAGACTTGTACTCCAGAACTTTCTGCTCCCTTAGCAAAGTTATTTCAGTACAATTGCAACACTGACATCATGAAACATTTCCCAGGTGTATTCTTTACCGAAAAGGCAGAACATATTAGATTAGATTCCCTAGATTCCCTACAGTCTGGAAACAGGCCCTTCGGCCCAACAAGCCCACACCGCCCCTTGAAACATCCCATCCAAACCCATTCCCCTATAACCCACACACCCCTGGACACTACGGACAATGAGTTTTGAGAAGATTTGTAGCTCAGGTTGAGGTTCTGGATGTGAGTTTGCTCGCTGAGCTGGAAGGTTAGTTTTCAGACGTTTCGTCACCATTCTAGGTAACATCATCAGTGAGCCTCTGATGAAGCGCTGGTGTTATGTCCCACTTTGTATTTATCTGGTTAGGTTTCCTTGGGTTGGTGATGTCATTTCCTGTTCTTTTTCTCAGGGGATGGTAGATTGTCTCCAAATCAATGTGTTTGTTGATGGATCATTGATTTGATGGAAGATGTCAGCAATAGTACTATAAAGCAGAACCTGCTCAGCAATAAACTGCTCAGTGATGTCCAGTTTGTGTTCTACCAGGGCCACTCAGCTCCTGACTTCCTTACAGCCTTGTTTCAAACATGGACAAGAGAGCTGAATTCCAGAGGTGAGGTGAGAGTGATAACCCTTGGCATCAAGGCTGCATTTGACTGAATATGACATCAAGGTGCCCTAGCAAAACTGGTAGCAAAGGGTATCGGGGGAAAACCCTCCAGTGGTTGGAGTCATACCTGGCATATGTGAAGGTTAAGCATTGTTGTCGGAGGTCAGGCAGTTCCATGACACCTCGGGTAGTGTCCTAGGCTTTTCAGCTGCATTATCAAAGACCTTCCCTCCGTCATAGTGGAGATGTTCGCTGATGATTGCACAATGTTCAGCACCATTTGCAACTCCTCAGATACAGCAACAGTCCATGCTCAAGTACGATAAGATCTGGAAAATATCCAGGCTTCGGCTGACAACTGGCCAGTAACATTTCTACCACACTATTGTCAGGCAATGGCCATCATCATTAAGAGACAAGCTAATCACTATCCCTTGACATTCAATTGTGTTATCATCACTGAATCCCCCACAATCAACCACAAGTGCATTACCATTGACCAGAAACTCGACTAGACTCACCACATTAACAGAGAGACTACAAGAGCAGGGCAGAGGCTAGGAATATTCACCTTTTGGCTTCCCAAAGCCAGTCCACCATCTATGAATCACAAGTCAGGAATGTGGTGGAAAACTTTCCACTTGCTGAGATGGGTGCAGTTCTAACAGCACTCATGAGCTGTAACACCATCCAGGACAAAGCTGCATTCACTCCCTCCACCAGCAATACTCAGTAGCAGCAGTGTGTACTATCTATAAGATGCCCTGCAGAAATTCACCAAAGATCCAAGACAGCCCAGCGCATACCCTTTTCCATCTAGAAGGACGAGGGCAGCAGACACATGGGAACATCATCACTTTCAAGTTCCCCTCCAAGCCACTCAATGTCCCGACTTGGACAATTTTTACTGTCCCTTCACTGTCACTGGGTCAAAATCCTGGAATTCCCTCCCTAATGGTATTGTAGGTCAACTCACAGCATGTGGACTGCAGTGGTTGAAGAAGGCAGCTCACCACCAACTTCTCAAGGGCAACAAATGCTGACCAGCCAGTGACTCCGACATCCTATGAATGAATTTCAAAAAAGTACCTCATTATAAGTGCTCCAGTTGTGCAGCAGAACCAATGTTATGCACTATCAAATTAATAATCATTAAATGTTGAGAAACAAAGATGATGTCTCACAATCAGTGCGATGCTATACCTTAAGAAATAGGCTTATTTTGTCATTGCTGTATTATATCATGCGACTTCAGCAAATAAGAGTTTCTTTAAAAATAAACACATGAATTTCTTGGGATGGATGCATAATTTCACAGTAAAACAGTGACCTGTTTATTTTTGTGGCTATAGATTTCTGCAACATGCAGTTAATCAGAAGACAAGGATTTGATTACAAGTGAAGCTAATTGGTTCCCAGCTAAGTGAACAGGTTGGAACTAGAAACAAGTTACAGAAACACAAGCACACAGAGAGAGATGATACAGACATGTGCGTTGTTGTTCTACTCACGAGGAGCTGCCTGTTCTCTGCAGTAAACAAAACCCTGTTTAAACTTGAAGAAAACCAGTTTACCTTACCTGCACCAGTTGCTGTGAGCTGTGATTTTTGAACTGATAACTAGAGACATTTTCTCAGAAAATCAGTCGCTCTGTACTTTTTACAAACAAGTGAAAACTTCCTGAGAAAGACAACTGAACTGAAGAAACGTCATCTCATCATCAGAACCAGGAAGCAAAGACCATTAATCTGACTTTCTAGGTTACTGCCTCCGCCAGTAATTTATTTTTACATGTTTGTTTGTCTGAGTGAGTATATGTTTGTGGTCAGGTGGTGGGGACAGTGGTTATGGTTATAGAGGGATTAGAGCTTTAGTTAGAAGTGTTACATGTCAGTGGTTTATATATGTCTACCTGCAGCTATTATCTACTTGCTTACATTAAATAGTAATTCTTGTTCAGCTCAGAAATCTGATCAATGGTTTCTAACAACCTTACTTTGAAAGGTTGGTAAATTGGGATACTTCACGTACTTTAAAATAAACCTTTCTCATTTGGAAAGATTCTGGGAGCAGTGGGGCTCAAAATAAAGGAGGTCATAACACAATGAAAACCAATAGAACTGTGAACTCTGCAAATCAGGAACAAAAACAAAGTTGCTGGAAAAGTTCAGCAGGTTTGGCAGCATCTGTGAAGATAAAAACAGAATTAACGCTTTGGATCCTTCTGAAGGGTCACCAGACCCGAAACATTTACTCTGTGTTTATCTTCACAGATGCTGCCAGACCCGCTGAGCTTTTCCAACAACTTTATTTTTGTTCATTACTCAATGATGTGCCAGAAGAATGTAATATCTGTTGGATTCTTCAAGCCACAATATACGTTCCCAGTTAGTTATGGTGTGGGAGGTAAGCATTGCCTTGTTGGAAGCAAACTCAGGCCAGTCAGCATTTCACAATGAAGATGGCTTTTGCAGGATGAAAAACCCATTACCTCAACTAAATTCCACCCATTATTTCTGATCCCATTGCATTAACTTCAAAAGTGCTTAGTTAATCATTCATCTCATTGGAAATTCAGGAAACAACCCGAGAGAAAATCGTCATCCATTATTGCGTCTAAAATAACATATCACCAAGTCATTTGTGTGAAGTGGGCTGTATGTCCGATATGTGGTGGGGCACAAGTATTACGTTTTCATGGATAATTCAATAACTCTCATCAAGCACCATTTATGCAAAGAAGCATTCATTCTTGCAGTTTATTCCACGGGCTACTAAGGAATTTTACTGCATATTTGGCTGATGATTGAGATCTGTGAAAATTTGTGAAGTGGAAAAACACCTGATTGTGTACTCCTTGATCTGACTACAAAAAGAAACCTTGCTCTACATTTCGCAATTTAAAATAAGACACATCTGAAACCTTGGATTTGCACGCATTTTTAGACAATTCTAAATAAAACTAAATACTCAACCGTACTGAACTTCCTGTTCAATTTTACCCAAATGTATGTAAATTGACAATTTGCAGCACAAAGTTCAAACTATGGTTTAAACTCTCTCTTTCTTCTAGAGGTCCTAATTAATGCTAAATGTTTATTTTTATTACCATAAAATGATCACACACATACATGTGAATTTCGTATGCCTTTTTGGCCTAACTATTTTGTATTAACTAAAATTCTGCCTGAGGTTCCAGAGACTGTTAAAGCCAGAATTTAACAAAATATCTCATGGATGTCAGTCAGTTCCAGTATTATTTCATATAGCTGCTAGCATTTTGCTCAGTGCCATCTGATATCTGCTACCTGTGAAGCCAACATCTTGAGAGAACCATAATTAGGGTCTCCCAGGTGTACTGGAAGATCTTTGTTTTTAAAAAGTTCCATTGTTTGTGAGACCAGGTCTGTTCGATATCACTGGCAGATGAATCATTTGAGCCCAATGTGGATATTTTCTCTTGGGCATTTATGTGTGATTAACAGCAAGAATTGTTTTAAAACATTTCGTGTGAGAAAACAAAGCTAACATCACTAGTGTTGACATAGACAACATTTGACACGGAATCATCATTTATTTAAAAGACAGATTGAAGCATCATACCCATTACAAAACCCTGAGATAAACTAGCCAGAAACAAACATGGAAAAGTTGGTGTTTCACAATTCTAATAGGTATCTGAGGTTCAAACCATAAAAGTGCAGCATTTTTAAGTTGGTAATATATGGTGTTTTGGATCTTCAAGAGGTACCAGATAAAAACATCTTCCATTTTTCTTAAGATTTCTGGGATAAGCCATGGTTGAGCCATTTATAGCAAAATCCAACCTATCTCTTGTGTTATGCTAAGCCTTTAATGTTCTTGGAACAGAAACAACACAGGCATATATTCAGCCAGATAGATCCTTCATTATAATAAAAGCGAAATGCACTGAGGTCCATGTATGGCAGCAACTTTCAGAGCCGGAAGTCCATGCTACCATCAATAGTTCCACACATGATCACCATGTGTGGAACTATCCAGCTGAGAGGAAATGTTATTCCGCAGGTATAGCAACATCCACAGAGACAGGAACAGATTTAATGCTTCAAGTCTAGTATGACTCTTCTTCAACAAGCTACTTCAAGATACTTTATTGTCCCTACCTAGGAGACTCCCTTTGTTGGTGCATAAACGTGTTGTAGTCACAAATGGACAAAATGTACAAAGCGATTTTCAATGCACCACACTTGGTCGTTCAGAAAAAGAATTAATGTTTTGATCCATTTAACAGCACACTTACTTGAGAGGCTCAACAGTATGCTAAATTGGCAGTGGCTTTGATGTGAGGTGATCGCTGTTCAAATTTATTACAGAATGAACATTACACATACTTATGTGAAAAAATTCTTAAAAGTAACAGCAGGATCAAATTTGTTGAAAGCATAGAACTATTTAATCAGATTCTAAACAGGAAAGAGTCTGATCATCCTCTAGATTTGGAATAAAAACCGGTGTAGGGCATATCATTTTAATGCACTGGAAATGGGGCAAAACACATTAAAATAGACTACTGTAATCAAATATAAATATAAAATCCAAAATGGTGGCAGACTAAGGCTCCTCGCCATAGCCCCTCTACTCCAATCGCTTTTCTTTCTTTTCTTCTTTTCTCACTTTTCTCTTTCTTTCTTCTGTTCCTTTGGTCTTTGGAGCTCGGTCCTGGAAGTGGCACCAGTGGTGGCTGTGGGACATTGATGGTGGTCAGAGATAATGCAGCTTCAACTATGTCCAGAGCAGTGATGGAGTGCAATTCTGCAGTGAGACGGCTGACATGGTAATGGAGCCTGGCAGTGAATTTGGGGCCATAGCAAGCCCAGATGGCAGCAGCGGTGGTCAGTGATGGGGCAGCAGTGGTCAGTGATGAGGTAGAGATGGCTAGTGATGGGGCAGCAGTGGTAAATAATGAGGAAGAGATGGTCAGTGATGAGGAAGCGATGGTCAGTGATGAGGCAGAGGTGGTCAGTGATGGGGCCTGGCAGTGGTCAGCAATGAGGCCTGGTGATGGTCAGCTATATGGCCTGGTGGTGGTCAGTTATGTGGCCTGGTGGTGGTTAGTTATGTGGCCTCTTGGTGGTCAGAGCTGAGGCCTGTCGGTGGTCAGCAATGTGACCTGGCATGCCCAGTGGAGGTTAGCAGTGGTGGTCAACAGGAAAGGTGATAAGTGAACACTGGTGAGTCTTAGCCCAGCTCAGGAAAGCATGTCCAGCACAGGGGAGAGTGAACTCACTTGAGGAAAGTCCAGCTTGGAGTGTCTGCAGGACTATGTTTGACTTTTTATTTCTTCATTTTCCACTTTTACACTAAGAAGACTGTAGTGTTGAATTTTTAAACTTATTTCTTTATCCATCTACTGATATAATGAAGATGTTGTACCTAAAATAGCGCCCTGTGTGTACACATTTCACTATACCCTTGTACCCCATACTTGAATACATGTGACAATAAAATCTAAATCTAAATTTGTATAACATGGAAAGACTT
Source organism: Stegostoma tigrinum (assembly GCF_030684315.1). Taxonomy (NCBI): domain Eukaryota; kingdom Metazoa; phylum Chordata; class Chondrichthyes; order Orectolobiformes; family Stegostomatidae; genus Stegostoma; species Stegostoma tigrinum. The sequence goes on along the minus strand of NC_081377.1, from coordinate 35,343,418 downwards.
CCACGAAATGAGGTTAAAGAAAAGGTTATTAGAGTGACTGTTTATTATACCATAAAGTATCTGATCAATAAAGATACTAATATCAATAAGATGAATCAAATAATGGATTGCAGTGACAGTAACTAGAACACACGATGCTAATACTGGTGAGGTTTGTTCTGATCCTAAATTTCATTTCCTACCATTTTTCTTAAAGCTTTCAGTGAATCTGAACTCGTTATCTTCTCTGGGTACTGGTTCAATACATGAACAAATCTTTGGTAAAATTGCTTTCTTAATCTCCTGTCTTGCATCATGCTTGACAATCTTGTATTTGTGAAGATTTGTGTCTGGATAAGTGCAGCTCCAACAAAACTCAAGAAATCTGACACCATCCGAAACAAAGCAACCCACTTGATTGTCACCACATCCACAAACATTCAGTCACTCCTTCACCGACACTCAGTAGCAGCAGTATGCACCATCTACAAGATGCACTGCAGAAATTCACGAAAGATCCTTAGGCAGCACCTTCTAAATTCACAACTATCCAGAAAAACAAAGACAGCAACTAAAAAGTAGCACAATCAGCCGCAAGATTCCTTCCAAATCACTCACCACATAGACTTGAAAACATTCACTATTTCTTCAGAGGCATTGCATCAAAGCCCTGGAACTCCCTCGCTAATGGCATTGTGGGTCTACGTACAGCACACGGACTGCAGCAGTTCAAAAAGGCAGCTAACCGTGACCTCCTCAAAGGCGACTAGTGAAGGGCTATGAATGCTGGCCCAGCCAGCAAATTGCAGGAAATTGCTTCAATCTCTGGCATAAGGTTCTCATTGTTTCAAATCTTAGTAACAGTAATTTTTCCATTGTAATTGATAAAATAGTGTCAACCACCCAAATTGCTGTTATTCAATATAGTTTCCCAAACATTTTGCTTGTGTATTTTCTCGAAGACCTTCAGTTAACTCCATCCATTCAATGTTTTGTGAGTTATTAGCCAATATTAAAATACAATTTACATCCAATTAGATGCAATAAGTGAGGGCTCCGTGCATACAGTTTTATAATGGAAGAAAAGCTAAAGTAACGACATCTTTCATGAATGTTAGATTGCAGAAGTAGTGTTCAGGTGTGCATTGGAGCAACTAAAGACAAATTGGCCTGGATTTTCTGTTAATAAAAAGAGGGCGTTTAACAGGACTCATCCTTATGAAAGCAAATCAGACAGCAATATCCAACGTGCTCCAAATCACAGTTGCTGCTGTCTGAGTTACCCTGTTTCTGCACAAACATCTTCTCCCTGATTAATTTAATCATTAAGCTGTAGTACTTACTTACTAGACATCACATAAAAGATTATGGCTTGTCTATTCAAGTGTAACTGACTATTTTTTGACTTTAGAAGTATTCATTATATCCAAACACACTCTCTAGCATGCAAAATCTACTTCCACAAACGTGGAGTCTCATTCCTTCAGATTTTGCTGATTATTTGAGACTTCAAACATCTATGGTTGCATGCCTTGATCTCTCCTTGAAGGTGTAGTTCTGATTCAGCTGTAAAATAAGTGTAATGTGCATGTAAAAGCCCAGAGAAAGACTGTATAGGAAAATGTAGGTACAAAGAATAGCAGACGACATTCACAAACAAAAACAGAAGTTGCTGGAAAAGCTCAGTAGGCCTGGTAGCATCTGTGAAGGGAAAACAGAGTTAATGTTTCAGGTCTGGTGACCCTTCCTCAGAACCTGAAATGTTAACACTGCTTTCGCTTCACAGATGCTGCCAGACCTGGTGAGCCTTTGAAGTAATTTGGTAAGTAAAATATAGATAGTCAAATCTAGGCACCGAAAGGAAAGTTCCAATGGTATGGTGAGATTTGGAGAGGGATTTCATGCCTCTGGGAATGCCAGAGTAGGTCTAGCAACTCAATATGGGCATCAATTAGGTGCGTTATCCATCAATAGCAACAGAAGTGTACTCCAGCACAATCTGTAACCTCATGGCCCAGTATATCCCCCACTCAACCATTATCATCAAGCCAGGGGTCAATCCTGGTTCATTGAGAGTGCAGGAGGCCATGCCAAGCGCAGCACCAGGCATACCCGAAGATGAGGTATCAGCTTGGTGAAGCTACCAAATAGGATTACTTACATGCCAGACAGCATAAGCAGCAAATGATAGAAGGAGCTAAGCGATCCCACCACCAACAAGTCAAATTTAAACTCAGTAGTCCTGCCGCTTACTGTCATGAATAGTACTGGGCAATTAAACAACTTGCTAGAGGAGGAGGCTAAACAAATATCCTCATCCTCAATGATGGAAGAACCCAGCAGATCTGTGCAAAAGCTAAGACTGAAACTCACAGCAATCTTCAGCCAGAAATGCCAAATGGATGATCCATCTCAGCCTCCTCCAGTGGTCCCCAGTATCACAGATACCAGTCTTCAGCCAATTCCATTCACTCCACATCATATCAAGAAATGGTTGGAGATACTTAATAGTGCAAAGGTTACGGGCCCTGACAACATTGCGGCAATAAAACTGAAGCTTTGTTCTCCAGAACTTGCCAGCTCCCTAGCCAAGCTCTGTCAGTACAGATGCAACAGTGGCATCCACTTGACAATGTGGAAAATTGCTGAAAGTATGTCTGTACACAAAAAGCAGGACAAATCCAACTTGGCTAATTACCACCCCATTAGTCTACTCTTGATCAATAATAAAGTGGTGGAAGATGTCGTCAACAGTGTTATCAAACAGCACCTGTTCAGCAACAACCTGCTCAGTAATGCCCAATTTCAGGGCCACACAGTTCCTGAACTCATTACTGCCTTTGGATAAAACATTGGCAAAAGAGCTGAATTCCAGGGGTGAGGTGAGAGTGACAGCTCTTGACAGAAAGGTTGCATTTGATCGAGTGTGGCATCAAAGAGCTCTAACAAAATTGGAATCGATGAATATCAGGAAAACTCTCCAGCATTTGCAATCATACCTGACCCATGGAGAGATGGTCGTGGTTATTGCAGGTCAGTCATCTCAGCCCCAGGACATCTCTGCAGGATTCCTCAGGGTAGTGTCCTAGGCCCGACAATCTTCAGCTGCTTCATCAATGACCTTCCCTCCATCATAAGGTCAGAAGTGGGAATGTTCACTCATGATTGCACAACGTTCGGCACTATTTGTGACTTATCAGATACGGAAGCATTCCATGTTCGAATGCAACAGGATCTCAACAATATGCAGGCTTGGGCTGACAAGTAGCAAGTGACATTTGTGCCACACAAATGCCAGGCTATGGCCATCTTCAACAAGAGACAATCTAACCAATACCCCTTGACATTCAGTGGTGTTATCATCACTGAATCCCCCACTATCAACATCCTGGCATTATCATCAACCAGAAACACAAATGGACTCACCACATAAACACAGTGGCTAAAAGAGCAGGCCAACAGTTAGGAATACTGTGGTGAGTAACTCACAACCTGACTGCCCAAAGCCTGTCCACCATCTACAAGGCACAAGTCAGGAGTATGATAGAATACTCCCCACTTGCTTGGATGAGTGCAGCCCCATCAACACTCAAGAAGCTTGACACCATCCAGGAGAAAGCAACCCACTTGGTTGGCACTTCATTCACAAGCATCCATTCCCTCCACGACTAACACTTAGGAGTAGCAGTGTGAATTATCTACAAGGTGCATTGCAGAAATTCACCAAAGATCCTCAGATAGCACCTTCCAAAGCCATTCCAAACTACTTCCATCTAGAAGGACAAGGGCAGCAGACATATGGGCATACCACACCTTCAATTTCCCCTCCAAGTCATTCACCACCCTGACTTGGAAATATATCACTGTTCCTTCACTATCACTGGGTCAAAATCCCAGAATTCCCTCCCTAATGGCATTGCGGGTCAACCCACGGCAGGTGGGCTGCAGGAGTTCAAGAAGGCAGCTCACCACTACCTTCTCTAGGGGCAACTAGGGATGGGCAATAAATGCTGGCCCAGCCAGTGATGTCCACATCCCACAAATGAATAGAAAAAAAGGTAGCAGAGGATCAGATTTTCAGAAAGGGCGGAGTGTGGATTGAAGGACTGGATGAGATGACTGCTAATGGAGGCTGAGACAACGGAAGGAGACTTAAACCTAAGTACAATGTAGTTAAGATCAAAGAGAAGGAGGCAGCAGCCAGTGTCATTCTACAAGAGCGGTAAATAGAGAATGTAGGAGCCGTGGTTTTGAAAGCTGAAGGAAGGCAGGAAAGATGATAAGAGAGGTGACAAAAGTGCAGTGAGATTGTCCGTGGATGAATTAATTTAGGAATGGGGAGCGATTGATATGCAGAAATAGAGCCATATGGTCTTCGCATTAGAGGAGATATGATGTTGGGAGCTCAGCTCAAGATCGAACAGAATGGTACAGTTGTATGCTGCTTGGTTTAAGTCTAGGAGGTGAGTAACGAACAAAGGGCAGGGTAAGTGATGAAGGAATGAAGATTGTGGCAAGGTTTAGTTGAAGAATGCAATGATTCAACACACTGTAAAACTACCACTATCCATCTCCCAATCCAACCTCAGAATTAATCTTATCCTGAATGCTTGGAACTAAGCTGATGGAACACATGATAAAAGATGGAGATAGAGACTGGCATGACACCCAGTTATTATTCTAGTCATTGTTCAAGGCATGAAAGAACCCAGTGAACAGTAATAGTCATACTACAGTCAGTTCGATCAACTTCTTCTCCAGCATGCATTGAAAAAACATTTACAGTTGCACTTAGATGACAGCTTCTATGTATACAATTGAAATTCAAGGTGGAATCAAACCAGACACCCATTTTCCAGCAGTAAATTCATTTATTTTTACTGCTCTCTGTGATTTTAAAAAAGTGTTGAAGGAAAGATGAATTAACACAATTTTTTATTCGCATTCAATTAAGTTGCAGATGTTTCTAAATTGACTTGATGTGTGTTTGACACATTCAGCAGGCAGTGAAGATATACTTCAGGGCAGCAACATCATCAACAGTCATTAAAACTAGTCTATAGTCTGAGGTGATGAGAATCACTTCATTCAGTCTGGAGAATGCATTACACCAACAATTAAACCCTGAGGCCTCCTGACGAGCATCACAAATGAAGGAGGTTGCTTGCCTTGTAATTTGAAGTTTGATGTTTGAAATATCTTTGTCATCAAACCAAACAGGAAGAGCTGAGATTCTACACCTTGCAGGAGATGATTAGATCAAAGTTTATGAGTTGACAAAGGGAATGGATTGTGTTGAGTGAAAACGTTTTCCAGTTAAATAGTTTTTGGGAACACATAACTTGATGTTGCACAGGAATAGATCTATGTCAGATGACAGGTTGTGGTACATATCCCGGAGAATAATGGAGCCCTGAAACTGGCTGTCAATGTTCACACTGAATATTGAAGTCTCTCAGAGTTCTGTTCAAGGCAGTGATCATCTTAAACAAGATAAGGGTACCACATGGCATTATCACAGCCAACTGCAATCTGCTATATAGATAACAAAGTGTGGGGCTGGATGAACACAGCAGGTCAAGCAGCATCTTAGGAGCACAAAAGCTGACGTTTCGGGCCTGAAGGGTCTAGGCTTTTGCGCTCCTAAGATGCTGCTTGGCCTGCTATGTTCATCCAGCTCCACACTTTGTTACCTCGGATTCACTGGCATCTGCAGTTCCCATTATCCCTGATGCAATCTGATACTCTGGTTTTCTTTGCTTAAGGAGGTCAGAGAGGATTTTTCCAGGCATTTTCCTTCATCCAGTTTTTCACCTCTCCCCGGGAGAGTATCCGTTCAGGTGGAATGCGAGATAGCCATGCTGTGATATCCAAGGTCTCCCAACGGTGCGAGAATGACGGATGAATCTGAAGACCTTTTCCTGACTATAATCCCTCATCTGTGCAGAAATTCAGGCTTCTTGAACCACAACAGTACGTGTAGCATGGGGACACCCACACTGCTGTTAGGGAGAGAGTTCCAGGATTTATTAGACCAGGTGTAATTTTAAAATAGTTATGAAAAAGGGTAGACCTGATCTAATAGCCAATTTTGACAGTATTAGGCAAGAACTTTCAAATGTTGTCTGGGAGAGGCTATTTGCAGTTAAAGGGACAGTTGGAGAGTGGAAAGCCTTCAAGAGTGCCATAACGAGAATCTAGAAGCTGTATGTTCCTGTTAGTGAGAAGGGAAACGCTGGTAGGTGTAGGGAATACACGATGATAAGGGAAATGAGACTCTGTTCAAGAAACAGAAGGAGGCATATGGCATATATAGACAGCAGGGTACGAGTGAATCCCTCAAGGAACATCCTGAGCTAGAAAAGAACTTGCAGTGGCAAGGGAAAGATTCACTATTTCTGGTTCACATTGGTACCATCGGTACTGTAGAACAAGGAAAGAGGTTCTGTTGATAGAACATGAGATGCCAAATAAAAATAAGAATCTCAAAAGTAATAATCTATGGGTGACGATCCAAGCCACATGAAAATTAGCATAGGGCAATAAAAATTAGAAAAGTAAAAATGTGTCTCAAAGACAGGGGTACAAGAAATGGTTCCAGTGTTGGGAAAAGTAGGATCTGTACTATCTACACCAGATCTGTTCTGGTGTTCTCACAGGCACATTAAGTAGGGAAGTGGACAGAGCTTTAAACTACATAAGCAAGTGAGGAATCAAGCATGGATGTTTGTAATAAATCAAGGTATAGAGTTGAGGCAGGAGAGCAAATATGGCAAATGAAGTCCAAAATTGGTGGGAAGAGACAGGAATTAAATTTAAAAAACACCAAGAAGTCAATACAAGAATTCAAAAAGCCAAAACTAAAGTACTGAATGTGTGCAGCATTCATAACAAAATAATCAATAGTACACATTGACGAAAATAAATAAGTTATGATCACTACTATGAAAACATGGCTTCAGGATGACAAAGATTGGGTCCCAAATGTTGCATAATATGTAACATTTAAGAAATACAGGAAGCTAGGTAAAGGTGGAGGGTTAGCACTGTTAATCAAAGATAGCATTTGGACCAATAGTTAAAGGTGACATTGGTTGAGGAGATCAGACTGTAGAGTAGGTTTGGGTGGAGATAGGGAATAGTAGGAGATTAGTTCATGGGAGTGATCTACAGACCCGCTAACCACAACCAGAAGGTGGTACAAAGTATACGAGAAGAAATATTACATGTTTGTGATAAAAGGATGGCAATAATCATGGATGAATTTAGTTTGGTATCAATTGGAAAAATCAGTCGAACAATAATAACCTGCATAAAGATTTCATAGAAAGCTTTCACAATAATTTCTTAGAGTAGCACACTCTGGAATATAACAGTTGCAGACTTTTTGAAATGACGTTTTGTGTAATGAAGCAGGATTAATTAATGACCTCAAAGGAAAAATGCTTCTAGGCAGCAGTGGTAAGAATATGATTGAATTTTCCATCCGGTTTCAAAGGGAGAAGAGTGGGTCTTAGACAAATATTTTAAACTTATTACAGAGAAATATGTGGACATGAAAGCTGAGCTAACTGAAGTGAAATCAGATACTAGGCTCAGTGATAGATCAATTGAGAGGCTGTGCCAGACATTTAAGGGGATATTTCAGATCAAGCATATTCTTCCCATAGAGGAATACATGAGGAGAATGACCTATCATCCCTGGTTAACTAAATTCATCAAGGAGAGCATCAAAGTGAAGGAAAAAAACATATAATTGCAAAACATTGAATGGCAACTGAAACGTTCGGGCAGAATATAAATAACAGCGGTTAGTGCCTAAGAGGTTAACCAGGAGAAATAAATGGCAGGAAGCTAGCTAGTAAAAACAGTGTGTGGAGCTGGATGAACACAGCAGGCCCAGCAGCATCTCATAAGCACAAAAGCTGACGTTTTGGGCCTAGACCCTTCATCAGAGAGGTGGTTGGGGAGAGGAAACTGGAATAAATAGGGAGAGAGGGGGAGGCGGACCGAAGATGGAGACAAAACAAGATAGGTAGAGAGGATAGTATTAGTGGGGAGGTAGGGAGGGGATAGGTCAGTCCAGGGAAGATGGACAAGTCAAGGAGGCGGGATGAGGTTAGTCGGTAGGAAATGGAGGTGCGGCTTGAGGTGGGAGGAAGGGATGGGTGAGAGGAAGAACAGGTTAGGGAAGCAGAGACAGGCTGGGCTGGTTTTGGGATGCGGTGGGGGAAGGGGAGATTTTAAAGCTTGTGAAGTCCACATTGATACCATTGGGATGCAGGGTTCCCAAGCGGAATATGAATTGCTGTTCCTGCAACCTTCAGGTGGCATCAATGTGGCACTGCAGGAGGCCCATGATGGGCATGTCGTCTGAGGACTGGGAAGGGGAGTTGAAATGGTTCGCGACTGGGAGGTGCAGATGTTTGTTGCGAACCGAGTGGAGGTGTTCTGCAAAGCAGCCCCCAAGCCTCCGCTTGGTTTCCCCAATGTAGAGGAAGTCACACCGGTGCAATGGATACAATATACCACATTGGCAGATTTACAGGTGGACATCTGCTGGATATGGAAGGTCATCCTGGGGCCTGGGATGGAGCTGAGGGAGGAGGTGTGGGGGCAAGTGTAGCACTTCCTGCGGTTGCAGGGGAAGGTGTCAGGTATGGTGGGGTTGGAGGGGAATGGGGAGCAGACCAGGGAGTCGCGGAGAGAATGGTCTCTCCGGAAGGTAGGCAAGGGTAGGGATGGAAAAATGGCTTGGGTGGTGGGGTCGGATTGTAGATGGAGGAAGTGTCGGACGCTGATACCTTGTATCCGGAGGTTGGTGGGGTGGTATGTGAGGACGAGGGGATCCTCTGGGGCAGTTGTGGTGGGGGTGGGGTGTGAGGGATGTGTTGCAGCAAATGCAGGACATGCGATCAAGGGCGTTCTTGACCACTGTGAGGGGAAAGTTGCGGTCCTGGAAGAATGTGGACAAATGGGATGTGTGGGAATGGAATGCCTCATCCTGGGAGGAATTGGGAATACGGAATGGAATTTTTGCAGGAGGGTGGGTGGGAGGAGGTGTATTCTAGGTAGCTGTGGGAGTCAGTGGGCTTGAAATGGACATCAGTTTCTAGCTGGTTACCTGAGATGAAGACTGAGAGGTCCAGGAAGGTGAAGGATGTGTTGGAGATGGCCCAGGTGAACTTGAGGTTGGGGTGGAAGGTGTTGGTAAAGTGGATGAACTGTTCGAGCTCCTCTGGGGAGCAAGAGGCGGCGCCGATACAGTCATCAATGTAACGGAGGAAGAGGTGGGGTTTGGGGTCTGTGTAGGTGCGGAAGAGGGACTGTTCCACGTAATCTACAAAGAGGCAGGCATAGCTTGGGCCCATGCAGGTACCCATGGCCACAATCAGTTAGAATTTATTCCAGTTTCTTCTCCCCATCTCCCTCTCTGATGAAGGGTCTAGGCCCGAAACGTCAGCTTTTGTGCTCCTGAGATGCTGCTTGTCCTGCTGTGTTCATCCAGCTCCACACTTTGTTATCTTGGACTCTCCAGCATCTGCAGTTCCCATTATCACTACTAAAAACAGTAACAGTTTTAAGAATAGAAAAGATTAAGTATATGTTCGTCCTCCAGGGACTGAGAGTAGGGACTTAATAGTAGATAGTAAAGAAATAATGGATTAAATTAACAAATATTTTGCTTCAGTCTTCACCATGGAGAATATAAAAACAATCTCAGTAATGCAGCACAAGAGGAACTACGAAGAGCAGAAGAAAATCACCTATACAGCGTATTCAAAAAGAATGGGTACCCTATGAACACAGTCTGCCGATTTCTCAGTAACAAACCCAAACAAACAGACAAAACGGGCTCAGAAACCATAACCACTCTCCCCTACATCAAAGACATTTCCGAAATGACTGCCAGACTACTCGGACCTCTTGGCATCAGGGTAGCCCACAAGCCCACCAACACACTAAAACAGCAGCTAATGAACTTAAAAGACCCTATGCAGACAACAAATAAAATGAACGTCATCTACAAAATACCTTGCAAGAACTGTGACAAACACTACATTGGACAAACTGGCAGAAAGCTAGCCACCAGGATACATGAACATCAACTAGCCACAAAACGACATGACCCACTATCACTCGTATCCTTACATACAGATGAGGCAGGACACCACTTTGATTGGGACAACACATCCATCCTAGGACAAGCCAAACAGAGACACGCACGAGAATTCCTAGAAGCATGGCATTCCAACTGGAACTCCATCAACAAACACATCGATTTGGAGCCAATCTACCATCCTCTGAGAAAAAGAACAGGAAATGACATCACCAATGCAGGAAATGACATCACCAACCCAAGGAAACCTTAACAGATAAATAGAAAGCGGGACATAACACCAGCACTTCATCGGAGGCTCACTGATGATGTTACCTAGAATGGTGACGAAACGTCTGAAAACTAACCTTCCAGCTCAGCGAGCAAATTTACATCCACAACATCAATTTGAGCTACAAATCTTCTCAAAACTCGATAGCTGCAAATCTTGAGATGGATGGAGGAGTGGAACTTGGGGAATTTATGTTCATCAGAGTATCAATGGGTAGTGAGCAAACTGAGGGAGCTATGAAATGAACTTTGCCCCGATGAACTTCATCCTACATTCTTTAAAGAGACGCCAATAAGTTAGTAGATGTATTTGCATAAATTTTCCAACATTCACTATATTCTAGACAAGTTCCATTGGACTGGAAAGTAGCAAACATAAGTCCTTTATTCAAGGAGGAAGGGAGATGGAAAACAGGAAACTACAAGCCAGTTTGCTTGTTGTCTGTTGTGGAGAAGGTGTGAGAATTGATCATTTAAGAGTTATAGCTGGTGACTTAGATTGAAATAATCTGGAAGAGTCAGCATGATTTTATAAAGTGAAAGCATGTTAATGTTCACAATCCTTCCAATTTAATAGTGCTCTAAAAAGGACTAACATGTGCCTGGATATGAAAATGTTCATTGACTTACTGCCTTTGGATTTCTAAAAGGCACTCAACAAGATGCCACACTAAAAGTTCTTGAGCAAGGAAGAAGTGCGATGTGTGGGTAACATAATAGTGTGGATAGAAGATGGTTGGCAGAAAATAGCTAGTAGGGGGCAGTAGGTACTAATCAGGTAGAGACTTCCTGGCCCTTGTATGTCCTGATGGCATGACACATCATAGGGTTTGCAGCCAATGTTGATGCCCCCCCAGGGCAACTCCCTGTCAATTGGACACCTTGTCTGTAAGATTCTTTGAGTATGATTTTGTCGGGCAGTTGTTTGGCAAATCTATGGGAAAACACCCCTCATTTTGGCATGAGTCTCCAGTTTTTCATAATGAGGACTTCGCAGTGTTGATGGGCCTGAGTTTACCATTGTTGGTTTCAGTGCTGAGGTAAATGCTAAGTGAGCTGTCCAGCTTCACTCCATCTGTTAGACATTGTGGCAGTTGTATACAACTGAGTAGCTTGCTGGGCCATCTCAATCAGAAGTTAAGTGACCTAAGACCAGCCCTTACTAAAGACAGCAGATATTATTCCCTTAAGGTCTTTTTAGTGAATCCGATGAGTTTTTATAATTATTGACAATGATTACATGATCGCCATTAGACTAGTTTTTAATTCCAGATTTTATTGAATTTAAGTTTCACCATCCTCCATGGTGGAATTCAAACCCATGCTCCCAGAACATTAACCTGGGGTGCTAACCTAGTGACATTACCATTTCCCTGTGTCAGAGGAACATTTCTCAATGAATCAGTTAACACAATGTAATATTTTTAATAGTGGCTTTATAAATATTGTTGGAATTGTGGCGCCCATTAAATTTGTGTTCTTTTAGTATTCCATATTTAATATCTCCTGTGCCACAGGAGATCTCATTTAAACGTATTACAATAGTAAGTGACCCTCTACAAGAGCTTTGGAAAGTAAGTTTTTGTTCTTTGAAGGAACGGAAACTAACTTTCAAACGGAGAGAATAAGAGGACAAGACTCATTCTGGCATTATGACTGTGGGCATTGGTAGAAAGGACACAGATGATTGATTGATACAGGATAAGCTTCCAGCCGTTAGAAATAAGGAATATGAACAAGTGTTCAGGAGCAGGGGGGCAGTCCTCAGAGGTGAACCCTGTAAGAAGCTATCCTTGTCAGGAAGCTGTCTGTTCCAGAAGAGGGGTAAGAAGATCTAGGGAAGAGTTTTGTACGTTTCAGCTAGAGAGTAGGATGTATCCTTCCCAACTTTACTGAGGCCGACGCATTCGGCGCCACTAATTCATTTGTCCTCTGGTATCAGTGAACCTTCCCTAATTGTCTCAGACTGTACCCTTGTTTTGTCTAATTAACTGATGTATCATGTCTAAATTGTTGTTTCTTAACAAACCCTATAAACTATCTGAAAATGGCTCACGAATGGTAGTCTTGCCTGTATAGGGAACCCCCAAAATCTATACTCGTAAATATTACATTTTGAGACTGATGAATGACTCCTCATTAGGCAAGCCAGGGGTTGGGGGTAGAATAAAGTCTCCCATTGCGCTTTGTTATTTGAATATTAAAATAAAGTTTTACCTGCATCAATGTTTCGCATAAGCACAGCAGCAGCACTGGAATTCTCCTGGCAATGTTGCCAAGTTATCCTTCTCACAATGGTGCAGAAATCATTTCTCAACATCAATTTTAATCAAGTCCAATCTGAGTGAGCCATCAGATCAAGGTGGCTGACAGGCTCCACCTTTAAATCCTGAAATGGCACTACACGGAGTTTGGGGTCACTAATCTATCAAGTGTCTGTCACTAAGACAGCTCCTTGAGAAGTACCAAGAACTCACAGAAAGCAATTAATATGACTCATCATCAAAAGCGCTGCACATTCATTCTTTAAACATGTACCACCTACTGCTTCTTGCTAGTTAGAAATAAAAATAACATTTTTCATACAAATATGTTGACAGGTCTTTACTCTTGAAGGAGAATGATTGCAGTAGCATTTCTTGCACAGATACATTGACAGGCTTATAGTCCTGAAGCAAAATACTTATAACCTGAATTTGGGCATATCTTATTTTAAGAAATGTTATTTCTTGCATAATAACTCTTTGACTGGCTGACTTACAATCACATAAGCAAAACAAAGCATATTTTGATGATGTGTTTAAAGTTGGGTATATCTAATACATATTAGTTCCTGGCTTGAGTACGCTTAGTCATTCCCTTGGAAACATACAAGCAGAATAATAAGGTGAAAACTCAGTTTGTTGATGGTAATACATAGACTGAAACTTTGTCAAACTGATGGTGGTTTGCAACACTTATTCAAATAGGTATGAAGGGCAATTAACCAGTGGTTCAAATAGTTGGCAAAATGTAGTCTGGCAATACTGTAGACCTAGAAGAAAAGAATGAAATTTCATGCTGTACATTATGACTGATTCTGGAGCATAGAGCCTTGTGAAGTACCGTGCTAATTAAATCTTTTTGCATATTGTACTGAATTAATGCTGCACATCAACAGTGGGAGACCATCCCAATTCATTGGCACCATTCCAGTGCTTTAGGCAATAGAAGTTTGGGTTCTGGGAGCCAATGCTTGAGTTTAACATCCTGGATCCAAGGAACCTTTCTTTAAATAATCTTTCATGGAACAAATGCGCTGTTGGCAAGGCCAGATTACTGGTGGAAGCTGTTGTTTCAATTTCAGGTTCACCAGAATCTCCTGAGCAAATTAAGATGAAGAATATATTAAAGCGTTTTACATTTTGGTCCTTTCATTCCAACAACCGTGTTGGTGTCAGAGAATTATACTAGTTGGCTCACACTCCAATATAGAGAGGAAAAGATGTGATCATGTACTTTTATTACTTGAAATGCCGCTTGCAACTTTGTTATAACTTCATTGTCTCTGGTTCAAAATCCTGCATCTCATTATAGAGGAGCACCAAATCTGTGCTTTCACTATGTGGAGTGCAGCAGCGCAAAACAAAAGCCCCATTACCATCTTGTCGAGGCAACCAGCATTGCTCAATAAATGCCTTGCCTTGCCCATAATCTCAAGAATTTAGAATATTTAGTGGGTGGAATCTCATAGAAACCTATAAAATTCTAACAGGGGATCAGACAGAGTACATGCAGGCAGGATGCTCCTGATGACCGGTGATTCCAGTTCCAGACGTCACAGTCTAAGGATATTGGGTAGGCTCTTTAGCATACAGATGAGGAGACATTTCTTCTCTTAGTGAGTCGTGCACACTCACTAGACATTTTGAAAGAATTCAGTCAATGTTTTCAGGAGAGAGCAGAATCATAGAATCATCTACAGTGTAGAACCAGTTTTTTGGCCCAGTTGAGTCCACACTCACGCTCCGAAGGGCATCCCACCCAATCCTGTTCCCCCTACCTCATCATGGTAACTCTGCATTTCCCATGGCTAACCCACCTCGCTTGTACATCCCTGGACACACCAGCTTGCGGACTACTTCAAAGTATTTGAAGCCAAAACATCAAATGTTTTCAAGAAGGAGTTGGATATAGTTCTTAGAGATCAAAAGGTATGAACGCAAAGTGAGAACAGGGTACTGAGTTGGATAAGCAGCCATGATCATATTGAATGACAGAGCAGGCTCGAAGGGTCAATGGCCTACACTCACTTCTATTTCTAAATTTCTACGTGATTTTTTTTAATCAAAGTAGTTGGCGTAGCAATGCAAATATTAAAATAAAAACTTCACCATCATTTTTAAAATATGATAACAAATGTACATTAGTTCTTCAGAAATTTAGGTGTCATTTATTTTCTTTCCTCCTTTCTTATTTTTCTTCCCAGTGGATTAATGGTTAACACTGCTGCCTCCCAACACCAAGGACCCAAATTCGATTCCACCCTTGGTCGACATTCTCCCCATGTCTGCGTGGGTTTCCTCTGGGTGCTCCAGATTCCTCCCACAGTCCAAAAATGTACAGGGTAGCTGGATTGGCCATGCTAAATTGCCCCAGAGTGTCCAGGGATGAACAGGCAAGGTGGATTAGCTATGGGAAATGCAGAGTTACTGTGATGGCATGGGGGTGGGATGGGTTTGGGTGGGATGACCTTTGGGAGGACCTCATTGTGTCAAAAAACTAGTTCCACACCATAGCTGACTCTCTGATGCTGCTCTCTCCTGAAAACCTTGACTGAATTCTCCAACAATGTCTGTTGAGCGCACCCATTTACCTCACGTTCATGGCTGAGCATTAGTGTTTCGTCTTTATATGGGAAAGGTGGGCAATTTTCTTTTCATGGCAGATACTGGAGCCAAATTTGGACATGTACACACACCTCAATCAGGGGTCAGCGGCAAGGGAATGGCAAGCTTGTCTGACGATCCTCCCCATTCCCTCCCATTTTTCTAACTCCAAAACATCAATTCTAGGACCCCTGTTCAGATTAGAGAACTTAGCACCAAACGGGATGGAATCTGGATTCTAATCAACCTGTCTATCTCAGTAACCTGTGATGTAATCCAACTCATATATTAGAATAGCGTGATTACCAATGTGTCCTTTAATAATTTTGAATTTCACGTAATGCGTATTTGCTGAGAATGGTGGCTGCATAGACCATCTTGACTGTAAAGTGAATATGTAAGTTATTTATTATTGCATATATGAACTGAAATCCATTATATTGATGTCAGTGTGCAATAACAACCCAAATGCTTTTTGTTGATCCTGTCAATTATTAGCAACTAAAGTCACTTTAGTTCTAATTAGCAGCTTGCTTCTTCTTCAGTAGCAGCCTAGCACCCGAAGAGAAAGAGATAGTAGGAACTGCAGTTGCTGGAGAATCCAAGATAACAAAGTGTGGAGCTGGATGAACACAGCAGGCCAAGCAGCATCATAGGAGCAGGAAAGCTGATGTTTCGGGCCTAGTCACTTGGTCAGAAAAAACATTAATGTCTGTTGTTAAGTAACAGCTGGGACACAAGAATGCGTGTTTTTCAATAAACATACTATCAATGCATTCTGCTTTTATCTCAGAACCACTAGTGTGGCTTGATGGAGTTTGATCTCTCACTATACTTGGCGTCTTCTGTTGCTGGTCTTTTTCAACACAAATGCAATTGACAACATGTCAGATCCAGAGCCTCAAGGCTTAACTTATGCAAGTCGGAGGATGTATTCATTGTGTTGTAAGGAACATATTTTGACCCTTGAAGGGTCTAGGCCTGTAACGTCAACCTTCCTGCTCCTATGTTGCTGCTTGGCCTGCTGTGTTCATCCAGCTCTACACCTTGTTAACCCGAAGAGAAAGGGCTGTTTATGGGCTTTAATTGTAGCTGGTTGGATTTTTAATTTCACACAGTAACCAGATATGGACTTTGTCTTGGCATCAAACTCTCAACGGTTCCTGAAATTTTTTGTTATATGTGGCTATATTGTACCTTTTAACGAGATCTTCGCAAGTCTCTGCGTATTTTTGGGAACTGTTGTTTGTTGCCATGTTGAATCTTCTGGAACAGAAACATACAATGCACATGCCATCAGTAGCTCATCCAGTATCTTTCAATAATTCTATCAACCACTACAATTTGTATTTATCTCATGCCTTTAACAGGAAAATATCAGAAGTGCATAACTGGGCACTTGCTAAATTTTGTTCAGTAGCAATACCGAAGAGTATGTCATCCCTTTCATTTCTTAAGAAATATTTGGATCTGTATGACAGCTCACTGTGAAGAAGTGGGAGCTTTGGAAATGAATGTAGTGTCCATCTGTCAAAACATGTTCCTTACAACACAATGAATACATACTCCAACTTGCATAAGTTAAGGCTCGAGGCTCTGGATCTGACATGTTGTCAATTGCATTTGTGTTGAACAAGACCAGCATCAGAAGATGCCAAGTGCAGTGAGAGATCAAACTCCATCAAGCCACACTAGTGGTTCTGAGATAAAAGAAGGATGCATTTATAGTACTTTTATTGAAAACCACACATTCTTGTGTCCCAGCTGTTACTTAACAACGGCCATTAATGTTTTATTATCTCTGATGTTCCTTAAAAGCATTTACCTCAATCGCAGCTACAGACTAAAGAACAGAATTGAAAAGGAGAGAGGTTATGTTCGACCTGGAGAGAACTTAGAGCAATGTTCATGGCTCTGGTCTCCATGTCATAAAGAAAAGATGGAGGCACTGCAGAAAATGCAGAATCATTTAAGCAAATGAAACTAGAACTGAGACTTGTGACTACCAGAAAAGACAGAACATATTAGAAAAAGGTTTTTCAAGAATAGCAGAGATCGAAGGATAATGTCGAAGTTTTTAAATATTATTTGACTGGATAAGAAGGTCTGTTAAGTTATGGAGATTCCCAGAGAACACAAGTATAATTATTGAGAAATACAATAAACAACTTTCATTTTTTAAATCAGGAAAGTAGTTTGAATTTGGACCTCACTACCATTACCAGTGGCTGAGGTGTAGAGCATAGATTTAGTTTTTGAAAGATTGATAAAGCAGTCTATGCTCATAGACTTGGATGATATAAAGTGGGAGGAGGCTTGTGTGAAGCACCATACAGTCATAGAATCACAGACCCATACAGTACGCAAACAGACCCTTTGGTCCAATCAGTGTTTACTGAACATAATCCTAAATTAAACTAGTCCCACCTTCCTTCTCCTATCCCTTCAAATCTTTCCTCATCATATACTTAAGTGTCTTTTAAATGTTGTAATTGTACCCACACACACCACTTCCTCAGCAAGTTCATTCCATATGCAAACCACCTATCAACCAGTTGAACCAAAAGGCCTATCTCTACCCTACACCATTTAAGAGAAAAACAACGGCAACACCTCCAACTACTGCCTTAAGTTCTCTATTTGGTCTTCCACTGGGAAAGAAACTCGGCTACTGAGCACCACAGTGAAGACTGAGATGTAGAGATGTATAGAACCCCTTGCCATCCAGTAAGTTCCAGACGGGGTCTGTTTTGCGATCTTTCCTACTTGGTACAGCCATATTTGGAAACGAATGTTATATTTCTCCATGCTGAAAGCAGTGTATGACTTCTGTAACGTTTCCTGGATTGTATCCAGGACCAAAATTGCTTCCAGCAGTGATGTCAGACATTCAACGTTGCCCTCTAATTTCTCACCATTTCTGAGACAGCTACAACGGAGATGCTAATCAGCATCCCTAGTATCTGAAATTAGGGGCATGGAATAAGGAATTAAGCAATGCACCCACCAATTAATTGACTGTTTGAGCCCTCCCTATGGCAATTAATCTCATATTGAGTTCTTATCATCGCAGCAAGGTTGTGAGAATCTGACAGAAATATTATCACCTTGGACTATCAGACAATGTTATTATCCTAATTAGATCCATGTTGGTACGTTGCTGTTGGGTGATGTGTAACTTGGAGCTGGTGACTGCAAGGTGCAATCTACTTGACTCATAGAACAGAACACTTTTTTAAAGCAAGTGATGATTCAACTAACATTTTTTTCTAGACTGTGTCTAAAACCTGCGTCATCAATTCAAACAAAGTGGCAGTCATGTCATTATCCTCTGAGGTTCGTGTGAAAATGAAATTGTTCAGGACGATGATGTGATCAGAATAGGAAATCTCGCCAGCTGATTCATGTTTGAGTTATTTTGTGAGCTTTATTTTAAGAAATGTAAATATAAAATGATGAGAAACATCTGAAAGGTAAAGATGTGTTAAAGCTTCAGGCATAATCCACCTTTTCCATCTCTTAGTCAGCTGCCCTGTAGGAAATCTGAGCATTCTTTTCCCTTCCTGCACTTTCTTGAGACAGCTTTCACTGAAGGTTGAGATTGCTGGGTTAACTGTGATGGAGATGAAAAAATAAATGGGCATCATGATGTTTAGATGTCAGAGGGACATCAAGAGACTGAATTTCTCCTTTCATTCTGTGCTTTTTACTTGTGCCAAATAGAAATTTTCTATCCAATTTTTTTTCCATTAGTGTGATAAATTCCCTTCACATCCTGTTATGCCATGTTGTCCTGTTTGTACATTCACCATCCTTGTGTGTGTGGTAAATGAGCATTCTCTGAGCAAGCATTGTTTAATAAATATACATTTTCAGGAATGTCAACCAACCAAACCATTTTAATAGCTATAATACATCTATGTGAATGCTCTTTTTTAAAGGCTCGCATTTATAAATGCTTCTGTAAAACTAACCCTTAACCATTTTATGATATGATGAAAGACTAGATTTTCACCAGATTTTCATGGATTCTTTCATTATCTGATGTAAGAAATATCACTGTTCAAGTTCGAATACATGGCAAATATAATAGAACCCATTACACCAAGCGACTACTGTGCCATTGCTCATCGTGCATGAAAGAAATAATGTGCAAATGGGGTCTCTCACACCTCTGGGACTTTTCAGGTGCAGCCATGGCTATAATGGGAATTGTGTCAGATTCTTTCAGCCAAGCAGTGTTCTACGTTTAGAACTGAGATAAATTATTGGATAACGAAGCATTGTGTACAGCTCTGAGCATTCAGTTGGAGTATTGTGTACAATTCTGGGCACTCAACTTGAGTATTGTCATAGTTCGGAGTACTTAACTAGAGTATTGTGTGCAGTTCTGGGTGCCAGGTTGTAGGAAAGATGCGTAAGTATAGTAGACAGCATGAAAGCATTTTACAAGAATGGCTCCATGGATGAGGAACTTCAGTTCCGAGAATTGACTGAAGAAGTTGGGACTGTTCTCCTTGGAGAGAAGAAGGCTGAGAGAAGGTCTGATGGAGGATTTCAAAATCTTGGATGGGCTGATTAGAGTAGAGAGAGAGAGAGAGAGAAAATGTTCCCATTTGTAAGAGGATCAAAAACCAGAAGGCAAAGTGATTTGTAAAAGAAGCAAAAGCAAAGTGGAAAAAGCTTTTTCACACAATGAGTAGTTAGAGTATGGAACGCATGACCTGGAAGTGTGGTGGGGGCAGGTTTATTTGAGGAGTTCAAGAGGGTTTTGGATAATTATTTGGATAGAAATAAAATACAAGGTTGGAGGGAGGGCAAATAGGGGAAATTGGCACTACTACGTAAAGATGCTCACTTGAAGAGCCAGTGTGGATGTGATGGGCCGAATGACCTCTTCTTGCACTGCAACAGTTCTGGAATCTGTTAGACGGATGTCGGCTAGAATAGTCATCTTTGTTTCCAGATTGCTCCATGGCTTTATCTCTCCCTGTCATTACAAGTCCCTCCAACTCTATCAGCCACTGAGATATCTGTGTTCCCCAGTTCTAGCCCCTCAGCTAGCTGTGCCACTCTTCAGGGGTCAACTATGCCTGCAATTGACTGTGTCGTCAATTTTGAAATTCTCTCCTTAGTATTTTCCAACTGTCTCACTCGCTCTTCTTCATTAAGGCACTCCTTAAACGCAACGGTCTTTATGATATGTCTCTTTCACCTACCTGTTGATCACCTGCTCTTGCATGCTTTCGTGTAATTCAATGTCAAACTTGGTTTGACAATGATCTTAAGAAATGCCTGGAATTATTTTACTGTACTAAAGAGAATGCATAAATGTAAGATGTTGCAATTGTTAGTTCAGGGATCTCTGTCAGCCAAGGCAAAATGAAAATTGCTCTTCCTTTCTTAAATAGTACCAAATTGTCACATTAATGATATAAGTTGTAATAATCAGTCGTTTGTCAATGATTGATTAACTTTGGGTTAGTTTATTAAAACAGTAAAACAGCAGTTTCTGAGTGTGCAGCTTACAAAACTACAGCAGACTAACGAAAAACCGAAAGAACTGCAGATGCTGTAAATCAGGAACAAAAACAAAGTTGCTGGAAAAGCTCAGCAGGTCTGGTAGCATCTGTGAAGGAAAAAATAGAGTTAATGTTTTGGGTCCAGTGACAAGGTTCTGAGAAAGGGTCACCGGACCCGAAACATTAACTCTGTTTTCTCCTTCACAGATGCTGCCAGACCTGCTGAGCTTTTCCAGCAACTTTGTTTTTGTACAGCAGACTAACTGGCTGGTTGTGTCAGACCATTGTTTACACACTGAACATGGAGCCTTTAAATGGTGAATTATCTTAATGACAGGGAAACTACCATCAATGAAATTTTATATTCATTTAGGATGGCAGACAAATCCTCAGTTTAATGCCTCAAATGCAAAACAATGTTCTGACAGTGTAGCACTTCCTTTGGTGTTACACTGGTGGCTAGCTGAGCTCAATCAATACCTATCATCCCAGTGACACAGAAATAGTACCTAACAGGTGAAACAAAACTGGCTTGGTGATTGGTTTCGGATATCAGATTTGAGGCTGTCCCCCACTTCATCAGAAAGTAGGTTAATTCCATTTTATTTACTGTAAGAAACAATTTGTTAAAGTCAATGTGGGATGAATTAAACATTTTAAATTTAAATTCCAAGTTTTAAGGTTTTCCTTCAGTTGAACTGCTGTTAAAATTTCAATAATACTGAAGAACCACCGGGAACATTGACTTCTTGACACAGTCAATATTTCACTGGTCTTGCTCCACTCGCTCCATTTAAAAGCAATGGGGGTACTCCCAGCATAATTGATGTCAAACTAATTACCTGAATTGAAGCTACAGCAATAAATGTCATTAGCCTCCAAAGTACTATTGGTGGGTAGATGCAATACATGTTTAGAGCATTTGCCTGCCATTTCTCTGCCCATTAATTGAATGAGTGTTGGTTTATTTTAAATAGATTAATGTTTCTGTTAACATATCAAATGGGAGACTGTCAGCTGAATGTGTTCACCAATTAATATCACCAACAGTAACTCGTGTGCGATATTCTCTTCTGACGGGATGTGAGGAGTTGTGGGGAGTGATTTCCTGAAGTCTTCAAAAACAGAAAATGTGGCGTATATGGTGGCTGAATTAAGCAGGATTCAAAATCGAGGATGCCCTGGCTAGAGGTTGAGATAGAAAGATTAACTCAGTGGAGTGTTTGCGGCATGTCATGTCTTATACTTGCCCATTGTGGGCTTCCACTTGCAATATTTTCCCTTTATTCATTCACAGGATGAGGGTGTTGCTGGCCAGGCAGCATTTATTGCCCATCCCTAATTGCCCAGCGGGCAGTTCAGTCAACCACATTGCTGTGGTTCTGGAGTCACATATAGGCCAGACCAGGTAAGGATGGCAGGTTCCTTCCCTAAAGGACATGAGTGAACCGATAGGGATTTTCCAACAATCAACAATAGATTCATGGTCATCATTAGATTCTTAATTATTTCTTAATATATTGCATTTCATAAATACTGTGATGTAAGATGTGTGGCTTACATTTATTTTAATATCATTTATCTTTAACTTTTAAATGTTTAACTAGTGGCATATTGGTTTTCTGCGTGGTCTGACTTGATAATTAACTTGTCAGTATTTCTGAGGTCATGGTGATTTATTTTAGAACACTATTAGAGAGAGACTTCCTGGAGAGTTATGGGTTTTTTATACATTGGCAGAGTTTACAAGCAAAAAAAGTGAAGACTGTAGTGCATCAGATTGTCAGAAAGAAGATTCTGAAATAGATTTTTTGGGTTTAGAGGAAAAACCCATAACTTGGAAGAAAATCTAGAATTATACCAATCGACAAGATCAGAGTTGAGGCCAGTTTTTCATCAGAGGATAGGGGAATCTGGAATTTACTGCTTGAAATGATGGGAAAATGCCCTTACTACATTTAATAAAAATACATGAATACAGGACCAGAAAATGGCATTAAGCTAATTGGTCCTTACAGCTAGCACAAACAGAATGGCCCACGTCCTGTAAACTTCCAATACTTCTATATTTTGAGTACAGTATACTGGGGCTTCAAGTGTAAGCAACTGATGTTACTAGAAGCACTGATACATCAATCACAAGAAGCCAAGAGAAATCAGGATATGTTCAGTGAAAATGTAGACAATGTGATTATGGTTGCAGAGTCAGTGAATGAGTAATTTTACAGTACAGCACAGATATTAACGTATCTGAACAAAGCTAACACTGCACATAGTAATTTGAAATGGAAATGAGTTGCAATTAAAAACGCAATTAGTGCTGGCTAAGACAGATGAGGCAAGCTTTTTAATACAAGGCTCATTTTGCAGAATTGCACACAAGTTCTTGGTCACAATTAAATCAAAAACAAAAGAGAACTGACTGTATGATTGCCATTAAAACCTTTCTCACCTTGAAATGTACGGTAATTATCTGAAATAGTGAATGATATTAGCAGAAAGCCCATTAGGTTAATAGGTACAGATGGGAGAAACCAAATGGAACGTAAATTGTTAGACTTCTTTGGAGTTTTTGAGAAATTTGCGGGAAATCACTCCGAATGTTGAGAACCTGTGTGGTCATCTTTTGCAGACTAATAATTATCTCTATACGCTATTTTATAATTTGTAACCAATTATTGACAGGAATCAGTTGATTGAATTCCTAAGCACTACAGCCCTGAAACTCCTAGCAGACCACACTGATGCAAGAATGAGCCAGGGTACACAAGTGTCACATCACTGATCAAAGCTCAGGAATGGGAATTGTCATATGCTGCCATCCATATCTTCCAAGAGTGTCCTTAAGGGACATATGTGGTCCAGTGTGTGTGAGGATAGCCACCTGCTGATCTGAAGAGAAGACCTTTGTAGAAGAACCAGGATGTGGATTATTGCGTCAATGCAACTATTTACAAGATGCAATATTAGGATCAATATTATGACAAAAATTGTCAGAAGAAACGCTCAGGAATGTCACTCAAGTGACCCTAGTTCACTCCTCATGAAATCATCACAATGAGTGATGTTTACTGCACTCAGTCAGACCAATATAGGAGTCAATACAATAAAGGAGGAAAAAGAGGTAATAAGGATAGAAAGAGCTGAAGAACTCAGTAGGTCTGGCAGCACCAGTGGAGAGACAGAAAGAGAGACAATGTTAAAGTTGCAATCCAGTATAACTTCTGCAGCACTCACTCTGCTTAAAGAAAGTGGTCACCCTTGAAATAAGACCATAAGGCCATAAGACAGAGGAGTGGAAGTAAGGCCATTCGGCCCATCAAGTCCACTCCGCCATTTAAATCATGGCTGATGGGGATTTCGACTCCACTTCCCTGCACTCTCCCCGTAGCCCTTGATTCCTTGTGCGATCAAGAATTTTTCGATCTCTGCCTTGAAGGCATCCAACGTCTCGGCCTCCACTGCACTCCGTGGCAATGAATTCCACAGGCCCACCACTCTCTGGCTGAAAAAATGTCGTCTCACTTCAGTTTTAAATTTACCCCCTCTAATTTTAAGGCTGTGTCCATGGGTCCTAGTCTCCCCGCCTAATGGAAACAACTTCCCGGCGTCCACCCCTTCTAAGCCATACATTATCTTGTAAGTTTCTACTAGATCTCCCCTCAACTTTCTAAACTCTCATGAGTACAATCCCAGGATCCTTAGCCGTTCATCATAGTTAAACCTCCCATTACACGGATCTTTGACTCCCACATCTAGATCATCTGGTGAATAATGGATCACGAAATAAAAGCTAGCTACAGCACTTAATAGGAAACACAAATTGAATTTTGACATCTATTGCTAAAGGAATAGAGTGTAAATGTAGGGAAGTGTTGTTGGAACTGGACTAGCATTAATGAGACCAGACCTGGAATATTGCGGACAATTTTGATACCTTTACTTGAGGAGGGGTGTAGTTTTATTGAAGGAAGTTCAGAGGAAATTCAGTAGATTAATTCCAGAAATGGAGAATTTGATTGATCAAAAGAGATTGCAATGTTTAGATCAATGCTGTCCGGAGTTTAGAGGAATGAGAGCAGATCTACTTGAGTTATATAAGATGCGAAAGGAGGTGGACAAAGTAGACCTAGAGAGGATGATTCTTCTTGTGGGACAATCTAGAATAAGGGGTCACAGTTTTAGGGTAGGGACAGCAGACTTAAAACAGAGATGAGGAGAAATTATTTCTCTCAAAGAGTTGCGAATCTGTAGAATTCACTACACAGAGAATGGTAGATGTTGTGATATTGGGTAAACTTAAGGAGAAGGTAGCCAGATTTTGAAATAGTAATGAGCTGAAGGGCTATGGGAAATGGGCAGGAAAGTGAGGTTGAGGCTGAAGTGAGATCAGCCGTGAACGTATTGAATAGTGGAGCAGACTCAAGGGACTGACTGGCCTTCTTATGTTTGTAAGTTTGTATGTTCTTACGTAATGGTGACCATTTAACATCATCAGTTGTCATAATCTGATTCATTAATGTCCTTTAAGAAAGAAAGTCTAGCCTACATATGACTCCAGATCCACAGCAATGGGTAAAGTGGGTATGTAAGCCTGCCAAAGCAGGGCGCTCAGAAACATGCAAAAAATAACAGCCTAACCAGTGGTGCTACTATCCCACGCAAGAATACAAAGAAAGTTTTCATTGTCATGCTGACCAAATTAGCGGGTAATGTGTAAATGAACTAGAATTACCACATTTCTAAATATTGACAGAACACAGAAGTTAGTCTGTGGTGCTGACACAATCAAAGCAGAAGGCAGGATGGGAATTGTACGGTACTTGCAGCACAGAATCAGGCCATTCAACCTCATCAAGTCCATGATTCTGTTCACGCTTCATGTGAACCTCTTCATTTAATTCCATCAGCACGTCCTTCATTTACACGCACCTCATGTATTTTCTAGCTTCCCCTTAAAACTATTGAACCAGTCACTCCAACTGTTCCATGTGGTCATGAGTTCCACATTTTAAGCAGTTCTTAGTAAAGATGTTTTTTTCAAATCTGCCATTGGATTCATTATTTAAATTAAATACGAGCAAAATTAGGCCATTCAGCCCATCAAAACTCTGCCCCCGCTTAAAGTGGTCATGGCTGATCTGATAATCCTCAACTTCACTCTCCTGCCTTTTTCCCCATACCCTTGACTCCTAAAAAAAACCTTAAAAGTCTATCTACTCCACCTTGAATATTCTTGATGACCCAATGTCAACAGGTTTATGTAGCATTAGTAAGTCTTCCCTATTTTTAAACTCCATTTGTTTTGACATAAAGGCAAATATTTCAGTTGCTTTCCCTATTACCCTGCTGATCTTATAAGCTAGCTGTGCATGAGTAACCCCAAAGCTGTAGCTTTCTGCCGTCTTTCTCCACTTAAGTAATATTCTTAGCTTTCTCCCCCTTCAAGAACTGACACTTATTGGCCAAACTACTTAGTTTCAAAATTAATCTCTCAGAGAAAATTATCTATTTATTTCTTTTAATTGATATGAGTTGCATGATTTAGAATAGTATTTTATTAAACTTCTATGTTTCAAACTGTATATCAATCAGCATTACATCTTTGCTGAATAATTCCTGCCTTCACGATGAATCATTAAGTTTGTTGTTTATTAATGAAACATGGTTGATTGATCTTTCTACTGTAAACCTAATATAAATAATATAGAAACTTGGCCACTATTTGTAATTGAGTAAAGCATTTAAACTCATGTTGTGTACAGTGGAGTATTGGGACCAGAGAGAGACAACAAATTCCTCCAGCATTGATTGGAACACTCTCTACTTTGACTGAGTCTCTCACAAGAGCATCTCTATTAAATCTCATGTTAAACTTCACTTCTCTAATCTATCCATGGAACTGACTTCATCTGATTTAATATTCCTTAAAGTGGCTCAGTGATGTTTTTTTTAATTTATAAAATTACTGCAAAGTGATTTAAAATGTTACATTAAAAATACAGGATATATGTATTCAAAGAAAATAGCAGCAGCAGTAGGTCATTTGGCCCATTGAGCTGCTCTGCCATTCGATATGATCCGTTCAACTCACTTCCCTGTTCCCACATTCTCTCTATATCCTTTAATCCCTTTTGACCTAAGAACTATAACTAGCTCTTTCTCAAAAATATTCAATGCTTTGGCCAAAACCACTTTGCCTGGCAGAGAATTCAGCAAACACACCACTCTCTGAGGGGAGAGATTATTTTTTCATCTCATTCCTAAACTGTCCTCAGTAGGTTGTTGTGCTGCTATTTCTGTATTAAATGGCTCTTGGAAAGACAGAGGAGCACTGCTAAAGACTTGGGTGCGGACATGAACCTCTGCCAGCACTATCAGACAATTCTACATAAATATTTCCTTGGTCACTGCTGCTTTTGCAGTTAAATCAAAGTCAATATTTTGAAATGATGTAACCCATCATTGCTTTGCCGTGATGCTGAATTCATATGACAAGATTAGTGGACTCCCAGCTACTGTTATGGAGAAATCAGCTCTCTATTTTGACTGCCAGTGTGCTCATACAATATCCCTTCATACAATATGCTCAGGGGATAAACAAAAGTTAACAGCCAGCATCAGAGCTACCTCTGCACAACTCTGGTTCACCTGAGAACCGAATTTGGCTCATAGATTTCACATGTGTTTATCCTTACTTTTTTTTATAATCCAAAGTTCTGTCCAAAGTTCCAAGAGACATCTGTAACATGTTCTCCTGAAGGACTCATTTAGAATTGACACTAATGCTTTTCCCAGAAAGGGCTGCATTTCTCTCACACATGGCATATTTACACAGTAGACAATGGTTCCTGAAGAATTCACTGGCACTTTGGAGAAGGTGGACCTACGTAATTAAAAATGATCTTTTAATAATATTCAAAAGAAGAAGTGAGACCATTAGTGTGGCAAGGACTATCCTTTTTATTCCACGTGTAAAGCAACATTTTGGTATCCAATTTATTCTGCACAAACATGTTTCTGCTCTAATTAAAATACCAAGCATTTTTAAAATCTGACCTTAGTCTCAAGAGGGTGATGGAAAGCACTGTAAACTCTTGTGTGTGTTTACATTTTTTCAAACTGGGAGATCAAATTTGAGGAGATCGCCCACAAAATGAAGTACAAGAATGCTTTGTTCATAGGCCTGCTTGGACGAGGAATGCACAAGAAGCAGAATCCATTAAAAAAGTTTAGATAGAAAATGGGGAAATATTTTATCACATAGGGAAAAAGCTTTCGAAGAAGTGGAGAAATGTGTAGGGATGGGCAAAGTGATTGAGGACACCGCGGTTCACTCAAAAGCCCCTTCTGTGCTGCTGAGTTGCAGTGGGGTAGGTTTTAATAATTGGGCTGATTGGCAGAACTGATATTCCAGCCCATTTTCAGGGCAGTGGTTCACTAGCATTCAACCAGCAACATTGGATTGGATTGATCATTTTCTTCGAGCCATCATCTTCTGGCAGTGGGAGGGTGTATCTCTGAGGAGTGAGGCATTTGGGTGGGGCAGGGATGGATGGGTGGGCACGATGTAGGGGGTTCCTAGCAATGGACCAATCTGGTGATGTGGATCCCTGACGTGATCTCTAACTCCACTCTACTGTTGCAAAGTTAAATACAATTTTAGCTGCTGGCCTGCTGTTTGGTTGGTCCAGTGCTGTAGACGCTGCTGAGCCTATGTGTGCACTGTTCCAAATTGTCTGATGGTGCACATAGGCCTTGGTGGGTCTCTGCCCAATTTGCACTTTAACTGGGGAAACTTCTTGATTCTGGCAAACTCTTCATTGTAATCCAAACTCCTGCGACAATTCTGGCCTTGAAGAAGAATCATACTGGACTCAAAACATTAAGCTGTTTCTCTCAGTAAGATGGAGTATGAGACCTTTATTGTCTCAGGCCATGTGCTATGATACAGTGAATTTTCACATGCGTGTCTCTTAAAGGTATACTGATATACTGACTGTAGGACACAAGCCAACAGCTGCTATCCCTTGCCACAACCATATGGCAATAAAGCTGTGATGGAATTGAGGAGCACATTTCACAAGTAAGTTACAGAACAGATAGACTACAAGATAGCCCAATCTCCTGTCTAATCGCATTCATCAAGACTTTGTAAATGACTGTGAATTCAATGAACTCAACATGACATCATATCATCTATAAACTTCAAAACCAAATACAGTGTGTACCAGACCTTTAAGTTCACTTCATTATTTAAAGAAACTTGAATGTTGCTAAATATTGTAAACATTTGTATTCCAAAATGATCATTATTGTGCATTTTTAATACTCCATTTCCATTACAGTCTACAACTACGTCATGAATTGGGATCAAAATGCTTTATTATCATCACAGTTTGGCACATATTGCAACAATGGCTTTTCAATTAAACTAATTATCTACTTATCAAACTAACACCAAGTTTGTCAATTATTGTTTCAATGAGTTCCAATGAAAG
This sequence comes from Stegostoma tigrinum, assembly GCF_030684315.1. NCBI lineage: Eukaryota > Metazoa > Chordata > Chondrichthyes > Orectolobiformes > Stegostomatidae > Stegostoma > Stegostoma tigrinum. The sequence goes on along the minus strand of NC_081377.1, from coordinate 35,314,158 downwards.
CTCAAGAAGCAAACATTCTTCCTGTGAATCAGTGTTTTAATTGGTACAAGACTAAAAGATTGGTCAAATAAATCTGTTAAGCTATAAAAGCAATGTCATTTTTTATTATTAAATATATTAAAATAAAACACTTACAGGGAAATGACTGCCAATGCTAAATCCTCGCGATTAAATCACATATGTCACTGTAATACATTAAATGGTCAGAGCCCATTTTAAGGACTCATATAATGTGCTAAATATTGCTGACGAATTCACATCTTTTAAGAATGTACTGTCAGCTTGTAATTTTTGAAGCAGGCACAACAGCTGTACCCTGTCGCCCAGTTTGATGAAAATTTTGCAGTTGGATCTGAGAAAATGGTACATTCTCTTGCAAGTGCCCTTTTACTTGCTCCTTTCCTATCATCTGATGCCGCATATACTTCTTCCAAGCGAAAGCACAACTAACTTAAATATCTTCCAGTTTGCATTGCTGTACATTGAAGAGGTTAGAAGCTGATTGGGCGGTCACTTCTGGACAGTCTATAGGCTTTACCCAAGCTTAGCCCTTCCCACTCTGTAACCTTTGGGGCAGCATAGTGGCTCAAAGTGCCAGGGACCCAGGATCAATTCCAGCCTTGGGCAACTGTCTGTGTGGAGTTTGCACATTGTTCCCATGTTTCTCTGTGGGTTTCCTCTGGGTGCTCCAGGTTCCTCCCACAGTCCAAAGATTTGCAGGCTAGGTGGTTTGGCCAGGCTAAGTTGCCCATAGTGTTCAGGGAGGTGTGGGCTATGGTGGGATGCTCTGAGGCTCACTGTGGACTTGTTGGGCCAAAGGGCCTGTTTCCACACTCTAGGGATTCTATAGCTATATCTTACACTGTCCCAGAAAAGCTCATCATAAACTGGAGCCACCATACCTCATCCTTTGAGACAGTCCATAGGCTTCCAAGCTCAAACTGATTTCAACCATTTCAGATCATAACATCAGCCCCTCTTTTTTTCAGAATCTGGCTACTGATCAGTCTGTTTTCCCCAAATAGATTCCATCTGGATCTATTGTTTGTTTCTTTACTTTTCTTATTATCATTCCTTTTTGTCTTGCACCATCACCCTCTCTGGCATTTCATCACTCCTGCCTCTGCGCCTATCAAACACCTTTCCGCCTTCATTTTCCAGCCTCTATGGTTCCAGAAAGCTTGCTACTTTGCTGACTTGTTGAGGTTCTGATGAAAACATGAACTTTGAAGAGAGAGAGATAGCAGGAACTGCAGATGCTGGAGTCAGAGGTAACACAGTGTGGAGCTGGATGAACACAGCAGGCCAGGCAGCATCAGAGGAGCAGGAAAACTGAGGTTTCGGGTCAGAAATTTCTGAAGAAGGATCCCGCCCAGAAACATTAGCTTTCATGTTCCTCTGATGCTGCCTGGCCTGCTGTGTTCCTTCAGCTCCACACTTTGTTATCTATGAACTTTGAAAACTATATCTCATTTCTTTGCAAATTTCTTTATGGTTGTGAACATCCCCTCACAGATCTGTGTTTATTACAGACCATATGATTGTGATTAATTATCGTGGTTAATCAACACTCCATTATCTTTCTAGTATGCAGCTAGCATTTAGGTAAAAATTTAACCTGATGGGTTGTTGAGTTTTTCCAACTGGCAATTGCTATGTTTCTATTAGCATGTACACTCCCTGGAGGGATTATTGCTTGGTCATGGTACATTATCAATAAATTAATTTCACAAGGGTAGAAGAAGCATATTTCAAGATGGCACACAATAAATTGACCCACCTCTCAGCAATAATATGCTTCTAATTCGCTACAAAAAGTAAGGCTGGGGCTTCTGCCCCTCATGGTGCAGATGTACCACTTCTGAGCACTGTTGGTCAGAGCCTCTGGCATGCTTGCAATGCCAGATCTCAGAAGTGGGCACTCATACAATCACTACAGTGTGGGAGCAGGCCATTTGGCCCATTGAGTCCACACCAACCCTTCAAAAAACATCACACCCAGACGGATCTCCTACCCTTTCCCTGCATTTCCTACCCTCGACACTACAGACAATTTTGCTCATCTTGGACTGTGCGAGGAAACCCACGTAGACACGGGGAGAATGTGCCAACTCCACACAGACTGAGGCTGGAATCAAACTCGGGTCCCTGGCGCTGTGAGACAGCAGTGCCAGCCACTGACCCACCATGTCGCACTCATCAAAATAGTTGTATGAATGTTTTGAGAGTCCCTGCTACAACCACTTTCTTGAGGCTGTGAGTTCCAGTTACCTGGCACTCTCTGGGTGAAAACTTTTTCTTCTCAAAACTTGTTTAACCCTCCTACTCCTTACCTTAAAACCTCCCCCCTCTACTGAGGGGGTACATTGATCCATATCTATCCCTCAGAGCTTTTTACCCATCAAGCAGGAACCCTCAGCTCTAAGGAAAACGGCCCTCTTTCTGCATAGCTGAGATGCTCCAATTCAGGTCACATCCTGGTGAATCTCCTTCACATCCTCTCTGGTGCAATCCCATTCTTCCTATAGTTTGGCAAACAGCACAGGCACATAGTAATCTGGTTTGCTTTAACTCTAACAGTTCCATCATAACAACTTTGCTCTTGTATTTAATGCCTTGACTAACAAACGCAAATACCCCAAATGCTTTCTTAACCTCCTTACCTACCCATCCAGCTGCATTCAAGGATCTGTGGGCATGCACATCAACATTCCTCTAATCCTTGCTACTTCCTCTGGTCTTGCCGTTTTTTGTTAAATCCCTTGCCTTATTAGTCCTCCCAAAATGCATCACCTCATACTTTTCAGGATTAAATTCCATCTACCACTGATCAGCCTATCTGACGATCCCATCTATACTGTCAATGCAATCTAAGGGCTTCCTCCTCCCAATTTTATTGAACCAGCAATCTTCGTCTCATCTTCAAGCCAATCATACCTCCTTCATTCGTGCCTAGATGATTAATGTGCATTAATGTATTATATTAGGTTAGTCTATTAAATGCATGAGCTATACTTTGTGAAACCCTCGAGAGGTCTATTCCCCATTGGGATGTCTCTTTGTTGCCCAGGGCCTTCAGGATTGGTTGAGGATTATCTTAAAGCAACCCTACATGAAATAATCACACTCTGTTTCATTTCTGTGATCAGCTCCAAGTGGTGTTTCTCTACTGCTGAGTGGGCGACATTTTTCAAATCATTTTGCTCACTTTGTGTGTCACAAGATTGTATCTCACATGATTGATTTTTGCTCTAGCTATCAGTGCTTGATTCCGCCCATTGCCTGTCCTTTCCGTAAGGGGGTTTCACGCCTGTCAATCTGAAGCCCTGTGCATTACATTACCGCATCTGAAATCTAAAAGGGCACACAGTAAATAATCCGTACAGTTTTAAAATGGAAAACATCCCCATGTCTGTAAAATATTAAATCAGAACATACAGGAACAAATTCTCTGACCAATCTAATTTAATGGTGGGGGGGTTGGGTTGCTGGGAGTTTCAGTGTTGCACTGATTATTCACTTATGGGTGCCTTGATGATAGAAATGAATTTAGCACAAAGTACTTTACATTGAAAAAAGAAATGGCTTGATGCAAAGGGTAAATCACGCAATATAATGCGCTGACTTCAATGACTAACCTTTAGCAATTCATATACATTATAAACATTCCAATTAAGGAAGCATTCTTTTTTTTTTGCCAGAAAAATGAAGTAATTTCCTGAAGAAAAGCAAGTATGCTTTTCATTTGCAAATGAGTCACTGAATCACTGCACCGGTAATAACTGATTTAAATAGTCTCTTACAATTTTCATCCATCATTTCCTTCATTCATATCAGAACCAGGGAAACAGCCTAAATAGGCTTCTGTTTACAGGGATTTTTTATTTTTTTAAAAGAAGCTTTACAAATTATTTTTTGATGCAAGTAAAAAGGATCAGTGGATAGAAAATAAAATGAGACTAATTCTTCTAAAACTGCAAAATTTGCTGCCTTGTTCCTAGACTCTATGACAAAAAAACAGTTTTAACTCTGTAAATGCTGAGACCTCTTTGGGGCTTTGAAAGAATGTTTATTTTCTGACATGTTTTATCTATAAAATGATTTTCTCTAAAATGTGGAAGTTAACCATGCGTAAAGTGAGACTGCATTCAATCAAACACAAACCTTTGAACGAAGGGAGGGCCACATTTCAGGTCCAATTGTAATCAGGGGTCAGATTCAAGAACAAGTGTAAAACTGTTACAGACCACAGAAAGGTTTGTGCTGTAACATCACAGTAATAACACATCTTACAAATGCATTTTGGTGCTGAATGTGTTTGAAACACTGAGATTGCAACAGTGGAATGCATATGGAGGAAGTGGCCCAGGACCAGATTTTATAAACAGTGGGAAAACAATGATACTTGCCACTGAGATAACAAGGTGTGGAGCTGGATGAACACAGCAGGCCAAGCAGCATCAGAGGAGCAGGAAGGCTGACGTTTCAGGCCTAGGCCCTTCTTCAGAAATGGGGGAGGCGAAGGAGGTTCTGAAATAAATAGAGAGAGGGGGGGAGGTGGGTAGAAGATGGATAGAGGAGAAGATAGGTGGAGAGGAGTCAGACCAGTCAAAGAGGCAGGGATGGAGCCAGTAAAGGTGAGTGTAGGTGGGGAGGTAGGGAGAAGATAGGTCAGTCCAGGGAGGACGGACAGGTCAAGGGGGCGGGATGAGGTTCGTAAGTAGGAGATGGGGTGGGGCTTGAGTTGGGAGGGGGTATAGGGGGGAGGAAGGACAGGTTAGGAAGGCGGGGATGAGCTGAGCTGGTTTTGGGATGCGGTGGGGGGAGGGGAGATTTTGAAGCTTGTGAAATCCACATTGATACCATTGGGCTGCAGGGTTCCCAAGCGGAATAGGAGTTGCTGTTCCTGCAACCTTTGGGTAGCATTGTTGTGGCGCTGCAGGAGGCCCAGGATGGACATGTCGTCGAAGGAATGGGAGGGGGAGTTGAAATGGTTCATGACTGGGAGGTGCAGTTGTTTAGTGTGACTGTTCTTGGCGGAAGCTTTCCACAAATTTATCCTGGTGTGAATTTTAAATCTGTCAGCCCATGAGGGGGACCTCCTGGCATTCAGCAGTCACCAAACAAGGGAAGCAACTAATCACATTGAAGAATTCTCACAAATAGAAAACTGGAAAGTTAAAAGCACTCACAATCCTTAAATTTTTAAGATGATTTTACAGTGAGTAGAATGAACATTGAGACATACACATAGGGTTCGGGAAGAAACCAATGTATCATAAACAAACTTTTGAAAGAATATTTTAATAAAATGTAGGACTTTTTTAGTATTTTGTTGAAATTGGATGCTTCCCAAATGTAAGTTGTTTTCAAATCCAAGAGAGGTTGTTCAGTATTATGCATGAACTTCCATTAAAATCCCAATGACATCTAATAAGCATAACCTTTCGAAGGGATTCTTTTCAAAGTAGGATGATCAGCGTAAAGGTTAAGATGTGTCAATGCTTCCTAATTATTACAATCTGTGATGTAATCCGTGGAGAACTGTAGAGTCACTGGCACCAAATTTTGGAATTCTGCATTTTAATCTAGGCTCTAGAAGTTGCTGTCAGTCTTATAAAACATAATAACGGCAAATGCTAACAGTTTTACTGTCATTGCAACTGCAAAGTCCATGTCTGTATGCTTCCAGTTTCTCACCGATGAAAGTCAAAAGGTTGCTTGAAAATGTAGATTTCAAGCACATCTGTAAAGAAAATTACCATCTCCCTGAATTGACGTTTCCTTAAGTTACCAACTGGCATACTAGGACCAGAATCATATAGTTACCTCTCTCTCCCACACCCGGGAGGAGGTAGTAGGTGGGGTTGAGGTGGGCACACAAAATTGGCACAATGCCAGTGTGTGTGTTTCCCTACACTTCAATTTTTTTTCCAGTCACGGGGAAGCCCTTAAGACTAAATTAATAGTCACTTCAGGGCTGCCTCAGGGAACTTACCCACATCAGGAGAGGCCCACGTCAGGTTACCAGGCAAAGCTATTTTTTTTAAAAAAGCACAAAATTTGCAGTTAAATTCAAAGATTTATTGGTACCACTTCTATCCACTCTTTATTCCTCTTCTGTCTCTTAGTCTTTGTCTGATTTCCACTCACTTACATTTTACTTTATTTCCTAAACCAATTTAACTCTTCAGCCATTATTAATGCTCGAAATGATAACTGAAAGTGCTGGAGAAATTCGCCAGGTTTGTCAATGTCCGTAGAGAAAGGGTAAAGAGTTAATGTTTCACGTCCATCAATAGAGTCACAGGTAGACCGGGTGGTGAAGAAGGCATTTGGCAAGCTAGATTTCAGCAGGCAGAGCATTATGTATTGTGCAACAGCTTGTTGCAACAGTACAAGACATCAGTGAGGCCACGTTTAGAGTACTGTGTGGAGTTCTGATGCTCTATTATAGAAATGATACCGTTAAACTAGAAAGAGTACAGAAAAGATTTACTAGGATGCTATCTGGACTGGAAGGTTTGTGTTATAAGGAGAGGTTGGCTAAGTCTTTTCCCTGGAGCTTATTGGGAGTGAAATTATTGGTGAAGAGACTTCTACACACAAAAAGTAGTGAATGTTTGCAACTCTCCTCCAAAAACAATCATGGATGCAAGATCAATTGTTAATTTTAAAACTGTCGTTGATAGACCAAAAGCGTTAAGGGAAATGTGACAAGCCCAGCTCTGTTGGCTTAGGCCGTATCCTTCATGACCTCATTGAATGGCTTGAGTGTTAACTGGCCTCAATCTGTTCCAATGTTCCTAGATAGTGCAATAAAAAGTACGAGAACAACAGTGTTGGAGGCACCTGGATAAAAAGTATAAGGAATATCATAGTTCCATCTGAGTCAGTCTTTTTGAAGCTAAAGTAAACTTCAGCAACTCAACAATCTTGACTGAACACACACTGAGAACATTGAATTCTTATGAATAACTCACATTTTGGGAGCACCACTTATGAAGAAAAAAATCTCAATGTGCTTCACAGAGACATAAAGAAATTAGATGGCAGACCAAAATGGAAGGTAATAAGTGGAGAGCCAGAAAGCTTGCCCAAAGATGTAGGCTTGCAGAAAGCCCTTAAAGCAGGAAAGTGTAATGGAGGTGCAGAGAGGTTAAGGAGGTTAATCCAGAGCAGGAACTGGATGGCTGATGGTCAGCAATGAGTGGAGGGCATTAAGGGAGAAAAGCTGTTGAATAGAGTCAGAAGCAGAAAAAGGCTGAGGATAGAAACTTATAATTTGCCACTTGAGACAATGGAAAGTGAACTTTGATCAGGCTGAGTTGGTATGACAGGCTTTGGGACATTGTGTGAGATTGATTAGTGAAAGAAGAATTTGGGAGTACTACAGTTTATAGAAAGCATGAAGAAGAAGAATTAATTGTGATACATGGACTAGGATAGAAGGAGAAGTTCAGAAATGTTATGGGGGTAAAGAATTCCGAGAGTTTGAAGCTGCAAGTTCAACTCAGAGTGAAATGAGTTACCAAGTCGTAAACTGTAAAGTTCAGCCAGTGGCTGGTTTGGTTTTATAACAAGACTGAAGACTTTGACTTCAATCTTCCCAATCATTAGGGGCAGAAATTATGGTGTTCCTTTTTACCTTTTAATGATCAGCGTTTATGATCTTTTGTATTTAAGGACTTTGTGTTTACCTCCAGAATGAATGCCCGAGTTAATTAATTCTGGCATGTGTGAGTGTGTCTGCACGAATAAATATCAACTGTTCAAGAAGGCAGCTCACTACCACCTTCTACTTACCTAGCCAGTAACAGTCACATCTTATGAATGAATCTTTGAAAATAATTCATTCGTTTACCCCAGATGTTTAAAATGTGATGTTTCACTCACTCGCTTCGCACACTATCATATACAAAATGCATTTCTATGGATGATGTTAAAACATAAGACTTACAACTTATGATCATCTCAACCCTTTCATGACAGGCCTATGGTTTTTTAAATGAGGTGAGGTTTTAGTTGATGTGAAGATTTATAAAGTAGGGAATTCCCAGTAAACTGAGAAGCTTCTTGTAGCCAAGTTATCAGAAGTTTGGTTCTCAAGTGAACTCTATGTTATAATGGGAGACAAGGAATGAAGGGGGTCCTTCTCTCACTTTCACTATATGGCTATTTGTTATGATCTCCTCTTAGATGACCTGGGGCTGGTTCCATGGATTCATAATGGAAATTTTTTCTGCTGAACAACTCGCTCTAATTTGAAAAGCAGATAACAAATTGGCTTTCTCAATATGTGGCTTCTATCAGTTGAGAATCCTTTTCCAAATAAGCTAGGTTTCACGTTGTTATACTTTCTGTCATCTGCTTTTCACACCTTTAGACTTCGAGACATTTGAACTGTTCATTTTTAATAGAGCCATTAAATCAATAATATCCTTTTGAATTGGTTTCAGGAAAAGGCGTTGAGTCACCATCAGTCTTGAACATCTCTGTTATCTTCCTCTTGAGGAGGAGGGTGGTTTCAATCCATGAAAGAAGTCAGCTAATCCTCAAGAGGCAGCTTTTTGTGGCCAGTTTAAAACTGTAAAGTTGAGTTTGACTCCAGAATATGCTGAAAAGTAACACAATAGTTAGGAAATTAGATTTTATACAACAGTATTTCAGGTAAGCAGTCTTAAAATAATAAGCAAAGGATGGGTCAAGAAATATTTTTGATAAGAAGAACTAAATTGTAGCGATTGTAATGAGGTTTGCTCGGTGTATCTCACAGAATATGTGTTCTTTGGTTGGAACAGTTAGCCTCTCCAATCAGGGAGCCCTGGCTGACAGATATAAACAGGAATGTTAGAGGTTCCATTCATTCTGAGAGCTGGCTCTGAGGGAACTGGATCAGTGTCAAATACTATGCTTGTGTAAATAATGGTGACAGGACGCCAGCCTCTGTCGAGTTATTTCAAATTTTCTCTTAAACATCAAAGATTAATTGTTGTTGATGTGAAATTTAGTTATATGAGCTAGTTGAACAATAATAAATTATTTCACTAAATTAAATTTTGCCTGACTATTTTGAAGGACTTTCTGGCATTTTTTTCTGACTTACGATCTCAAATTTTGGTATCTGAATGTTGCTGCTTTTCACACCCACCTACTGTCTGACCCTATTTCATAAGAGCCCACAGAATAGAGATGAATGAGACAGGCTCATAGTCACATTGAAAGATTCTGCTCTTACAGATGAAGGCCAAATCGGGTGGGATTTGACATACGGCAGTGCACCAGCTGTTGCTTTTTTATATGTATGGCTTGTTTCTCTGCCAGCTTTCAACCTCCTCTCTCTGGAAGGTGTTAATAAGTTGATAACATAAAGCTGCATGTGCACTGACACCCACCTCCCCCACACCACTACACTTGCTACCTTGATGTGATAGTTAATCATGAGAATGAGTATCAGCAGGCAAGTTAACCGCAGAGTGTATTGCATCTCCTGCTCAAATGTGAACGAGTCCAGCAGGGGACATTGTATAGCAATCAGAACACTTAACAATTACTCCTTACCAAAACTGCCAGGGCCAATTTCTGCACGTCTACCACAGCTGAGCAGAATTAACCTCAATGAGGAACCAATCTATTAACTTATTGCTGTGCTTTGCTCAGTTATTCTTTGGAAAAATTTGTTCATGGGGATAGGAATTGGTCAATCAGCTCCATTAATCCATCCTTCTATTCAATTAGGCCATGTTTGATCTGTGTCTGACCTTCCTTTGGTCCTGACACCCTTAATACCTTGACTTAATATAAACCTATCAATCTCAGTCTTGAAATTTTCAATTGACTCGCAGCTTTGATGCTTTCTTCTTCTTCATGAGCCTCTTCTTGGCTTCATTCTGAAAATCCCAACCTCAGTTTTAAAGTTATAGGTTGGAAGGTGTAGAGTTGCTCACAGAGGCTGGGTGATTGTAAATGTTTCATCACCCTGCTAGGTAACATTGTCAGTGCGCCTCTAGTGAAGCGTTGGTGTTCTCTCCCACTTGTTATTTATACGCCTTGGTTTGCTGGGCTGGTTGGCATCACTTCTGGTTCTGTTTCTCAGTGGCTTGCATATCGGGTCCATTTTAACGTGTTTGTTGATCGTGTTCTGGTCGGAATGCCAAGCCAGAATTTCCTGGCATGTCTCAGTTTGTCTTGTGCTAAATGGATATGTTGTCCTAGCTGATGTTGTCCATAATCCACAGGGTGGATTTGCAGTGCTAAATTACCCACAGTGTGCAGACTAAATAGATTAGCTGTGGGAAATACAGGGTTACAGAGATGCGGGGAGGCCGTATGGGTGGGATACTCTTTGGAGGGCCTGTGTGGAATTGATGGGCCAAATGGCCTGCTTCCACACTGTAGGTTTTCTATGATGGGAAAGCATTCTTCTCTATCTACCCTTGCAGATCTTTTAATCATCTTAAGTGCTACAATTAGATCAATCTTTAACCTGGTATGCTCAAGGAGATTTACCTAGGCAACCTCCTGTTTCCTCGGTTCTTGTCCACCATCTATCTACAAGGCACAAGTTATGAGTATGATGGAACAGTCTCCACTTGTCTGGATGAGTACAGCTCTAATAACACTCGAGAAGCTCAACACAATGCAGGACAAAGCGGCCCATACGATCAGCACCCCATCCATCACCTTTAACATTCTCTCCCTCCATCATTGACCCAGATTGGAAGCAGTGTATACTATCGACAAGATGCACTGCAGAAAATTACCAATGTTTCTTCAACAGGACCTTCTAAACCCATCACCTCCATGCCAAATGAGAACACCATCATCAACTAGTTGGAACTATATCGCCATTCTTTCACTGCCGCTGGGTCAAAATTCTGGAACTACTTTATTAGAAGGAGTAGGATGTCCCGAGTAGGCTGTAGTTGTTCAAGAAGATGACTCATCAGCCCATTCTCAAGCGCAATTAGATATGAACAGTCATTCAATTAACAATGCCCACATCCCATGAGTGAATAAAGGAAAAAGGCAATCCTCATAATTTAACTCCTTTAATTCTCAATACCAGGACTATCTTTGGAACGTCTGAATGTCACCCCTTCCAAGGACAGAGTGTCTTTCCGGCACTGTGGCATATTGAACTAAATATTGTACTCCAGATGGGGTCTGACCAGAGCCTTATACAACTATAGCAAAACTTCCAACCAGTTGTATTCTGGCCCCTTTGATGTAAAGACTAACTGCATCAAGGAACTCAAGCAACAACATATTTAAATAAAAAGGAATACGTTGCATTCCATCTGTTCTTCACAAAGTGATTGTATTTGTTTCAACATATTTGATTCATTGATTTAATTTCTATTTGTATTAGAGAGTAAAAGAGTTTAAAAAGAGCATAAAATGTGGTATATTTCTTAACAATAAGCATAACATTATTCATAGCTGAATTGATATGTGTCTTAGCTGTCGGCTAACTTGCGTACCCATCTCTTTCTGTAAATTGTTTCCATATTATGCAATGAAATTTCACCCAAAAAATAATTCTCCTGGAAATTACTCACCTTTGTGAAATGATACCAAATAAATGCACAGAAAATATGCAGAGAAATGTATAAAACACGTTACACAACTGTATAGAAAATCCAAAATATTGAAATGAATCAATTTCAGAATTGTGTTTGTTTTCCCTAACAGGTCTAATATATTCTCAATCCATTAGATCAATATTTCATACATGTAATTTGTCGCCTATCATTTGGCTTCTGTACGCGGTTTTCCAGATTTGAATCAAAGGCATGCAGTCAGCTTTCCGGGAGCTCTGTGCCAATTAATTTCTCACTCGTGATTGGAATTGACAAGGATTCCAGGAATTCCTTTGCTCCAGTACAAAAGACTAAAAGCCAAATCAGGCATGCCTCTGCCCTGAATTATTGTTTCTCTTACAAGAACTCCATTACCTTATTACTGCCCTTGTGATTCTGTTTGGTCATTTTTGCATTACGTTCCTAATTTGTGGGGAATTTCGTTAATATTAATTTTTTGATATTTCTCTGGGATTCATTTAAACATTCTCAACCTTCAGAAAATACTGAAAATATTCAGCATTTCTCTACAGTTTTAATTTTCCATTCTTAATTGCTACCCCATTGTTGGGCATGCCTAAACTCTGGAATAGTGGCTCGGCAGCATCTGTGGAGAGAACATACAACAGTACAGCACAGTACAGGCCCTCTGGCCCACTATGTCTTGCCGAACTTTTCCCCTAAACCTAAGGTCTATCTAACCTCCACTGCTACCTTATGCTATCATCCATATGCCTTTTTAATAGCCGCTTAAATGCCCCTAATGAGGCTGACTCCACAGCCCACTCCAGCAATGCATTCCACACCCTTACCACTCTCTGAGTAAAGAACCTACGTCTGACATCTCCCCTATATCTACCTCCACTCACTTTAAAACTATGCCCCCTCATAATAGCTACCTCCACCCTAGGGAAAAGTCTCTGGCTGTCCCTGTCTATACCTCTGATCATTTTGTACACCTCTATCAAATCACCTCTCATCCTTCGTCATTCTAAAGAGAAAAGCCCTAACTCTCTCAACCTTTCCTTGTAAGACTTTCCCTCTGTTCCAGGCAACATCCTGGTAAATGTCCTCTGCACCTTTTCCAATGCTTCCACATTTTCCCTGTCATGAGGCAACCAGAACTGGACACAATACTCCAGGTATGGCTGAACCAGGGTTTTGTATAGCTGGAGCATAACTTCACGGCTCTTGAACTCAATCCCTCTATTAATGAAAGCTAACACACCATATGCCTTCTTTGGTGGCAGCTTTCATGGAATTGCGGACATGAACCCCAAAATCCCTCAGCTCCTCCACATTGCCAAGAATCTTTCCATTAACCCTGTATTCTGCTTTCAAGTTTGTCCTTCCAAAATGAATCACCTCACACTTTTCAGGGTTAAACTCCATCTGCCACTTCTCAGCCCAGCTGTGCATCCTATCAATGTCCCTTTGTAGCCTAGAACAGCCTCCCGCACCATCCACAACTCAACCCACCTTCGTATCATCCACGAACTTACTAATCTGCTCTTCCACTCCTACATCCAAATCATTTACAAAAATCACAAATAGAAGAGGGCCCAGAACAGATCCTTGTGGTGCATCACTCGTAACTGAGCACCATGTGGAATATTTTCCGTCTACTACCACCCTTTGTCTTCTAGGGTCAGCCAATTCTGAATCCAATCTGCTACATCTCCCCATATTCCATGCCTCCTTACTTTCTGCATGAGCCTACCATGGGGAACTTTATCAAATGCCTTACCTAAATCCATGTCTACCACATCCACTGCTCTACCTTCATCCACATATTTGGTCACCTCTTCGAAGAATTCAATAAGGTTTGTGAGGCATGATCTACCCCTCACAAATCCATGCTGACTAAAAAATCAGACTTAACATTTCTGAAGAAGAGTCACTGTCACAGATGCTGCCAGACCTGCTGAGCTTTTCCAGCAGCTTCTATTTTTGTTCCGATTTACAGAATCTGCAGTTCTTTTGGTTTTTATCTGTGATGGTGGTGTTGTGAAGTGCCATTCGATGTTTTTAATGATGTCAAAGTTTCTATATAAATACAAGTTGCTGTTGTAAGATCTTGTATCAGGGCAACTCTGTGAAGAAAATGTGATATAGTGGATCCTGGAAATGTGAAATAGAAACAGAGGATACTGGGTAACTTTCAGCAGGCAAGGGGAGGGGAACAATGTCATGTTGTTATTACAAGCTATTTTCATCAACAATTTTAGTCAATGCAAGTTTCATAATTCCATTTTCTTTTTGCATGCCCACTGACTTAAATATAAGAAAGATTGTTTTTGTCTCACATTATTTTTGAATGAAAATGTTACATTCTCTATTTTCTAATGAAACATTCCCTGAATCTAGGGAATTTTAGAAAATTAAAATCAAGTCACTTCTTTTACTCGTCTCTTCTTTACAGAAACTCGCATGAAATCATCAGGACCTGAGAACTTGTCAATTTGCAGATCCAATAATTGGTTTAGTGCCACTTCTTGAACAACAGTAATTTTTTTTCATTTCCTCCTTTCCATTTCCGGATTTGTGGCGACTTGAAGCACATTACGTACCTTTTCTATAGTGAAGACTGATGCAAAATACCTGTTCAAGTAATCTGCCATCTCCTTATCTTCTACAAGCAATTCTCCAGGCTTACTTTCTGTAGGGTCAACGTTCCCTTATTAAATCATTCCTTTTGCGAAATCTATAGAAACTGTAACTATCTTTTTTTATCTATTTCTCATTAGCTTTCTCTCATAATTTATTATTTTTCTTCTTATGATTCTTTCAGTCATTCAATGCTTTTTAAAATATATCCTGACAATCTTTTGTCCTGACAAACATGTTTGCACAATTTTTCTTTAAATTTGATACTAAATAAACTAAACATGGATGATGGGGGCTTCCCTTAAAATGATTCATTGTTATTGACGTGAAGCTGCTCTATGCGTTCTAATTATTTTTTCCTTAGTGAACATATATAACAGTTTAATTTTAGAAGCTTAACAGGTTGCTTATTAGAGGCTGTTACAGTGGAGAAACAGATACTGTGAAATGATTCAGTTTCACCCTCGCCTATGAGGAAATCCTGTCTTTAGGATCTGTGGATATATCGTATCCTGCTCAGTTCCAACAGCACCACTGGAGGCAACACTAGGATGACAGGCAGCTTCCACTGATGATTGCAAGGGAGCTAGATGAGAAAGTGAGATACAAGGTGTAGAGCTGGAAGAACACAACAGGCCAAGCAGCATCACAGGAGCAGGAAAGCTGTCAATTTAAGTCTAGACCCATAGGTGAGAAAGTGCTTTCCTCCAGCATCAGTTCGGCAGGAGCTGATTGAGGGGCTGGAAGACTTCTGAAGTTGGGAGGAGAGGAGGCACACATGAAGGTGGAAGAATTATTGATCGGGAAGGGTGAGGTAGGCAGCTTTCAGACGCAGGCAGCCCAAGTAATCAATTTCAGTCACAGCCTATGAAAAGGCTGCTAGGTTCCATTTGCTTATCTCAGCACATGGCTTGGGTGCGTCTCACTGCTTGTAAAATGCCTGCAACCGCTAATTGTCTGCTTAAAGGTGTCAATTAGTCCAGAGGGTTGTTAGACCATGCAATGCCTCCCATACCAATTGTAACATACCAGTGGGTGCTGACTGGTGGTAGGCATGATACAGTCATCTTGGCACTTGTAGTATGCCAGCCCTCACCAGTTCATTCCAGTGGATGTTCTAAAATCTAATCTTAAACTATCATACAATGTCAAGATCTCCCTTTAAGTGCATTTATCCTCAGAATTGTTTCAACATTTATTTTCTTTTAGGAGAATCAACTGTTAGCTCCTTGTCCTCATACAGCTTTGTCTTTAAAAATAAGAACTTTTAGCTTTGGGCAGGACAGTTTGTCAGTTTCAAATTCAATCAGGTTTTTGTGTCAGTAAGAAAAAGTATTTAAAACTTATCGTACAGCTTCCTAGAGGATTGCATGTAGCAGTTAAGATGAAATGTAGTGTTTTTGCAGTGGGATTAGATGGTGTAGGATGACAGGACCGGGACACATGCATATACTTCAATCGTACTTTGAAGTCTGGCATTGTCATTATTTTGACATCAGACTTTGATGTGACACTGCAGTTTATTAACAAAATATGTCACCATTGCAAAGAAGTAGAATTGATTGCAATACAGCAAAATCTGCAGGAAAGTCTGAGGAATCAGGTGATGCACATGGAGTACAGCGTCCCCACTGGGTGGAGGAATGTAACTGCAATGTGACAGGTTTACATGGCCCTGTTTTCGTTGTAAGTGGGACATGAAAATTGAAAATTTATAACAGGATATTTAAATTAAGTGAATGCAGTTATTGCAATTTGAAGATATTATGGATATATATATATATATATATATATATATATCTTGTTCATACTAAATCGAGATGATCTTTAATTAAATTGAAATGTTAAGGTTTAGATGTGCCAAACCAATCAATTTAGCTTTATGTATGAACAAGAGAGATTGTTAGAAATTAACAACACTAATTAACATATAAAGAGGTGAAATATTCTATCAATATTCACTTCCAAGATTGACCTCACCCTGTCAGGATCTGTTAGGAAGAACTAGTTAGAAAGAAACAGTTTCAAGTCAGATAATTTATGGTGAACTGATTCCATCAGCAAGTGGCACTGTAATTGGACCTAATTGTTATTACACATTTTCACATGTTGTGCAGTACCTTATAAAAATGCAATTTTAGCAATAATTTATTCACATAAATGCCTCTGAAAGTTATTGCAGAAAGAAATGTGCTACCATAATTGGTGATTCATGTTTGGGTGCCACCAGCCAATATGCACTTACAATTGAAAATGATGTTGGCATGACACCCATCAATGATTACCCAGTGCAGGAATTCTGATACGTATTATTATAAGGCATTTTATACAGTTGTCAACATACTTGATATACATTAAACAGGTTAAAACATATTTTAGTGTACATAACATTTTCAATACCTGGACAATTGTTTTGTAACATGCCAGAATAATTAAGTCTGTTGGAAGAGATAAAGAAGGAATTACATTTATACAGCAATTTTCAGGATCTTTGTAAACTCTGAAGTATTTCCCAATTGACGAAGTAGTTATTGAAGGGTAGACATTGTTGCAAATGAATGTATCTATAGTTTTTCTGCCCACATCCTCTTTAACAACAAGTCTAATCAATTACAGCTGCTATATCCAGCTACTGCCACTAACTCCCCATTTAATAATGCATTGGCTTCTCACTATTCATGTTTCTAATTGTCCCCATTGTTTTGTATCTCAATTATTTTAAGAAAGCTCTGTGGCAAACATACCATGGACTGCTGCAGCTAAGTCTATGGATTGTGATTACTTGCATAGTTGCAAGTCTATCTGACTGCCCCCATTGGATTTTATATTTTCTTGGTTCTCTAGAGCAATGCGAGTTTACACTGCAACCTGAGAATTTACACTATCTTCCCAGACTGCTGGTACTCAGTGTCCTTTGCATTTCTAATTTGTATTTACCTTAGAATTATACTCTCTCTCAGTAATACTTCCTTTATACAGTATTCATTTCTACTGAATACAACTCACCAGTACAGCTTTTTCCCTTCAGCTCCTCATGGAGTCCTGATCACATGTTTCTCTATACTCTACCATGCTGATGTCAGTAGTGTCATCCCTCACGTTTTCAACATTCATATCCCATTATATCAAACTGACCATTAGAACATTGTTCAAATCTACAACATATTTTACATGTTTCCAACCACTAAGTCTGGGTGTATTCTTAAAATAGTCTTTTTTAAAATTCCAGATCCTCTTGAGATGATTGAAAGTGAGTCGGAAGTGTTAGTAAACCTGAACTGCCTGTAGATCATGCAAAACAACACTTTTCATTGTAAGATAACGAGGTGTAGAGCTGGATGAACACAGCAAACCAAACCTGCTCCTCTGATGCTGCTTGGCCTGCTGTGTTCATCCACCTCTACACCTTGTTATCTCAGATTCTCCAGCATCTGCTGTTCCTACTATCTCTGAAACAACTTTTCTTTGTATCTCAGTACATGTGACAACAATCAACCAATTGATCAATTGTGAGAAAGCTTCCAGTGCTGGGCCTGTTTATCATTGTCCAGTCCCTTCATCAAAATTAAACAACTGCTATATGATAGCGAAAGCTACACTTTCTGATAGATGTGGGACCAGTGTGCACTACCCTTTCTGCAACCATGCCCAAGGCTCCTTCAGAGGGATATTGAAGGAGAAGAGATAGAATTTGAAAGTCCCTCTTCTAAAAAATAGGGATGTCATTTTGTCAGAATTGTTATCCCTGTACTATTACACAACATTCACATCACAATGTGTGGAATGCAAACAATGTTGCTGTGTTTTACTTCCAGGATCTAGGCCCAAAACATCAGCTTTTGTGCTCCTGAGATGCTGCTTGGCCTGCTGTGTTCATCCAGCTCCTCACTTTGTTATCTGGGATTCTCCAGCATCTGCAGTTCCCATTATCACCATAACAAAGTATGGAGCTGGATGAACACAGCAGGCCAAGCAGCATCTTAGGAGCACAAAAGCTGACATTTCGGGCCTAGACCCTCTCTGATGAAGGGTCTAGGCCCAAAATGTCAGCTTTTGTGCTCCTGAGATGCTGCTTGGCCTGCTGTGTTCACCCAGCTCTACACTTTGTTATCTCGGATTCTCCAGCATCTGCAGTTCCCATTATCTCTCATATTCAGTAGCAGTTGGGAATGTGTTATTAATGTTTTTTAAATCAATGCTTTTCATGAGTCTCTGAGCCTCAGGAGGTTCTGATGGTCATATGATGCACTGCTGAATGCATCAATTACATAGGTGTCAAAGCTTTCAGTTATGTACTCTGATCGTGTTACTTCTTACAATCTCACTATTTTGAAATTAAGAGCCTACCATTGTAAGTAATCCTGTTCAACACTCTCAAAGATGAGAAACTGCTTTCCTGCCTTTTCCTCCATCTTATCATTTTTTGGTGCCACTTAATCCCTGTTTTTCTGAATTTTTTCTCACTTCCTACTATTTAAATGCTGATGGGATGTTGACTATAGACTTTACCCCTTCATCGTGCCTCCTCAATAACAAAATTGCCGCAGCCATCATCTGGAAGATCAACCTGATGCATTCTGTCCTTACATTCAGAAGGTATTAAGAAAATAAGAATGAAGACATTAAATGCAGGCCATCCAACAGGGCCGGGAAACTTGTCACGCTTGCCACATCCTGAAGACTTCTTTTAAGAACATAAGACCAGGAGAAATAGGAGCAGGACCAGGCCACTCGGCCCACTGAGACTGCTCTGCCACTCAATAAGACCATGGCTGATCTTTTTGTGCACTCAGCTCCACATACCCGCCCGCTCACCATAACCCTAAATTCCTTTACTGTTCAAAAATCAGTCTATCATTGCCTTAAAAAGTTTCAATGAGGTAGCCTCAACAGCTTCACTGGGCAGGGAATTCCACAGATGCACAACATTTTGGGTTAAGAAATTCCACTGCCATAAATTAATCCTTCAAACTTTCCACTTTGTGAGGTAACAGGTTTACACCAAAGCTCTTAACCTGCAATAACACAGCCATGTACCTGAAATACATGTAATTCCATTCATGTTTATTTGGCAGCACTAACTTACTCCTTGCAGCCTGGATAAATGTGAATCCAAGCAGCACAGAGTTCAAAATAATGTGTGACATTGGCACAACACAAAGGAACCTGAGCAAATAAGTTGAGATAAGACAGTGTAGAGCTGGAAGGACACAGCAGGCCAGGCAGCATTAGAGGAGCAGAAACATTGACATTATAGGTTGGGATCCTTCTTCAGAAAGTTGCCTGCTGTTTAATCTATATCACAAATCATCAACAGAATCAGGCTTTATACTTCTGATATCAAAAGAATATTTTGGTGGATTGGAATTCGGGTTAATGCTAGGATTATGTTGGTATGCAAGTATTACAGTCTTGTTAGGGGCCTAAAACTTTTAAGAAGAAATTTAAGCTTCAAGTTAACAACAGATAGAAAGACATATCAAGATTTCATGAGATAACAAGGTGTAGAGCTGGATGAACACAGCAGGCCAGGCAGTATCAGGACAGCAGGAAAGCTGACGTTTCAGGTCTAGACCCTTCTTCAGAAAATCCAAGATGTCATGCCCTTTTTTACTGTAACTAAACATTAGAAATGCTAATGACCAAATATTTCCTTTTTCTGAAGGCAATTTATTATAGTTTCAACTACTTAGAGGAACATTCCTCTTTTGAACTTACTACAACTTGAACATCCCATGGAATTACTGTGGGCAGTGGATGCTACTAATTTAATAGATCTGAAGATGAGTCCTACTGGGCTCAAAACGTTAACTCTATTTCCCTCTGCACAGATGCTGCCAGGCTGAAACAAAGTTTGTGTTTGTTTTAAATTTATGATCAGACAGACTTCGGGCAGGTCACATGACCTCTCCCATTCACCTTAAATTCAAAGTTACAGTTCCAAAGCACAATAATTTTATAATCCTCACAACTGTATCAGAAAAATTTCAGCTCGGTCTTGCGTCAGTCCAAGTGATGGATATACATTTCAGTGCAAACCATTTGAACACTTAAACTCAAGATGGTGGAACAGAAAGACCCTCCAACCAGAACTCCTCTGCTCGCTGGCTCCTCTTCCTTTTTCTTTATTTTATTCCATCTTAGCTGCACTTTTCTCTTTCCTCCCCACTCCCCCCAAACTTGTAACTTTTTAAACTACCCCACCTCGAGGGAATGGAGAACGGAGTCTGAGTCCAGCCCAGAGTGGGAAATGAGTCAGAGAACAGGCCAATGCAGGGAGCAAGTTGTGGCCAGAGCCCCGAGCAGGAGCTTTATGAGCGAGGGCCAAGTCCTGGAAGTGAGTCTCAGTCCAGAGCCCAGAGCAGGAGCAGAGTGAGTGTGGACCAAGTCCTGGGAAGTGAGCCTCAGTCCAGAGCCCAGAGCAGGAGCAGGGTGAGTGTGGTCCAAGTCCTGGGAAGTGAGCCTCAGTCCAGAGCCCAGAGCAGGAGCAGGGTGAGTGTGGGCCAAGTCCTGGGAAGTGAGCCTCAGGCTGGGGCACAGAGCAGGAGCAGAATGAGCGAGGAGCAGCGAGGGCTTGTGTTCTAAAGCCCGGTGAACATGAATTCAGTGATGAAGGGCTGTAACTTAAATGCTTTAATGATATTTTTATTTCCATTCTGGACTTCTCAAACTCTGCATTCCCATGCTACTCTTTTTTAAAAACTATTTCAATTCTGTAACTACATTTAAAGTATCTGTACCTAGGTACCCGGTACCTAGCATGGCACCATGAAATGACATTACAAACTTTTCACTGCACTCATTCAAGTACATGTGACAATAAAGGCTATTCAGTTCTATCTAACCTGAGAGAGACATTGGACTCAAGTAGAATTCTAATAATAATGAACTTTACACAGTCAGACTAGATGGGTTAGACCACAGAACATTACAGCGCAATACAGGCCCTTTGGCCTTCGATGTTGTGCTGACCTGTGAAACAATTCTGAAGCCCATCTAACCTACACTATTCCATTATCATCCATATGTTTATCCAATGACCATTTAAATGCCCTTAAAGTGGGCGAGTCTACTACAGTTGCAGGCAGGGCATTCCACGCCCTTACTACTCTCTGAGGAAGGAACCTACCTCTGACATCTGTCCAATATCTATCACCCCTCAATTTAAAGCTATGTCCCTTCATGCTAGCCATCACCATCCGAGGAAAAAGGCTTTCACTGTCCACCCTATCTAATCCTCTGATCATCTTGTATGTCTCCATTAAGTCACCTCTTAATCTTCTTCTCTCTAACGAAAACAGCCTCAAGTCCCTCAGCCTTCCCTCCATACCAGGCAACATCCTAGTAAATCTCCTCTGCACCTCTCCAATGCTTCCACAAGGCAAGGATTAGGAAAATTCTAACGTTCTGTCAGATACACTGCCAAAAGATAGAACTGAAAAGGATGTTAAATTATTGGAGGCACCTACTGTACTGCTGCTGGGTGTGAATAAACTCTCTGTTCTGAACAACATTCCTCTAGCAGCTTATGAAAAGCTGAAGCACTGCCTGCCTGAATCACTGACTTGGGATTCACTCTTAGGCCGAGGCTGTTTTGCAGCTATTACTTTTAACACATTGCTTTTGTGTGAGCAGAATCTAGATTGAGAACCACGTTAAAAAAAAAACCCATAATATTTTCAAGTAGTGCACATCAAAGACTGCAGGAATGAGAGCAACTAATACCACTATACACCTCACACTTGTGTCTGAAAATTGTCTTTCAGTTAGTGATTTTAGCTCCCAGCCTCATAAGCAGTTTAAGAAATTGGGACTACATAAACCTTAGAAACCTGAAGAAATAGATCCATTCCTTAAATTTTTCTTCATTCATTTTCATGGGGTGTATAGCTTCAATATTGATGTTTGTTGTGATCTACATGAATAAAAGTAGGAATTTTATTCCAAGATTATGGTTTCCAACTGTGAGATGTGCATGAGTAGATTATTCTTTGGTGGACAATAGCATTTTTTAGACATTGCATGTTTTAATATGTAACTTAATATTGGAAAAGCATATCAAAGCATCCTGGGCTCTCCTGTCCTTGATGAATACTCCAGAGTCATCAGGCAAGACAAAAAGGCAAGAGATGTGAGAGCTGCTCCAAGATATTTCATCACAGCTTTCGGGTTAATGATTCACCACAGCAAAGTCAAGTTGAAAAGTTCAACTTTTTTTATTCTTGAACTTGGTTGAGTCCGAACATTAAAATTTAATTCCCATCTTACTCTGGTGAGTGAAGCTTTGCTTCAAGGCTAAAGCTTTTCACAGACTTCTGTTGCTGCTACAGTTGAGAAAGAAGAGTATTATTCTCATTCACAGCTCCAAAACTTTAAAGCTATGAGACCAAGTGACGTAGGAACAAAAGTAGGCCATTCAGTTCATTGAGACTTCCCAAGGCTCAGCCGTATCCGGGGCCGGAAATAGGCTACACCCAGCCTTGAACTCGGATCGCAGGGCTCAGAAACCAGTGTGCTGACCACTACACCACAGGAACCAGTTCATTGAGGCTGCTCCACCTTTCAATGGGATCATGATTGATCTGATCATCCTCATCTCCACTTTCCTGCCCTTTCCCCATTACCCTTGCTCCTCTTACTAATTAAAAACCTGCCTAAAGAGCATTTCTGAAGAAGGGTCAAGGCCAAAACGTCAGCCTTCCTGCTCCTATGATGCTGCTTGGCTGCTGTATTCATCCAGCTCTACACCTTGCTTTCTCAGGTTCTCCAGCATCTGCAGTTCCTACTATCTTTAAAAACTATCAGAGATAATAGGAACTGCAGTTGCTGGAGAATCCGAGATAACAAGGTGTAGAGCTGGATGAACACAGCAGGCCAAGCCACTTCAGAGTAACAGGAAAGCTGATGTTTTGGGCCTCGACCCTTCATCAGAAATGGGGAGGGGAAGAGGGTTTTGGAATAAATAGGGAGAGAGGGGGAGGTGGATTGAAGATGGATAGAAGAGAAGATAGGTGGAGAGGAGACAGACAAGTTAAAGAGGATGGAGCCAGTAGAGGAGAGTGTAGGAGGGGAGGTAGGGAGGGGATAGGTCAGTCCAGGGAGGACGGGCAGGTCAAGGAGGTGGGATGAGGCTAGTGGGTAGGAAATGGGGGTGCGGCTTGAGGTGGGGGGAGGGGATAGGTGAGAGGAAGAACAGGTTAGGGAGGCAGGGACGAGCTGGGTTGGTTTTGGGATGCAGTGGGGGGAGGGGAGATTTTGAAGCTTGTGAAATCCCATTGATACCATTCAGCTGCAGGGTTCCCAAGCGGAATATGAGTTGCTGTTCCTGCAATCTTCGGGTAGCACTGCAGGAGGCCCAAGATGGGCACGATCTCCTCCCTATCTTCCCACCCACCCCTTTCCCATCCTCCATTTCTGATGAAGGGTCTCGGACAAAACATCAGCCTTCCTGTTTCTCTGACGCTGCTTGGCCTGCTGTGTTCATCCAGCTCTACACCTTTCTATGTCTAAAAACCTGCCTGGCTCAGTTTTGACCATTCTTAGTAACCCAGTCCCAATAGCTCTGTGGTTAAGAATTCCATAGATTCACTATTCCCTGAGAGAAGAAATTCCTCCTCATCTCTATCTTAGTTTGAGATTATATCCTCTGGTCTTTCTGCATCTACTCTAAACTTCTGAAGAATCTTATATGTTTCAGTAAGGTCACCGCCCATTCTTCTATATCCCAATGTGTACCGGCCCGATCTACTCAACCTCTTCTTATAAGACAGTCCCACTAGACCTGGTAGCAACCTAGTGAATGTTCTCTGGACTAGCTCCTGTATCTCACAGGCCAATACCTCCTCACAAAGATGTTAAAATTTATAGGTGTGTTACCTTGGTCTTTCCTTCATCTAACAACTAACTCCCATGTTCCTAAATTACCCATAAATAGTTTGTGTGACAATGTACGTTTAAACATATCCTACAAATCAAGGTCACTAAAAATGAGGAGCTGCTCTGCAACAGTTTTTTTTTAAGATTTATTACTTTTCCTGAAATCTCCACTGTCTCACAGTTCGTCATCTAACAGCACAGAACCAGGAATATTAAAAAAACGAAAGATCTATGGATGTTGGAAATCAGAAACAAGAACAGAAATTTCTGGAAAATGTCAGCAGGCCTGGCTGCCACTGTGGAGAAACAACAGTTCTCAGGAAGGGTCACTGGACCTGAAACACTAACCCAGATTCCTCTCCACCGATGTTGCCAGAACTGCTGAGTTTTTCTAGCAATTTCTGTTGCTGCAGTTAATGTTCGAGTACAAAACTAGGCTTCTGCTGACAACTGGCAGATGGAGTTGAAATTTCCCCAGAAATTAGTTAAGTGCCAATTCTAGAAAGTTTCATAGAGGGGTCTGTCCAAAAGCTCGAGCTAATTTTAAATTTTACGTGAAGAATTCTACAGGGGGTATCTGATAGATGGAAATTCTTATCCTGTTGTGCAAACAGGGAGCTGTGAATGGTGTAGTTCAGGAAAGGCCATCTGTTTCCCCCTGCGTCACCACAGGAGACCATGGAAACCAACCCTGTTAGCCTGGTCCAAAGCACCACCTGAGTGAATGCAGTTTCAATAATCCAGAGGGCCATCCAGCAACACAGAAAGAAGGTCAATGACCTTCTGTGCTCTTCAAGGGGAGGCCATCACCTGTTCTTGGACACCGTTCACTCTATCATTGCACCAGCCTCCCAGCAAGTTTCCTAACCCACCGCTCCCAATGTTGCGCCTCTTCTCAACTGCTGGTAAACATGCCAAGCTGCCTGGCTTTGTGTCTCTGCTAAACGCAAGGCAAGACAGAAAGACTGTGAGCCTGTCAGCTCTGTGTGAAGCAGCAAAGTGCTGTGAAAAGGCAAAGGGAAGGCAGAGATACTATGAGTTTCCAAGCAGGTGCAGAGTCTGCGAGTGCCCAGAGAACAAGTTGAATGCCCTGATGCATACCCTGTCCCGCTGCATGGGAAGGTTCCTTGTCCCTGTAAACAGCTACCTGGCAGTTGTATTGCAATGGAAAGTGTCTCTGAACTCCAGACTGCAGTGTTGACGCCCGAACCTGTCTTACAATTGAGTCCAAGCTGTGCCATGATGACACAGCAAGGCTGACGCTTTGCCAATGCCAACTTCTGTGGCTGGGGTTGCAGGCTGCCACTGCCCATGGAGTGTGCCCTGAGATGATGGGCGTTGCTGGCTAAAGTGGGATTCCCAGTGAATACACCATGGACTGCAGCCTCTGGGCACCCAGTACGACTGTTAAGCCAGGAACTGACAGCATCTCGTTCCTCTCCAGGGCCCGAGAGAACAGGAACCAGCATAGAAATGAAGTCAAGCTGGGAAATAGATAATAAAATGTGAGGCTGGATGAACACAGCAGGCCCAGCTGCATCTCAGGAGCACAAAAGCTGACGTTTCGGGCCTAGACCCTTCATCAGAGAGGAGGATGGGGTGAGTGCTCTGGAATAAATAGGGAGAGAGGGGGAGGCGGGCCGAAGATGGAGAGAAAAAAAGATAGGTGGAGAGGAGAGTATAGATGGGGAGGTAGGGAGGGGATAGGTCAGCCCAGGGAAGATGGACAGGTCAAGGAGGTGGGATGAGGTTAGTAGGTAGGAGATGGAGGTGTGGCTTGGGGTGGAAGGAAGGGATGGATGAGAGGAAGAACAGGTTAGGGAGGCAGAGACAGGCTGGACTGGTTTTGGGATGCAGTGGGTGGAGGGGAAGAGCTGGGCTGGTTGTGTGGTGCAGTGGGGAGAGGGGACGAACTGGGCTGGTTTTGGGATGCGGTGGGGGAAGGGGAGATTTTGAAGCTGGTGAAGTCCACATTGATACCATTGGGCTGCAGGGTTCCCAAGCGGAATATGAGTTGCTGTTCCTGCAACCATCGGGTGGCATCATTGTGGCACTGCAGGAGGCCCATGATGGACGTGTCATCTAAAGAATGGGAGGGTGAGTTGAAATGGCTCACGGCTGGGAGGTGCAGTTGTTTATTGTGAACCGAGCGGAGGTGTTCTGCAAAGCGATCCCCAAGCCTCCGCTTGGTTTCCCCAATGTAGAGGAAGCCACACCGCTTTGCAGAACCCAGTGTGGCTTCCTCTACATTGGGGAAAGCAAGTGGAGGCTTGGGGATCGCTTTGCAGAACACCTCTGCTCGGTTCGCAATAAACAACTGCACCTCCCAGTCGTGAACCATTTCCACTCCCCCTCCCATTCTTTAGATGACATGTCCATCATGGGCCTCCTGCAGTGCCACAATGATGCCACCCGATGGTTGCAGGAACAGCAACTCATATTCCACTTGGGAACCTTGCAGCCCAATGGTACCAATGTGGACTTCACCAGCTTCAAAATCTCCCCTTCCCCCACCGTATCCCAAAACCAGCCCAGTTCGTCCCCTCTCCCCACTGCACCACACAACCAGCCCAGCTCTTCCCCTCTATCCACTGCATCCCAAAACCAGTCCAGCCTGTCTCTGCCTCCCTAACCTGTTCTTCCTCTCACCCATCCCTTCCTCCCACCCCAAGCCGCACCTCCATCTCCTACCTACTAACCTCATCCCACCTCCTTGACCTGTCCGTCCTCCCTGGACTGACCTATCCCCTCCCTACCTCCCCACCTATACTCTCCTCTCCACCTATCTTCTTTTCTCTCCATCTTCGGTCCGCCTCCCCCTCTCTCCCTATTTATTCCAGAACCCTCACCCCATCCCCCTCTCTGGTGAAGGGTCTAGGCCCGAAACGTCAGCTTTTGTGCTCCTGAGATGCTGCTTGGCCTGCTGTGTTCATCCAGCCTCACATTTTATTATCTTGGATTCTCCAGCATCTGCAGTTCCCATTATCACTCAAGCTGGGAAATAATGAGATGCAAATAGGCCCTTCACCACTCACTAACAAATTCTCACCTCGTCGTTGAAACCTGAAGGGGAAAATCAGACTGTTTTTTTCGACGTCAGGAATCTCACTTTTCCCATCGGGCCAAAAAATCTCTGCTGTCTTGCTGTTGCCTCGATCAGTCAGAGGCAAGGGAGATCCCAGCTATGCTGTCAGAGCTAGTCACTTCACACCCATTGGGCCAATTCAAGAAGGCCATGTATTCTGACACTGAGGTACTTGTGCTCTGTGTGGTTTAAATCAGCATGGGGTGGGGTGGAGGAGTGGGGAGATCGGGACAGAGTTAGGAGAAAGACTGGGACTGGGAAGTGGGAGGAGAGACCAGGACCAGGAGGTGGGGGGACAGGGTGGGAAGAGAAGGTGAGAGAGGTGGGGGAGCATCTGATGGAAACATACAGGATGAGGGCCTCCCAGCGTCTGGCCACCCCATCCCAGATCCTGGGCTTTCCCTGGGATATGTGTGTTCCCCAATGAGTGGTTGTCTGCAGCAGCTGAACTCAGCAAACACAGCCATTCAAGAAGCCAAATCTCAAAAGAAGCAGCAATTTTTGTCACACCAGAGAAGGGAGCCATTTGGTTGGAAGGTCAACTTTGATTGGCCATGGTGTTGCCAGGGTGTATATTTTATTTATTTGTGGTATCTGGGCAGCACTGGTTAGGCCATGATTTATTGACCATCCTAATTGCCCAGAGGGCAGTTAAGACTGAACCACATTGCTGTGAGTCTGGAGTCACATGTAGGCCACACCAAGTAAGGATGGCAGTTTCCTTCTGTAAAGAACATTAATGAACCTGATGGGCTTTTCCTGACAATCGACAATGGATTGATGATCATTATTAGATTCTTATTTCCAGATTATTGAAGAATTCAAATTCCGACATTTACCAGGGTAGGATTTGAATGCAGGTCCCCAGAACTTTACCTGGGTCTCTCTGGATTAATAGTCTAGCAATAATACCAGAGATAATGGGAACTGCAGATGCTGGAGAATCTGAGATAACAAAGTGTGAAGCTGGAGGAACATTCCCAACTGCTACTGAATATGAGAGATAATGGGAACTGCAGATGCTGGAGAATCCGAGATAACAAAGTGTAGAGCTGGGTGAACACAGCAGGCCAAGCAGCATCTTAGGAGCACAAAAGCTGACGTTTCCGGCTAGATGAAGGGCCTAGGCCCGAAACGTCAGCTTTTGTGCTCCTAAGACGCTGCTTGGCCTGCTGTGTTCATCCAGCTCCACACTCTGTTATCGCGCAAGGATACCATTTGGCCGTCGCCTATCCAGGACCGTGTTCCAAAAACCCATTTTTCCACACTGTTCTAACTGAAAAACAATACCAAGCAAGATTCCTTTTTCCTGCAGACAAATCCATGTGTATGTCAAGTGTGAGCCCAATTGGTAATCTGAAATCAGTTGTCCTTGTTCATTCTTAGCACTCTCTTGTATTTGTATAAAACTGCCATCATTATGTCAAATTAATTGTATGCTAGAGTTAAGGAATCAGTCAGTGAATAAATATGTTATTACAATGAGCAGACAGTATAATTTTCAGGACGTTTATTAATATACAATAAACAGGAAGTTTACAACATGAATCAGTGGAACAGAAAAAAAATAATAAGGCTGCGAAATGAGAGATAATGGGAACTGCAGATGCTGGGGAATCCAAGATAACAAAATGTGAAGCTGGATGAACACAGCAGGCCAAGCAGCATCTCAGGAGCACAAAAGCTGACGTTTAGGACCTAGACCCTTCATCAGAAAAGGGAGATGGGGAGAAGGTTCTGAAATAAATAGGGAGAGAGGGGGAGGCGGACCAAAGATGGATAGAGGAGAAGATAGGTGGAGAGGAGAGTACAGGTGGGGACATAGGGAGGGGATATGTCAGTCCGGGGAGGACGGACAGGACAAGGGGGTGGGATGAGTTTAGTAGGTAGGAAATGGAGGTGTGGCTTGAGGTGGGAGGAGGGGATAGGTGAGAGGAAGAACAGGTTAGGGAGGCGGGTACGAGCTGGGCTGGTTTTGGGATGCAGTGGGGGGAAGGGAGATTTTGAAGCTTGTGAAGTCCACATTGATACCATTGGACTGCAGGGCTCACGAGCAGAATATGAGTTGCTGTTCCTGCAACCTTCGGGTCTAGGCCCGGGACGTCAGCTTTTGTGCTCCTCAGATGCTGCTTGGCCTGCTGTCTTCATCCAGCCCCACACTTGGTTACCGTATAAGGCTGCAAAATACCTTTCTAGCTGCACAGTTGATTTCTTGTGTATGGTTCAGCTTTTCTTGCCAACGGCCCATCAGTTAGTTCTCTGTTCTGGGCCATGCAAATGATCTAGTCCTTGACATATTTGAAAAAGAAACATTTTTTTCTCTGCATTTTTCTTTGCCTGCCATTTTATGTCAGGTTCTGAAGCACCGGCTCTGTAGACTGACATTTAGCAGTGGTTATTGCTTTGGAAACAGTCTCTATCCATGAAGTTACTCAGATATCCCTTCCGGGATTATGGAGAAGGTTTGTTTTTACACCGAGATTTTTGGAAGAATGACATAGATGAAATAATCAGGAGTTTCAAGAGTACCATAGATTCAGCCAACATTTTGCAAACGATTTTGTAAAGCGTAGCTCCTTGATTAAGATTTCAGAAAATGCTCAAAACCGTAAACTCTCAAGCCAGTCAAAATAGGTTTGTCCAATATGCACAATCTGCTCCCTCAAAATCTTGGAAACTTCAATGCAGTCATTCATTACTTGCTAAACACCAGGAATACAATCATAATTTGTGCAATCTTTTTTCATAACCTAACCCTTGGAGCACAGGTATTTTCAAAGATAATTTTGTAGATCCATACAGCAGTCCTTCAGAATCACAGATCGGTTACAGTACAGGAGGCCATTCAGCCCATCATGCCTGCTCTATTACAAATCTCCTACCTTTTCCCCCGATCCTTGCATGCTACACCTATCCAAATGATCATCTGATGCCCTCTTGAAAGCCTCAGTTGAACCTGCCTTCACCAAAATTCCAGGCAGAACATTCGTTACACTAAATAGTCACTATGTGAAAAGATGTCACTTTAATGCCAATTCACCCTCCGGCACATCACGTCTAATTAAGGTATACCATAGTGAAGTAGAGATGATCACACAATTGTTTCAGTGAGATGTGAGAAAGCAGAAAGGCAGCATTGGAAAATTACCTTAGAGTTGTTAAAGAAAACAAGTTTAGTTAAGAGATATGTACACATTAGGAAAGTTTTTAAGAAAAGCTAATGAATAACCAAGAAGTGTCAGGGATAATCACCAAAAATCAGTAAGCTGACAAATTACACATAGAATTAATTGGCATAATGCTCCTATTGCTCAGAACTGATATTTTTGTGCTGAGAGTATGTCAGACGGTGCTATTATTGGTTGTCTTGTGATCAAGATTGTTTAATCATCCACTGGCCCTCCAAGGCTGAAATTATAGGCATAAGGAATGTGTGTTATTTACAAACCCTGTAAAGGGGAATGACAGAGATGAAAGGTTGATGATATCAGACTAAAATGATTTGCTATTTAGAAGGAACCTGTTAGTTCTCTTTGAAGATGCTGACTTTCCAGATTCTATCTGGTGTATGACAGTGAGGTAACATATGGTGCAAAATGTTACTTGAAAGGTGGAATTGCCTCATGAAGAACATATTACAGTAATTTGTGTGACTGCACTCATCACACATCCATCAGTGAAATTGTGACTGATCTGGACAGGGTATGTACGAATTGAGATAAGGACATTCAAGTCAAAAATGAAAACAGCTGTGGAGTTCTTCAAACTGTTTGCCCCAGCAATCGCTAACTGGCCCCATAGCATTAATGTGTCCCCCTTCAGAGGACAACTTGACTTGCATAAAAGCAAAACCCAATTCTAAAGAGAATCATTGGACCAGAAACATTAATTCTGTTTCTCTCTCCACAGATGCTGCCGGCGCTGCTGAGTTTATCCAGAACTTTCTGTTTTTTATCAACGCCACTCGGTACTTGGTTGCAACAGGACACCCCCTGGAGACAATGGAAACTCCTTGGGGATTGTCTTGAAAGTATGCTTGAGGACATCAGATCTCCCTATCCCCTAGGAGTTCCTGACTCCATACTGACCAAAATGGAACAGTTCCAAGTTTCACATCAAAAGGTGCTGAATGTATCTAGAGACTTCGCTGGGAGCACAGGGAAGTGAAATTGAGCCATGGCAAGAGCTCACAATCTTCCAAACACCTCAGCCACCCAACTCTGCAAGTAGCACCTGGTCTGTGTGTGACAGAGTTTGTGGGTTGTACATTGTACCTTATCAGATGGCTCTGAAGGCATCGGAAAGAGGTGTGAAGCAAGTCTGCTCCTATGGCAGTTATTGAGCATTTGGAATTGGTTAGCACCACTAGCTGGACAGTTGGTTTGCAATGCAAAGTGATATCAACAGCATGGGCTTAATTCCCACAATGTCTGAAGTTACCATGAGGGATATTCCTACTCAAACCCTCCCCTTGCTGGAAATGTGGTAGCCCTCATATTAAACCACTACCTTGTCTCCAATGAGAGAGCCACCCTATGGCCTGATAGGACTATGGTAACTTTACGATCGTCACAAGGCTTCTTTATTCTTGTAGTCCAATCCGCTGGCTTTAAGGACCAACATATTATTTCCATCTTGTGCATTTTTTTTGTGTTCCACAGTCAAGAACACCTGCAAAATTATATATAATTTATTAATCGTCTCAGGTCTGGTTTAGTGAAAAATCACTCTCACCTCTGAATCAGTAGGCTAAGGCCCACTCCCGAAAATACAAGCACAAAATCCATTCGATTGGTGTTGTACTGTTGGAGGTTTCACTGTTCAGATACGACATTAATCCAAGATTCCTTTAGTTTTTGCCGATTGGTGTAAAGGATCCAATGGCAGTACTCCAAAGAAAAGCAAGGAAGATCTCCTTCGTGCCCTGACCAACACCTATTCTTTAACAAACATCGCTGACAATGAACACACATTTCCTGGTCTATTATCGTATTGCGGTGTGTAGGAGCCTGCTGAGTGCTAGTTAACTGCTATGTTTTCTATAATGCCCCAGTGGCAAAGTTCCAATAGTTCATTATTGGCTGTTAATGCTCAGAGGCCCTGACAGAAAGTCACATAGGACAGAAGAAGAACAGGTGTATGCTTTTCTATCCTTCAAGCCTGCTCTGCCATTCAAAGCCTAAAAGCAAGTCTTCTTTGTCTTTAACATGGCAATTACACCCAGAACCATCCACTGTGTGTCTTCTTAAATATAGCTTCCTAACTGGGGATCAGGGCTGACTTGTTTGCTCACCTAGTTGTAAGGTGACTCACCAATAGCAGAGCTTAAGTTTAAACTGCAGTTCAAGACTGATGCTTAGTTGTCCAGACTGTCAGCTTCCTTTTATACCATAACAGACTGTAATATTGCCACAATTCTATGCAATCGTAGTTTAAAAATGAGAAGTCACCCATTTAAGACAGAGATCAGCAAATATTCTTTCTCTCAGAGGTTTGTGAGTCTTTGGAATTCCTTTCCTTAAAAGGCAGTGGATGCAGATTCTTTAAATATTTTAAGGCCGAGGTAGACAGATTATCAAGGGGATGAAAGATGATTGGACGTGTGCAGGAATGTGGGGTTGAAGTTAAAGTCAGTTCGGCCCTGATCTAAGTGAGTGATGGAGCAGCTTAAAGGGCCGAATGGCCTACTCTTGTTCCTTGTTCATATGTTAAGTATGCTGAGACTTTCCCTCTGCTGTGCTATCATCACAGTGAGCTAATGTTAGCTATATAAACTATTTAAAACACTGAAAGAACACATTTACATATGTTTTAAGACTATTAAATACATATTGCAAGCGTGCTTTAATGAATAAAATTCTTGGAACAACAGAAAGTGATGTTTTCCACTGTTGTCTCATGAAAATGATGTTATTGACTGCTGTGCATAATGGCCTTCACAAGCAGTCCAGAGTAATGCAGTAGAAAATCCCTTTGGGTAGGATTGAGCCTTGAAAAGCAGCTACTGTATCATTACTTTGTCACTGTGGTGGTAAAATCACAGAGACACAACACTGCTCCAATAAAAGCTAATCTTCATCCCAGTGCAGCCTTTATCATGCAACCTGCCAAGTTAAATATACAATGGCCTTATCCTCAACCCAATTGCAACTAAAATCCAATGATTGTTCACATAGTTTTATCCTGTCATCACTTCTTATCTCCGTTATACTTAACAGGGATCAGCCCCACATGTGGAAAAAGTAACCTGGAATATTTTGCACCTCTATGTATCATACCCATCAGTGATATCTTTGAAACTAATCTGAAATTGTTAAATGTAAAATAAAAGGGAATGTGGAGTTTGGAATAAAGAAAATGCAATCATAACCGTGGCTATAAGTAGTTCATACTTTACATAGTTGTGCAAATAATCAAAACAAAATAACAGCTAATTGATAAAAGCACCAGGGTGAACTAGGTTGAGTCATAAAGTCATCACAGCACAGAAGGAGGACATTCGTCCCATCCAGTCTATACTGTCTTCTTGTGCAACAATCAACTCAGGCCCATTCCTTTGCTCTATCCCACTAGCCCTGAAAGTTATTTCTCTCAAATGTCCATCCATTTTCTTTTTGAAATCATTGTTCACCTCCACTTTGCTACTCTCATAAGCATTAAGTTACAGACCATTGTCACTTGTGTAAAAACATTTTTTCCTCCCACCCCCTTTGTCTCTAAATTTGAATTTCCCTGGTCTTTGTACCATCAGCTTTTCTTTTCATTTATTCATGGAATGTGGATGTTATTTGTGAGGTCAGCATTTATGACCAATCCCTAATTTCTCTGGAGCTGCCTTCTTGAACCTTTATAGACCTTGGAGTGCTTGGACACCTCCAGAACTATTGGAAAAGGAGTTCTGGGATTTTGACCCAGTGGCACTGAAGGAATGACAATATATTTCCAAGTCAGGGGTCTCTGCAGGAGGTGGTGTTCCCATGCTTCTGCTTCCCATGTTCTTCTAGCTAGTAGAGGTTGCAGATTTGGAAAATGCAGTCAAAGGTACCTTGGTGATTTACTGCGGTATATGAAGTAGAGCATGCACATTGCTGCTACTCTACTTCAGTGATAATGGGAGTGAATGTTGAAAGTGGTGGATGGGGTGCAAATCATGTGGGCTGCTTTATCCTGGATGGTATCAAGTTTTTTGATTGATGTTGAGCTACACTCCTCCAGACAAGTGAAGAGTGCTTCATCACACTCCTGACTTATGCCTTGTAGATTGTGGACAGAGACAAGATGTGTGTTACTCATCATGGAATTCCTAGCCTCTGACTGCTCTTCTAGCCATTGTGTTTATATGGCTGGTCCATATCAGTTTCTGGTCAATGTTAAACTCCAGGAAGATAATAGTGAGGGATTCAAAGATGGTAATGCCATTGAACATCAAGGGACAGTGATTAGATTCTCACTTGTGGGAGATGTTCATTACCTGGTACCTGGTACTTGTGTAGCATGAATGTTACTTACCACTTGTCAGTCCAAGTCTGGCTGTTGTCTAGTTCTTGCTGCTAATGGGAATGACCTATCTTTGTCCATCATACCTGAACTGCCCAACTCGAACAATTTTTCCATCAATCTCTTTTACCACGGAAAAATGAACCCAGTTTCTCTAACTTCAGCTGGTTGTTAAAAACCCTTAACCCAGAAACATTTCAGACAAATGTCAGAATCCTCTCAAGAAACTCCCACCCTTAATGTGGCCAAAGAAATGAGTCTTATTTTAACACAAGTTGTTGTGATCTTCTGTGAAGCTGTGGTTGAAGAGGTAGCTCTGCAAGACTGAGGGAAAAGAGCAGGTGAGTGGGGCTACATGGATAAAACCCGGGCTGAGCACAAACGTCGAGTCCGGTACTCCAATGCAGTACAACAAAGGACTTGTGCACTGTCAGAGGTAATGCCTTGTGGATGAGGCATTAAAGTGAGCTACCATTTTGGGCTTGGCAGCAGGCTTTACAAGCCAGATGCTTTGCCTGCTGCCACCTTCCCCATTTATCTGGGCCTGGGAATGAAAAGCAAAATTTTATTCCTTCCGAAGTGCGGGCACAGCTACAGTGGACTGAATGTCTGTATAATCTTATGACCTTCTGATTTTAAGAACAGCACAAGATAAACGGCCAAATAGATTGGATCTGAAAGCTTGGAACAGAAAAACGTAATTAGGCAAAATTCCAAATAAAAATCATTTACTTCTACATCTTAAATGAGCTAAAAACCTGACAAAATGAAACTCACAATACATTTGAAAATGAATACATTTTAAGGAGTCTGGACTCCTACAAAGGAAAAGATTGACCAGTTATGAGCACTGTTCAAGCAATCCACACCCATTCCCTTAACTCAGGGTAACTAACAAAGCAGTAGTGTGTCCAAGCAGGTTGAATAATCCCTGCTGGCATGGTTCAGATATTTACATTTAACAAAACTATCACAAGTGACAGTAATAAAATGGCTAAGAGGCAAGGGCTAACTACTTGGTAGAAGTATAAAGTCAGACATGAATCAACAAATGTAAGAGGACATATGAGGCACTGCACTTTGATGTCAATTGGTATTTCCTCGAATTCATTCATGAAACTCCTTATTAAGTCAGATTCAATCGCAAAGTCCAGGAACAAAGTCTTCTTTAGACAAAGAACTAAAGTGATGACCAAAGCTTTAAGTTTAATCAAAGTCGCGTGGTTTGAGACATTGCATGTTTGTTCATGAATAAATTTTGCTATTGAATTTAGTCCCTGAAATGGGAACAATCACAGCCAATACAAGCGATTCCCAATTTATAAACACCAGACTTATGAATGCTTGTACTTATGGAAGAGATCCCATGCAGATGTCTATAATATTAATTTTAAAGATTCAACATGAGAACATTGCCTGTATTTATGAACAACTATTTTGTAATGTCTTGCATTGTGCTTCGACCTGTGAACAATGAACTTGGAACAGAGTGCTCAGGTGGCACGGTGGCTCAGTGGTTAGCACTGCTGTCTCACAGTGCCAGGGGCCTGGGTTCAATTCCGGCCTCAGCTGACTGTCTGTGTGGAGTTTGCACATTCTCTGGCTGCTCAGGCTTCCCCCCACAGTCCAAAGATATGCAGGTTAGGGTGGATTAAACAAAGAAACAAAGAAACCTACAGCACAGGAACAGGCCCTTCGGCCCTCCGAGCCTGCACCGATCCAGATCCTCTGTCTAACCTGTCATCTATTTTCTAACGGTCTATGTCCATTTGCTCCCTGCCCATCCATGTACCTGTCCAAATATATCTTAAAAGGTGCTAACGTGTCTGCGTCTACCACCTCCGCTGGCAACACGTTCCAGGTGCCCACCACCCTCTGTGTAAAGGACTTTCCACGCATATCTCCCTTAAACTTTCCTCCTCTCACTTTGAACCCCTAGTAATTGAACCCCCCACTCTGGGAAAAAGCTTTTTGCTATCCACCCTGTCTATACCCCTCATGATTTTGTAGACCTCAATCAGGTACCCCCTCAGTCTCCATCTTTCTA
Source organism: Stegostoma tigrinum (assembly GCF_030684315.1). NCBI lineage: Eukaryota > Metazoa > Chordata > Chondrichthyes > Orectolobiformes > Stegostomatidae > Stegostoma > Stegostoma tigrinum. The sequence continues at coordinate 35,277,464 of NC_081377.1, read as the reverse complement.
ATTAAAATAATCCTAATCTATTCAACATCTCTTCGTAGCTACCACCCTCCATACCAGGCAACATCCTGGTGAACCTCCTCTGCACCCTCTCCAAAGCATCCACATCCTTTTGGTAATGTGGCGACCAGAACTGTACACAGTACTCCAAATGTGGCTGAACCAAAGTCTTATACAACTGCAACATGACCTGCCAACTCTTGTACTCAATACCCCGCCCAACGAAAGAAAGCATGCCATATGCCTTCTTGACCACCCTATTGACCTGCGTTGTCACCTTCAGGGAACAATGGACTGAACACCAAGATCGCTCTGTTCATCAATTTTCCTAAGGACTTTTCCATTTACTGTATAGTTCGCCCTTGAATTTGATCTTCCAAAATGCATCACCTCGCATTTTCCCGGATTGAACCCCATCTGCCATTTATGTGCCCAACTCTCCAGTCTATCTATATTCTGCTGTAATTTCTGACTGTCCCCTTCACTATCAGCTACTCCACCAATCTTAGTGTCATCAGCAATTGACCATGATTGGCCATGCTAAATTGCCAGTAGCATTCAGGGATGTGTAGATTAGGTGGGTTGTAGGGGGATGGGTCAGAGTGGGATGCCCTGAGGTTTGGTTTCGACTTGTTGGGCCAAAGGGCCTGTTTCCACACAGTAGGGATTCTATGATCTATCAGACTCAAGAACAGAAGCCATTAACAACCAGGAACTGCCTGTAATTTAGGCACACCATAGATGTAGGTTTTGTCTCTAACAGGGCATTTTGCCAAATGTGGCATGTTTTATGTTACCTTCCAGAACATAAGAAACTAGACATGTGTAATGAAGAGCCATAGAGACTTTTATTACAGTTAGTTATTATATACGAATATTACAATCTACAAACAGATCAATGTCTGGATTAACATTAGACTGTTAAGTTATGTAGTGCATCATGTAATGTACCGCACATCAAGTGATCCTTGGATGGATGGAAAACATGATCTTTATACTCCTAGGCCACATGCTGTGATACTGTGATGATATCATAAGCTTGTATCTTATAGGTATAATAACATTACACAACTGGAGGCAGTGTTGTTCTGTGGAGGCTTAAATATTCAGAAGTTTTTTTTGAAGCATATGTGGGATGTGGGAGTCGCTGGCTGGCCAGCATTTCTGACCCAGCATTGTTGCACTTGAGAAGGTGGTGATGAGCTGCCTTTTTGAACCACTACAGTCCTCCTGCTGTGGGTTGACCCACAATGCCCCTTGAGAGGGAATTCCAGGATTTTGACCCAGCGACAGTGAAGGAACAGTGATATATTTCCAAGTCAGGGTGGTGAGTGACTTGGAAGGGAACTTGGAGGTGGTGGTGATGCCCACATGTCTAGATGGAGGTGGTCGTGGGTTTGGAAGGTGCTGTCGGAGGATCTTTGGTGAAATCCTGCAGTGCATCTTGTCGATAGTACATACTGCTGCTACTGAGTGTCAGTGGTGGAGGGAGTGGATGCTTGTGGATGTAGTGTCAATCAAGAGGGAGCTGCTTTGTCCTGGATGGTGTCAAGTTTCTTGAGAGTTGTTGGGGCTGTCCTCATCCAGGCAAGTGGGGAGTATTCCATCACACGCTCCTGACTTGTTCCTTGTAGATGGTGGGCAGGCTTTGGGGAGTCAGGAGGTGAGTTACTTACAACAGTATTCCGAGCCTCTGACCAGCTTTTGTATCCACTGTGGTTATGTGGTGAGTCCAGTTGAGTTTCTGGTCAATGGTAAACCCCAGGATGTTAATAGTGGGGGATTCAGTGAGGTAACACATCAAGGGGCGGTGGTTAGATTGTCTCTTATTGATGATGGTCATAGCCTGGCATTTGTGTGGCACAAATGTCTCTTGCCATTTGTCAACCCAAGCCTGAATATTGTCCAGATCTTGTTGCAATTGAGCATGGACTGCTTCAGTATCTGAGGATTCACCAATGGTGCTGAACATGGTGCAATTATCAGCCAATGTCCCCACGTCTGACCTTATGATAGAGGGAAGGTCATTGATGAAGCAGCTGAAGACGGCTGGGCCTCGGACACTACCCTGAAGAACTCCTGCAGAGATGTCCTGGAGCTGAGATGACTGACCTCCAAAAACCACGACCATCTTCCTCTGAGTCAGATATGACTCCAACCCATCAAAGAGTTTGCCCTCTGATGCCCATTGATTCCAGTTTTGCTAGGGCTCCTTCATGCCACACTCAATCGAATGCAGCCTTGATATTAAGGGCTGTCACTGTCACCTTACCTCTGTAATTCAGCTCGTTTGCCCATGTTTGAACCACGGCTGTAATGAGATCAAGAGCCATGTGGCCTTGGTGGAACCCAAGCTAGGCATCACTGAGCAGGTTATTGCTGAGCAGATGCTGCTTCATAACACTGTGATTGACACCTTCCATCATTTTACTGTTGATTGAGAGTAGACTGATAGGGTGGTAATTGGCCAGGCTGGACTTGTTCTACTTTTTGTGTACAGAACATACTTGGACAATTTTCCATATTGTTGGATAGATAACAGTGCTGTAACTGTACCAGAACAACTTGGCTCGGGGAGCGACAAGTTCTGGAACACAAGTCTTCAATACTATTGCCGGAATGTTGTCAGGGCCCATAGCCTTTGCAGTATCCAGGGTCTCCAACCATTTCTTTATGTCACATGGAGTGAATGGAATTGGCTGAAGACTGGTATCTGTGATGCTGGGGACCACCGGAGGAGGCCAAGACAGATCATCCACTTGGCACTTCTGGCTGAAGATTGCTGTGAAGGTTTCAGCCTTATCTTTTGCACTGATGTGCTGGGCTCTTCCGTCATTGAGGATGGGGATGTTTGTGGAGCTTCTTCCTCCAGTGAGATGTTTAATTGTCCACCACCATTCACAACTGAATGTGGCAGAACTTAGATCTGATCCGTTGGTTGTAGGATCGCTTAGCTCTGTCTATCACTTGTTGCTATCGCTGTTTGGCGTGCAAGTAGTCCTGTTTGGTGGCTTCATCAGGTTGATGCTTCATCTTCAGGCATGCCTGGTGCTGCTCCAGGCATGACCTCCTGCAATGCCCATTGAACCAGTGTTGATGCCCTGGCTTGATGGTAATGGTTGAGTGGGGGAATATGTTGGGCCATGAGGTTATAGATTGTGTTGGAGTACAATTCTGCTGCTGTTGATGGTTCACAGCACCTCGTGGATGCCCAGCCTTGAGTTGCTAGATCTTTGCGAAGTCTGTCCCTTTTAGCACGGGGATAGTGCCACACAACACAATGGAGGTTGTTCTCAATGTAAAAGCAGGACTTTGTCTCCACAAGGACTGTGCAATGGTCACTCTTACTGATACTGTCATGGGCAGATGCATCTGCAGCTGGCAGATTGGTAAGGGTTGGGTCAAGTATGTTTTTCCTTCTTGTTGGCTCCCTCACCACCAGCTCCAGACCCACTCTCGCAGCTATGTCCTTTAGAACCCTACCAACTCGATCAGCAGTACTGCTCTTGAGACACTTTTGGTTGTGGACATTGAAATCCCCCGCACAGAGAGCATTCTGTGCCCTTGCCATCCTCAGTGCTTCCTCTAAGAGTTGCTCAACATGGAGGAGTACTGATTCATCAGCTGAGGGAGTACAGTATGTGGTAATCAGGGGAAGGTTTCCTTGACCATGTTTAACCTGAAGCATGAGACTTCATGACGTCCAGACTCATTGTTGAGGACTCCTAAAGCAACACCCTCCTGCATATATACCACTGTGTGCCACCACATCTGCTAGGTCTGTACTGCCAGTGAGACAGGACATACCCGGGGAGGGTGATGGTGGTATCTGGGACATTGTCAGTAAGGTATGATTCTGTGAATATGACTGTATCAGGCTGTTGCTTGACTAGTCTGTGAGACACCTCTCACAATTTTGGCACTAACACCCCAGATGTTAGTGAGGCGGACTTTGCAGGGTCGACAGGGCAGTTTCTGCCATTATCTTTTCTGGTGCCTAGGTCGATGCCAGGTGATCTGTCCAGTTTCACTTCTTTGAGACTTTGTAGTGATTGGTACAACTGAGTGCCTTGCTAGGCCATTTCAGAGGGCAGTTGAGAGTCGACCACATCGCTGTGAGTCTGGAGTCACATGTAGGCCAGACCAGGTGATGGTGGCAGATATCCTTCCTCGAAGGGCAATAGTGAACCAGATGGGCCCTTCCCGACAATTGGCAATGATGTCATTATGATCGGTAGATTCTTAATTCCAGATTTTCTTTAAATTCAAATTCAAGCATCTGCTGTGGTGGGCTTCGAACCCAAGTCCTCAGAATATCAGCTGGGTATCTGGGTTAATAGTCTAGTGATAATACCTCTAGGCCATCACTTACCCTCCAAGTTGTGTGGACTGGAAAATGTGGTCTGTCTGGTTGACAGGGCTGTGATTCTTATGCATCTTTGATGATTACTTTCTAGCTGGAACTCTGCTCCAGTTAACCAGATTTGTGGTGATCCTAACATTTCTTCTGCTGTGGCCAGGAATCACTTCACAATACAGATAGCTATTGAAAGCTGATTGGACAGCTAAATATGAACCTGAATCCAAAAAAAACATATGTTGACGGTGAAGATAATGAGGCTGATTTTGCTTTTTGAATGTCGGAGTGATAGCAAAGTGGTAGCCATTCTACAGCTCGCCTATTTTCATTTGCATTCAAGATCCAACTATCTGTGTATATCAAAATTTATATATCACATTTGGAGCTGTGAATCACTGGCACTCATATCCATTTTAACTTCATATCATTTTTACGTGAAAACCAGATTGTTTCAGAGACATCTTAGGATGTGCTCAATGATTTCCTTCAGTCCTTTGTTGTCTGTTTGGAAATGTGTTTTGTAACATTAGAAAGGTCTGGTGATGGCAACGAAACTGTAAGTTTGTGACAGGACCATCACTGCAGCCAGGCTTGCTTATACGCCAAGAATAGAAATATTGCAGCAGTAATAGAACATTTGGATCAATGCAAAAGGATCAAAACAGGGTACCCACAATGACCCACTTGCACTCACATCATCCTGTTGGAAAAGCTTTAAATTGAAGATTTACAGTCATAACCTCTGATGGAAAGGAAGCACCAGTGAGGCCACACTTGGCATAGTGTGTGCAGTTTTGATCTTATTATCTGAAGAGGAATGTTCTTGCTACAGAGGTAGTGCAGCGAATACTTATCAGACCGATTCCTGGGATGGCAGGACTGATCTATGAGGAGAGATTGAGTTAGTCAGGATTGTATTCGCTGGAAATTAGGAGATTGAGGGTGGGGGATCTCAGTGAGGTCTGTAAAATGCTAATAGGAATGGACAGATTAGATAATGGAAGGACGCTCATGATAGTAAGTGAATCCAGAACCAGAGGTGATAGCTTAAGGATAAAGAGGTAATCATTTTTAGGACTGAGATAAAGAGAAATTCCTTCATCCAGAGAGTGGTGAATCTGTGGAATTCACAACCACGGAAAGTAGTTGAGACCAAAATGTTATGTGTTTTCAAGGAAGAGCTAGATATATCTTTTGTGGTTTAAAGGGATCAAAGGAAAAAGAGGGCTGGGGGCAGGGCATTAGAGCATCAAATTTAATGATTAGTTATGAACATAATGAATGGTGAGGCAGGCTCCAGGGACATATGACCTGTTACTGCTCCTATCTTCTATATTTCTATTAGAATTACACTAGTGTGGGAATGGGAATGAACTGGAAAGTGAAGTCCTTGATTTCATTTATTGGGAAGCTTGAGGTCAATACGAGCCTCATGAAGCCTTCTGCCCTCCTGAGATTTTGATGGGGCTGGGAGCTCTCTGAAGCTGACCAGCTCCTGCCTGCCTGGAACAAGGCCAACAGATGTGAAACAGTTTCATAGGGTGGAAAAAAAAATTAAATTTTGGATAAAAATGTACTGAGCAAGAATAAAACATCAATCAAACTTGTTTCTGGGCTCATTAAGACTCTAACTGCTGTACAGCAGTGATAAAAGAGAGTGCAAGATAGAGGCAGTGGATGGGGGCCTTATGAGTTCCTTTGCCCTGGATTGTGTCAAGCTTCATGAGGACTGTTGAAGCTGCAAGTGGGGAGTATTCTATCACACTCCTGACTTGAGCCTTACGACTGTTGGGCAGAGATTGGGGAGAGCAGGTTAAGTGACTCACCTCAGAATTCCCAGCATCTGACCAATTCCTAGTGCTTCATCACTTTCTCAAGATAGCGGGACATTTACTGATAGTAATGCCATTGAATGCCAAAGGGAGAAAGGCAGATGGTCTCTTGTTGCAGAGGGGTATTATGTGTCATGAATGTTACTTACCACTTGTCAACCGAAGCCTGGATGTTGTTCAGGTCTTGCTGCGTTTGGACATAAGCTCTTCAGTACTTAAAGAATTATGAATAGAGCTCAATATTGTGTAATTACCAGCAGTCATCCCCACTTCTGATCTTATGGTGGAGGGATAACCAATATCTGCAACAGTATTAGCTGAATTTATTCAGCACTTTTAATGGAATAAAGTATTCCAAGATGCTTCACAGGAGCTTCATCAAACAAAATTTGACCTCAATCCATAAATTAGGATCGATATCGAAATACTCGGTCAAGAAAATAGATCATAACGAATTGGTTAAAGAGAGGTCCACAGGTAGAGTACTGCTGGGGACATAAAGATGCCATTCAGTTCATCATTTCCATATTGTTTGTAAAAGTACAATCCAGTCTAACTGCAGAGCTTCAAACGAGACTGTCCCAGGCTTGGCTTTTCATTCTTCTACGTCCTTTAATCCCAGTTGTAGTTAGGTCTCTGAAGTTGGCTTCAGAATACATAGGCTGTGTAAGGGGACAACTGAGCTGGTTTTGTTCCCCTAATCCCAAATGATCGCTATGTGGGTACTGAGTGGGGCTGGAAGCTCTCTGAAGCTGGCCAGCTCCTTCCCGTCTAGAAAAGGCCAACTGACGTGAAACAGTTCTACTGGGTGGAAAAAAGAAGTCAAATTTTGGATAAAAATGTACTGAGCAAGAATAAAACATCAATCAAACTTGTTTCTGGGCTCATTAAGACTCCAACTGCTGTACAGCAGTGATAAAAGAGAGTGAAAGATAGAGGCAGTGGATGGGGGCTTTATGAGTTCCTTTGCCCTGGATTGTGTCAAGCTTCATGAGGACTGTTGAGGCTGCAAGTGGGGAGTATTCTATCACACTCCTGACTTGAGCCTTACAACTTTTGGGCAGAGATTGGGGGAGCAGTTTAAGCGACTCACCTCAGAATTCCCAGCCTCTGACCAATTTCTGGTGAATCGTCACATTCTCAGGATAGCGGGAGATTTAATGATGGTAATGCCATTGAATGCCAAAGGGAGAAAGTCAGATGGTCTCTAGTTGCCGAGGGGTATTATGTGTCATGAATGTTAAACTTGTGTATATTCACTTGTTCAATTTGTGACTCAGTTTGATTTTGGTTTTATAAGCAAAATAGCCAGACTCATTCAACCATCACTTGCAAATAAAATATGGATTCACTGAGGCTAATGCACTTACATGGTGAGAAACAATTTTGCATTATTAATTTAAACTCTTTGATCAAAACTCTTCAATTATTGAGCGTTCTAACCAATTTGAAAATTATCTTTAAAAATTAATACAAAATGGGTTTATTTGAAATAAATATTTCTTTTTAATATATTTTGTGTACAGCCACTTGAGAATAAATATGCTGGAGTCGCAGCCTTGAGGTTGTAAGTTCAAATCCCACCATTGCACAATGAGAAATTTAATTCTGGCAATAAATCTGGTAAGTTGTGGTGGAGTCACTATAATAACTATGAAAACAGCAGGATTGGTGGTAAAACTATAAATGGTTCATAAATGTCCTTTTAAAGTTCAAAATCTAGTCTGGCCTATGCGTAACTATGCGACCACTTATTCATTCAGCATATGTACTGATGGGTACCTTATTCCCACTGCCCATATCCCTGGAACAAATCTAAAGAAAGCACTTCAGCCTCACAATGTTCCTAGAAGTCAACACTTTTGAATTGGATTGTCAACAGTTGAAAAATGAGTTCATTCTGAAAAAGAATTACAGTTTGTTTCAATCAACTCTTTTTCAAAGTCTTGTGAACACTCATTTTGAATTCAATAGAAAGGTAGACTTGCATTTGTATATTATAATTTATAATTTTATTTTAGGAAACCTTCAAGCCCCTTATAGTCAATGAAATACTTTTGCAGTGCAGTCTCTGTGGTAATGTAGGAAACTCCATAACCAAAATTTGTACGGCAAACTCCAGTGAACCTTGATGTGATAATGATCACCTTAGATGCATACTCCCTACTATTAGACATTTCAACTCTGGGAAAAAGTTTCTGAATGTCAGCTCTATCTATGCATCTCATAATTTTATAAACTTTTATCGAGTCTCCTGTCAGCCTCTGCCACTCCAGAGAAAACAGCTCAAGTTTTTCTAGCTTCTCCTTATAGTCCACACCCTCTAATCCAGGCAGCATCCTGGTAAACTTCTTCTGCAGCCTCTCCAAAGCCTCCTCACCATTCCTGTAATGTGGTGACTGGAACCAATACTCTAGTTGCAGCCTAACCAAAGTTTTAAAAAGCTGGAACATGACATCCTGACTCTTGTACCGAATGCCCTGGCAATAAAGGCAAACACGCCATATGCCTTCTTTACTGCCCTATCTACTTGAGTGGCCACTTTCAGGGAGCTGTGGACTTGAACTCTAAGATCTCTCTGTACATCAAGGCTGTTCAGAGTCCTGCCATTAACTGTATACTTTTCCTTAAACATTTGATCTCCCAAAGTGCAACACTTCACATTTACCCAAATTAAATCCCACTTCTCCACCAATATCTGAAAATGACCCATATCTTGCTGTTTCCTTTGACAACCTTCTACGTTATCTGCAACTCCACCGACCTTTGTGTTATCTGCAAACTTATTAACCCACCCATCTACGTTTTCATCCAAGTCATTTATATATATCACAAACAGCAGAAGTCCCGGCACAGATCCCTGCTGCACACCATTAGTCACAGACCTCCAGCATGAAAAACACCTTTCTGTCACTACCCTCTGCCTTCTATTGGTGAGCCAATTCTGAATCCAAGCAGTAAGGTCCCATCCGGCTTAATTTTCTGCATGAGCCTACCATGAGGGACCTTGCCAAAAGCCTTACTGAAATCCATATAGACAATATCCACTGGTCTACCCTCATCGATTACATTAAAGAGTTGTGATCACTGTTTCCAAAATGTTCTCCCACTGAAAGGTCACTCACCTGACCAGACTCATTAACCAATACAAGATCCAGTATGGCCCCTCCTCTAGTTGGACTATCCACATACTGTTTCAAGAAACCCTCTTGGATGCACTTAACAAATTCTTCCCCATCTAAGCCTCTTGCTATAAGGAGTTCACAGTCAGTATTGGGGCAGTTAAAGTCACCCACTATGACTACCCTGTTTTTCTTGCACCTTTCCGTAATCTGCCTATGTATTTGTTCCTCAATGGCTTGATGGCTGTTTGGGGGTGGAGGGGAGAAGTAATAAGTATAATCCAATCAAAATGATTGCACCCATCTTATTTTTGAGTTCTCCCCATATTGCTTCAGTGGATGAACCCCCAGCATGTTTTCCCTGAGTGCAGATGTGTCATTCTCCCTGATTAGTAATGTAACTCCTCCACCTCTTTCACCTCTATCTCATCTAAAACAACAGACCCTGGAATTTTGAGCAGGCAGTCCTGAACCTCTCTCAATAAGGCCCTGTAATGGCCACAATGTCATAGTCCCATTTACTGATCCAACTGTAAGCTCATCTGCCTCACCCATTATACTCATTGCTTTGAAAGAAACACACTTCAGCCCATCTGTCCCATCATGTTAATTTACTTAACTCTGCCTGTCCTTTCTTTCAATCTTTCCACTTGCTGACGTGCGACTCTGGTTCCCAGCCCCCTACCACTCTAGCTTAAGCCCTCTCAAGTAGCATGAGTGAGCCTCCCTGCGAGGATATCGGTTCCCCTCCAGTTTGGGTGTAACCTGCCCCTCCTGTACAGGTCACCCCTGTCCCAGAAGAGGCCCCAGTGATCCAAAAGCCTGAAACCTTGCCCGCCCTCCCCCAACTCCCAGCACCAGCTCCTTGCCACACGTTCATCTGTTCTTTCTTTCCATTCTTTGCCTCACCACATGGTACTGGGAGTAACCCAGAGATTATTACCCACAAGGTCCTGCTCTTCGACCTCTTTCCTAACTCCCTGTACTCATTCCACAGGACCTCATCCCTCTGTGCACCAATGTACACAACAATCTCTGGCTGCTCACCCTCTCCTTTAAGAGTTTCATATGGCTGCTCAGAGATGTCCTTGGCCCTGGCAACAGGGAAGCAACACACCATCCTGGAGTCTCAAATGCAACTACAGGAACACTTGCCTGTGTCCCTAACTAGTAAATGTCCTATCACTATTGCTCACTTGGGCTTTGCCTGACTTTGATCAACAGCAGTTGTGGTGCTACAGGCCCAGCTGCTGCAATTATGCTCCCCTGAGAGGTTATCTACCTCAATAGTATCTAAAACGGTATACCTGTTACAGAGGGGACTAGCTGCAGGAGATTCCTGCACTACCATTGATATGCGCAAGTCACCGGACATATAACTGGCACTGTGCAAGGTCATTGAGCTGATTGACACCTAACAAAGCAATGAATTCATCCAATGGTTCCAGAGGCAATATAAATCTCCCAACAAATGAACAGGTAACTTTGAAAACAAGGCATCTTAAAACTGCCAAACGCTACAAAGTTAAATGGCAACATGCCACAAAAAATAACCTCCACTCACTTTGCATCTTTAACATACTACATTATCCTACAGCGCTTTGTTGAAGTTTTACCAAACAAGGTGTTAGAATGAATTACTATGATAGTTGATTTACAGTATGGAATTTGTGTATTGCTGAAAAAGATTTACACTGCCAAAGTTTTTCACCTTTAATTTGTAAGGATCATTCTCCACCGCAATGCCTTCACTTGCTGACCAACTAAAACTCCCTCCTCATACAGAATAAAAAGTTTCCTTTTTTATTCCATTTCTTGCAGATTGTCCGGGGGAGAGCAAGACAAGAAACTTTCACGAAATCTTTTTTTGCAGCAATATTCAAATGTTATGAGACTTGAGGTGGGTGTTGAGGACTGTTAGAAAGGAGGAGAGCAAGGCAGGGCAAAAGAGAAGTTTTGGAAGTCAATTCCAGAATATATGGGTATGATACACTGAAGAGAAGAGCACCCATGTTGGAGTGAAGAAAGTCAGGAGGAGCAAAAGGCCGGAATTGGAGGTTAATGGAAATCAAAAGCGTTGTGGGGTTGGTAGAAATAGGGAGGAGTGAGGTTATGGATTTTAAACAAAGTATGCTAAAATGTTGAATTTATTTTGACAACTATTTGGTTGTTATTTAAATGCAATGTATCTGACATGAATGGAAGGAACACATTGAGTGTTCATTGCCATTAACCTGGTTTCAGTGATAATAAGGTAACTAATGTCACACATTCACAACCTAAAGATATTTGGTGCATGTCCATCAGGATATAAACGTAAACCAAAAGGTGATATATCTTTCCAAAATAGACTGCCCATGGAAGCTTATATTAGTTTCCAGCTGCAATTTTTGTAATGGGTCCAAATTGCTCGAAGGTAATTGCCCTTCATTTGTGGTTCCATGTACCTTTGGCAATTTGCTGATTTTTCCTTGATGCAGAGTCAGCCATCCTGTGCTACTCTGTCACTCTGTACTATTATAAATTGTCATAATGAGCCAACTTTTCCTTCTTTACAAATGCATGCTTCAGAAAATTGCCTGCACAAAAGTCACACTCAGTGCCATATTAATTTCTAGTTGTTAAAATCCCTAAAAAGAAACACACGATTATTAATCCAGACTCCACTGAAGCTGTGCCCAATGACCCTGCAAGAAGGATGGTAGGCAAATGTCACATTTCATGTAAAATTGGTTCGATTTTTGTAAGTGTTTATGTAAATTAATAAAAATTAAACATAATGCAGGTGATGACAACATATATCTTTTGCACTGCCGTGAGAAACTGCATGGCGAGTTGTGGTGAGTCAAAAACTGTGCTTTTCTGAGAGATGAATAAAACATGAGGGAGGAGAGGACATTGGGGGATCACAGCCTCTTGTGCAAAGTGGAACTCATAATTAAATTTGCTTATCAAAAGCATCATTTTTAATTTTCAAAAGTACCATTGGATCTTCCATAAGTATATTTACTGGAGAAAGGTTTACACCAAAGTTAAGACTTGCTGCAGATGTTTCGGTGTACTCAGGTGAAAATTCCAACAACGTTAGTTGGCTACTTAGTACGGTAATTTTAATTATTTGCTGTGTGAATGACAGTGACTCTTATAGTACCATCAGCATTGCATGGCCAACTTGAAAAGTATAAATTGCAAGCTTCTGGTATAGCATTAGGTGCAGATAGACTGGGAGGTGACTGTGCAATTGAGAGATGATTATTACTTTGGGTGCAGCAGCTAATATCATGCTGCATTCTGTAGTTGCCACAAACCCATATATTGTGCCCAGAGGTTCACCTGCACATCTGCCAATGTGGTATACTGCATCCACTGTACCCGGTGTGGCTTCCTCTACAATGGGGAAACCAAGCGGAGGCTTGGGGACCGCTTTGCAGAACACCTCCGCTCGGTTCGCAATAAACAACTGCACCTCCCGGTCGCTAACCATTTCAACTCCCCCTCCCATTCCTTAGACGGCATGTCCATCATGGGCCTCCTGCAGTACCACAATGATGCCACTCGCAGGTTGCAGGAACAGCAACTCATATTCCACCTGGGAACCCTGCAGCCCAATGGTATCAATGTGGACTTCACCAGCTTCAAAATCTCCCCTCCCCCACTGCATCCCAAACCAAGCCCAGCTCATCCCCACCTCCCTAACCTGTTCTTCCTCTCACCTATCCCTTCCTCCCACCTCAAGCCGCACCTCCATTTCTTACCTTCAAACCTCATCCCACCCACTTGACCTGTCCATCTTCCCTGGGCTGACCAAGCCCCTCTCTACCTCTCCACCTGTACTCTCCTCTCCACCTATCTTCTCCTCTCCATCTTCGGTCTGCCTCCCCCACTCTCCCTATTTATTTCAGAACCCTCTCCCCATCCCCCTTTTCTGATGAAGGGTCTGGGCCGAAACGTCAGCTTTTGTGCTCCTAAGACGCTGCTTGGCCTGCTGTGTTCATCCAGCTCTACACTTTGTTATCTTGGATTCTCCAGCATCTGCAGTTCCCACCATCTCTGACCATATATTATGCCTCCCAGGTTGTTCATGTTGAAATTACAATGAGCTGCTTGATTTGTTCCAGTTCCTTTTGTTCAAAACACATAATAGAATACTTTAATTATTTTCTCAGATATGAATTAACAGATTTTCCACAAGAAATCAAGTTATATGCCCTTTTGTGAAGTTAGGGATGCTAACAGTTGTCCTAATGCACAATGTGCTTACCAAGATCACAGATTTGCTGTGATTGATGTACTCAAATTTTGTTTTCACTGCCTGATATTCTGGGATTTTTTTCAATTATAAAGTGAACATATAGAGATACAATGGAAAGAAGAAATATCTCTAAGGTGGTTTAAATAGAAACAGAGAGATTGATTAAATGGATACACTAAGACAATAGCAGTGATCTGACTTGTCAATCATGAAGATTGTTGCTTCAAGACCCCCCTCTTGTTAGATGTTGTTGGAGCTGCACTTGTTTCGGCATGTAGAGAGTATTCTGTCAAATTCCTATACATGGCAGATAGGCAATGGGGAGTCGATCCCCCATCCCCCTCTCTGATGAAGGGTCTAGGCCCGAAACGTCAGCTTTTGTGCTCCTGAGATGCCGTTTGGCCTGCTGTGTTCATCCAGCTTCACACTTTGTTATCTTGGATTCTCCAGCATCTGCAGTTCCCATTATCTCAGAAACTGAAAGCAATCAGATGTTAAAAAAAACCCTGTGAGAGCAGGCCAGAACCTGGCAAATTTGCGTAATGAGTAAGTCACAGGTGAACCTCTGCTTAATGTGGAAAGCCATCTTGGGGCCTGGGATAGGGGTGAGGGAGGTGGTGTGGGGGCAAGTGTAGCACTTCCTGCGGTTGCAGGGGAAGGTGCCGGGTGTGGTGCGGTTGGAGGGGAGTGTGGAGTGAACAAGGGAGTCACGGAGAGAGTGGTCTCTCCGGAAGGCAGACAAGGGTGGGGATGGAAAAATGTCTCAGGTGGTGGGGTCAGATTGTCCCCATCCCAGGCCCCAAGATGACTTCCCACATTAAGCAGAGGTTCACCCGCACATCTGCCAATGTGGTATACTGTATCCATTGTACCCGGTGTGGCTTCCTCTACATTGGGGAAACCAAGCGGAGGCTCGGGGACCACTTTGCAGAACACCTCCGCTCGGTTCGCAATAAACAACTGCACCTCCCAGTCGTGAACCATTTCCACTCCCCCTCCCATTCTTTCGACGACATGTCCATCATGGGCCTCCTGCAGTGCCACAATGATGCCACACGAAGGTTGCAGGAACAGCAACTCATATTCCGCTTGGGAACCCTGCAGCCCAATGGTATCAATGTGGACTTCACCAGCTTCAAAATCTCCCCTTCCCCCACCGCATCCCAAAACCAGCCCAGTTCGTCCCCTCCCCCCACTGCACCACACAACCAGTCCAGCTCATTCCCTTCCCCCACTGCATCCCAAAACCAGCCCAGCCTGTCTCTGCCTCCCTAACCTGTTCTTCCTCTCACCCATCCCTTCCTCCCACCTCAAGCCGCACCTCCATTTCCTACCTACTAACCTCATCCCATCTCCTTGACCTGTCTGTCTTCCCTGGACTGACCTATCCCCTCCCTACCTCCCCACCTATAGTCTCCTCTCCACCTATCTTCTTTTCTCTCCATCTTTGGCCCGCCTCCCCCTCTCTCCCTATTTATTCCAGAACCCTCACCCCATCCCCCTCTCTGACGAAGGGTCTGGGCCCGAAACGTCAGCTTTTGTGCTCCTGAGATGCTGCTTGGCCTGCTGTGTTCATCCAGCTTCACACTTTATTATCTTGCTTTCAGTTTCTGTTTAATGACATGCTCCTGGATGTAAATGGTGGGGGATTCAGTGACCAAAATGCTGTTGAATGTCAAAGGGAATGGTTATATTCTCTCTTAGAGAAGACCGTTATCGCTTAGCACTTGAATGGTGTGAATGCATCTCACGACTTATCAGTTCAAATCTGTATGTTTTCCAGGTCCTGCAATGTCTGGAGGCAGGCTGTTTCAAAATCTGAGGAGGCAGAAATGGTGTTGAACATTGTATAGCCAATGCCAGGCATTCTCAGTTCTGACCTTGGGATAGAGATCAGGTCAGCGATGATGCACCTGCAGATAGCTTGGGCCGAGGACACTACCCTGCAGACATTTCCTGGAGCTGGGCTGATCGACATGCAAAGCCACAACCTCATACTAGGTGTAATGCCAACCAATGGAAAGCTTTAGAGATAATGGGAACTGCAGATGCTGGAGATTCCAAGATAATAAAATGTGAGGCTGGATGAACACAGCAGGCCAAGCAGCATCTCAGGAGCACAAAAGCTGACGTTTCGGGCCTAGACCCTTCATCAGAGAGGGGGATGGGGGGAGGGAACTGGAATAAATAGGGAGAGAGGGGGAGGCGGACCGAAGATGGAGAGTAAAGAAGATAGGTGGAGAGAGTGTAGGTGGGGAGGTAGGGAGGGGATAGGTCAGTCCAGGGAAGACGGACAGGTCAAGGAGGTGGGATGAGGTTAGTAGGTAGCGGGGGGTGCGGTTTGGGGTGGGAGGAAGGGATGGGTGAGAAGAAGAACCGGTTAGGGAGGCAGAGACAGGTTGGACTGGTTTTGGGATGCAGTGGGTGGGGGGGAAGAGCTGGGCTGGTTGTGTGGTGCAGTGGGGGGAGGGGACGAACTGGGCTGGTTGAGGGATGCAGTAGGGGAAGGGGAGATTTTGAAACTGGTGAAGTCCACATTGATACCATATGGCTGCAGGGTTCCCAGGCGGAATATGAGTTGCTGTTCCTGCAACCTTCGGGTGGCATCATTGTGGCAGTGCAGGAGGCCCATGATGGACATGTCATCAAGAGAATGGGAGGGGGAGTGGAAATGGTTTGCGACTGGGAGGTGCAGTTGTTTTTTGCGAACTGAGCGGAGGTGTTCTGCAAAGCGGTCCCCAAGCCTCCGCTTGGTTTCCCCAATGTCTTGGATACAACGCATTATCCTCCGACACTTCCGCCATTTACAATCCGACCCCACCACCCAAGACATTTTTCCATCCCCTCCCCTGTCTGCTTTCCGGAGAGACCACTCTCTCCGTGACTCCCTTGTTCGCTCCACACTGCCCTCCAACCCCACCACACCCGGCACCTTCCCCTGCAACCGCAGGAAATGCTACACTTGTCCCCACACCTCCTCCCTCACCCCCATCCCAGGCCCCAAGATGACATTCCACATCAAGCAGAGGTTCACCTGCACATCTGCCAATGTGGTATACTGCATCCACTGTACCCGGTGCGGCTTCCTCTACATTGGGGAAACCAAGCGGAGGCTTGGGGACCGCTTTGCAGAACACCTCCGCTCAGTTCGCAAAAAACAACTGCACCTCCCAGTCGCAAACCATTTCCACTCCCCCTCCCATTCTCTTGATGACATGTCCATCATGGGCCTCCTGCACTGCCACAATGATGCCACCCGAAGGTTGCAGGAACAGCAACTCATATTCCGCCTGGGAACCCTGCAGCCATATGGTATCAATGTGGACTTCACCAGTTTCAAAATCTCCCCTTCCCCTACTGCATCCCTCAACCAGCCCAGTTCGTCCCCTCCCCCCACTGCACCACACAACCAGCCCAGCTCTTCCCCCCCACCCACTGCATCCCAAAACCAGTCCAACCTGTCTCTGCCTCCCTAACCGGTTCTTCCTCTCACCCATCCCTTCCTCCCACCCCAAGCCGCACCCCCCGCTACCTACTAACCTCATCCCACCTCCTTGACCTGTCCGTCTTCCCTGGACTGACCTATCCCCTCCCTACCTCCCCACCTACACTCTCTCCACCTATCTTCTTTACTCTCCATCTTCGGTCCGCCTCCCCCTCTCTCCCTATTTATTCCAGTTCCCTCCCCCCATCCCCCTCTCTGATGAAGGGTCTAGGCCCGAAACGTCAGCTTTTGTGCCCCTGAGATGCTGCTTGGCGTGCTGTGTTCATCCAGCCTCACATTTTATTACAATGGAAAGCTTTCCCTTGATTCCCCTGAGTTCAATTTTACTGTGGGTCTTATTGTTTTATAGATACTAACGAATCTCCCCTGATCTTTTCACTTGAACTGCTTTTATTCCAAAATTCTTCCACGTGCATTTTTTTGCTACCTTAAATTAATTATGATCTGCGTTCTGTTTGAAATTGAAGAACTGTCTTTAGCAAATTTTCTAGGGTTATTTAAATAGAAAAGAAAGAAATTATTTTTCTGATGAGCTTATAATTATTTACGCTATTTTAGTTACATGTGATTCATTTCACTAGAGATATCAACTTTACACAAAGAATTAGACAAATCTCCTGAACAACATTAAATATAACAAAGAGCTCTGCTTTAGACCATGAGACTATCGGAAATTGAAACAGGAGTAGGCCATTCAGCCCTTTGAGTGAGCTCAGACATTCAATAGGGTTGTAGCTGATTCAGTGACACTCCTCACTTTTCTGTCCCTTGCCGTTTGCTGTAGAAAAAAATTGAATTAATGAAAAGACTTGTGGAATTCTGACCCTAACCCAAAATACTTCACATTCAATTAATTATCTTTTAAAGTACATTCACTTCTATGATATAGACAAATGCAGCAGTCAATTACCTAGAGTTAAATCCTACGTATAGTGTGAACGACCAGTTAACCATTTCCTCATTGCGAGGAGGACAGTCAAAATCAGGTTTACTCTGATCAGGCCCAGCACCAATGCTTATAATGGGCTGTGTATCCTTGATGAAGGATCTCATTGAAATTCTTCCTCATTTCATTCTTGGATCAATATTAATAATAATGATAACTACTTTTTTATGTGCTTCTTATCTACCAACCAATAGATTAAATCTGGCTCCAAAATGAAATCAATGAGTGACAATAAAGTGCAGCTTGAGTTTTTGGTTCATTTCCAATTTTGGGCCTGTTTGCAGATCTCCAGCCCAAACGACATTCAATTGGCCACATTGATTGTAAGAGACTCTGAGCGTCGAAGCTGCTATCTATGGTAATTAGGTGCTAACTGAGTGTTTCTTTGGTTTGTGCAGGTCACAGAGAAAGCTACTTCACACCTGATGCTGCTGATCTGAGTAGGTGAAATGAGGCTTTTCCTGATGGCACAGTTTTTCAACTGGTCACATAGGGTCAGCATCTCAGACAATACTGGGGCAGCACGGTGGCTCAGTGGTTAGCACTGGAGCCTCACAGCACCAGGGACCCGGGTTCGACTCCAGCCTCGGGCAACTGTCTGTGTGGAGTTTGCACATTCTCCCGTGTATGTGTGGGTTTCCTCTGGGTGCTCCGGTTTCCTCCCACAGTCTGAAGATGTGCAGGTTAGGTGGATTGGCCATGCTAAATTGCCCGTAATGTTCAGGAGTGTGTGGGTTATAGGGGAATGGGTCTGGGTGGAATGTTCCAAGAGGAAGTGTGGACATGTTGGGCTGAAGGGCCTGTTTCCACACTGTACGTAATCTAATCTAATCTAATACTGGCTGCCCCACATCTATTCCATGTTTAGTTGGGACATGACTTGATGAAGGGGGAGATGTCTAGCCCCATCAGGAGGTGGGCTACTGCATAAAGGAGAGCCACCAACTATTAGAAATCCTATCCTGGGGCTACAGCGCATCCAAACAGAAGAGGATGTAATGGAGGCCTGACTGAAGTTACATCCAGGGAATCAGCAGGACTTGGCCGACAGGCCCCAGCAAGGGAGTTGAGGGGCCAGATTTGACAGGGATAAGGTGCGTGAGAGAGATTGTATCCTTAGTGTTGGTGATTGTAATGAGGTCAATCAGCTGGATTTCATAGAATATGAGTTCCCTGATTGGGGATGTTAATCTGGTCCAATCATGGAGCCCTGGCTGACAGGTCAAAAAAGGGAGTGTCAGAGATTCTGACACCCTGCTACCTGACTCTGAATGAGGCAGTTTTAAAGTCAAGCACTGCTTATATGTAAATAAGGGGTGACTTCAGGATACCCTCAAAGCATTTTACAATCAATTAAATACTTTGATGAGTAGCTAATGTTTTAGTGTAGGGCATTAATATTGTTTCTCTTTTTGCATATTATGAACTGAATACTAGATTCTTGTCCCGAGAGCTATTGGCAAAGCCAGTATCTTACATTACAATGCATTGTCATTGACACGTTTACCAAACAAATACACAATTACAGACACCCTGGAGAATGCAGCCAGCAAGGCTGAGAAAAGAGCACTACGCGATAAACAAAAATAATTTCTGATAATATGCTTCTACTAACCCTATTTAAAAAGAAAACATACAAAGTGTCTCACAGGAATGTTATGTTACAATGCCCACGGAGACTGATAAGATTTAGAATGAGATTTGAAATTTCAGTGGCTGAATCGATAGGTTTTATGTTTTAACATGCTTACGATAACAAATGAACTAAAATTAAACTAAACTGTAGGCAACTAATGCACTAAACCACAGAAAAAATAACACCCCTTCACCTTCTGAACACAACTAAAATCCCTTACATTATTCTGCATTTTCTACAAACATCTGGCCCTTACAGAAACCCAATCCGATCTACTCCCAGCTTCCAACAGATTCTTCCCAATTCACCTGCTCCATTGAACTTTTCATTGAAAGTTGCTTGCCTCAGTGTTCTGAGTATCTCCGAACTCGCTTGCATTGTCAAGCTCAACCCAGGGTGGACATCCATGAAATCCTCACGTGCTCCACTGCTTTCACCAGAGAATGAGCAGGCTCCAGCATTCTGCCTGGTAGCTAACAGAGAACTGTCTTCACCCCTGCCATCAGTGAGATGTTAACAAAGTTTGCACTAGATTGTAATTCTATCCATCAAAATCATCCATGATGCCTACCACCAATGCTTGTTATTGATATTGGTCTAAGTTACTGGCACCCCATGAGGAAGGAGGCTCAGACAACTCCTTCAGCAAAAGAAAGGCTTGTTAAACAATAATTAATAGCCAGTAACATGAGTTACATGATAGTCTCCTGTGTGAGATAAGGTTAAAGGTAAGACTAAGTGCACATTGACTTAATGCCAGAATAACTGGAATGAATTTCTCAGCTCTTCCCAGCAGCCACCCTGTATATGCAGATGAGTGGAGCTTACACCTTTTTTAAAATTCACGTGTGGAATACGTGCTTTGCCAGCTGGGCCAGCATTTCTGGCCTTGTTGCCCATGAGAAGTGGTGTTGTGCCACTTTCATGAACCGTTGCGGTTCCACCTGCTGTAGGTTGACCCTAAATGCCCTTTCAGAGGGAATTCCAGGATTATGACCCAGTGGCACTGAAGAAATGGCAACATAATTACAAGCCAGTATGGTGAGTGACTTGAAGGAGAACCTGCAGCTTCTGGTGTTCCCATATACATGCTGCCCTTGTCCTTCTAGATGGAAGTAGCCATGGGCTTGGAAGGAGCTATCTGAGGATGTTTGGTGAATTTCTGCAATGCACCTTGTAGATGGTTACACACTGCTGCTACTGAGCATCGGTGGTGGAGGGATTGAATGTTTGTGGCTGTAAATGTTGTTGGAGAAGGCTGTAACACTGATGCAATATTGATGATGTAGGACTGCCACCATTGGGTGGCATGGTGGCTCAGTGGTTAGCACTGCTTCCTCACAGTGCCAGGGACCCAATTTTGATTCGAGCCCTGAGTAACTGTCTGTATGGAGTTAGCGCATTCTCCTTGCATCTATGTAGATTTCCTCTGGTTTCCTCCCACAGTCTAAAGATGTGCAAGCTAGGTGGATTAGCCATTGGAGATGCAGGGTTACAGGGATAGGGTGGGATGGTCTTTGGTTGTTCAACACATGGGCTGAATGGGCCTACTTCCACACTGCAGGGATTCTCTGATAATGTCAGTTAACCCTCTCAGGTTTCATGGCCTTATATAACACATACCAACTGCTGTTTTTCTCTTTCTCTCTCTCTCTCTCTCTCCCTCTCTCTCTGCCTTTCTCTTTGTGTCTGTCCCTCTATCTCTGTCTCTGCCTTTCTGTCTCCCAGTCTTTTTATCACTCTGTCTCTCTCTCTCCTGCTTGTGGCTGCATCATAGTTTAGAAATCTCCCATAACAAGGCTAGTCCTTCTTTCTTTGCTGCCCACATTTGAAAGTTGGCACTGGGGTTTCAAGAGACTCATTCTTGACCCGCAGTTCCAGCATCAATTCACCAGCTCATGTTGGCTAATTGTGGTAGAACCAATGGGAGGCCACCCTGTCCATTCTACTGTGAGCTCAAAGAGACCCTTTGAAATGTAACTATAGCCTCAAACCTTGGGCTCATCAAACAAATCAAAAACATTGACTTCGAACCCTATGAAGAAAACTTAGGGTGGAGGGTTCGCGAAGCATTTTAAAGGATAAGAGGCAAGCAGAGAAATGTAGAGGTTTCAGGAGAAAAGCCCCAGTGGTGGGGTTGTGGAAGTCATTGGTGCAGGGCAGAATTGGAGAGACAGAGAGGTCTGGGGACCTGGTTGACACTACAGACTGTGACAAGCCCATGGAGGGAGGCATGAATACTCCTCATTAAGCATTGTGGGGTCTATTCATGGCTTAGGAGGGATGAGCAGTCGCAGTGGCTGCGGTCTTCGTATGTATAGGCTGGAGCTCTGGGATGATTCTCACTCTGGCTGCAGCTCACAAAGAATCTGGAACCTTTTGGTGCTAGAAATCCCTGTATGAACTGAATTGTCCTCATAACTCACATGTTCTGCTGACACATAGCAAGAAATTCACAGGCCAGGGATTGTGCATTCAAGGACAAAACTAGTGTGAGCCCACCATATCACAGGGAGCATTGCATCTGTGGCGCAGGTCACGTGGACAATGGGAGCACACTTCACAAAATCTCCACGGTGACCCTGGGGTTCAAGTGTTAAAGCTTTGTGCTTATCTTGCAGTCCTGGGGTTTGCATGCAAACAACTGCAAGTCAAGTGCCTAAAATGTTACTCTCATATTGATCGCTGGACTTGCTGAGGGAGCATTCAAAAGCAAGAATTTAACCCCCAGAGAAGTGAGTCGGTCAGCTATCTTTTATGGGGATCAAGAATCTCTGCACTAGCAATATGTGGCTGGAATACTGAATGAACAATTGCAAGCATCACATGGTTTAGATTTAGATTTAGTTTTCATTGTCATGTGCACTCAAGTACAAGGTACAAGAGTACAGTGAAAAGTGCACACTGTCGCCACACACAGAGCCATCTCAGTATAAAGTCCTAGTTACAGCAGTAGAAAAGTAAAGAAATAAGGTAAGCAGTTCAACATTAGTCTTCTTAGTGGTCTGACTTAGTAAAAGTGGGAAAATAAAGAAATGAAGTCAAAAAGTCAAACGTTACAGTTCTTTCTTAAACCGTGGGCCTGCCGTCACTCCAAGCTTTGGTTTGCCAAGGGGGGCTCAATCTCTCCCGCGCCGGGCTAAGACCCCCCTGTGCCCACCAGCCATCTGCACCGCTGATCGCTGCCGCTGACCTCCATCGGGGGCCTCAGACATCGCCATGCCAGCAAGGCCTCGGCCCCGACTGCCGCTGACTATAGCTGCTGCCATCCTTAGTGACTGAAGCCCGGTGCCACCACCACCATCCTTCATCATTGGCTGCGGTCTGGAATCCATCTGGGCCCCCACCTCCGTTGCCACATTAGCCGCCTCCCACTCTTAGACACTCTCCAAGCGTGCAGAAGGTGAGCAGAGGAACAAAACAAAAGACTTAAGAACTAACAGAAAGAAAGAAGAATGAAAACAAGAAAAGAAGAAGAGGGAAAAGCAGTTGGAGAGTACAAGCTCCTGTCAGGAGCTCCATGTGGCCGCCATCTTGAAGGAGCCAGGGCATATACTGCATTCAGATGCTGCCCAGGCTTTCAGAAAAATCCTGCAGTAGGCTAGGATACTCACTCCATCCCAAGGGAATTGCTTCTGAGCAGCAAGCTGGGCAGCACATGTCAGTAACAGGCTACAGCCCTTTCAGGGTAATGATGCTGATAACATCGTATAGAGAAGCAGCTCTGATGAAAAGTCATCGGAACTCGAATTGTTAGCTTCTCCTTCTCCATTGATGCTGTCTGATCTGCTGTGATCCTCCAGTATTTGTTGTTTTAGCCAATGGTTCAGTTGAAGGTGATGGCCTTGAGGTAACATCATAAGACTGTTATTCTTGAGATACAGATAATGCTCTGTGAACCTGAGTTCAAATCCCACCAAGGCAGCTGTTGGAATTCCAATTCAATAAATTTTTAAAAACCTGAATTTAGAATCTAGTGCTGACCATGAATCCATTGCTGATTGTCAGCGGGAAAAATACTCATCTGGTTTACTAATGTTCTTTAGGGAATGAAACTGCCCTGAGGGGCAGTTAGGGATGGGCAATAAATGCTGCTGAGCCAGTGACACCCTCATCCCATGAATGATTAAAGAAAAAAAAAGTCTGCAAGTGATTTCTTTTATTATTTTATAGGGATGTGGGCATCACTGGCAAGACCAGCAATTGTTACCCACCCCAATTCCTCTTGGAATGAGAGCTCAGCCATTTCAGAGCACAAATATGGGTCTGGAGTCACGTATAGATCAGATTAAGTAAGGATGACGGACCTCCTTCTCCAAAGGACATGACTAAACCAGATGTGTTTTAACAATAATTCTTGTAGCTTCTTGGTCCTAGTTATCAGGTAATGATTCTGAAAGTGTTAATGTTGGTGACTGTTATAAGCTTGGTCCAAAGTGATGATGTTATCCTGTTTGGATGGGGATAAGATAGACCATTTAGAATCTCATGGACTGAAGATTGCATACTCCTGCACACACGTACTCCTCATATACATAGCTGAACATGCACACATTCCTACAGACACATGCACCTCAAAATCTTAGTAAACATGTCTGACTAGGTCATGCAAATAGTCACTTGTTAATACAGAATTTGAGTATAGTTGTAAAAGACAGTTTTTCAAGACATTTCATCTTGTACTCATCAGAACAATTCACAAGAATACCAATTCAAGGGGAAACCTAATATTTATACCGTATGCAAAATAGGTGACAGCAATTCTTGGTTCATTTCTCACCACAATGCCTTAAATAATCAATGTCAACTAACCTGGTAGTTAACTGTCAATGATCATTAACTGGTGCATTCTCAATGGCAACACCTTTAATAACCAGTGTTGACTTGCCAACCACTCAACAATATCCTCTCACCGCTGAGGAATGATCACTGCACCCAAAATATTTTTCTTCACACGTGCAGCCAGACCTGTCGAGCTTTCCCAGCAAACTTCAGTTTTTGATCATCTCATACAGTTTGTAAGTTTGATGGCACCATCCTTCTACTCCCTAATACTACAGTCACCATGACCTGGACGAGTTATATTGTCCAAGTAATTAATTAAACCTAAAATTTCACCAGTTGATGTGGTTGGATCTGAATAAGTGCCCTCAAAGCATCAGCTTTAAGTCCTCTGGGTTACAGATTGTACGACTAGGCCATAGCTTCCATTCAATGTGCTTTGTGCATTCTGCTGAATATCTGTGTGTGTTATTTAGAGTTGTACAGGGCAGGAATAGGTGACCAATGATGGTATTTAAGGAAGCGCACAAGAGCAAAGCAGTAGATATTTTGGGGCAATTTATTTTGTAATTTTATAAGAGTGAATGGTTGGGAAATCACAGGCTGAGCCTACGTGATTCTCTATTACGGTTTCCAAGGAGATATCCGGAGGGTCAAAGCAATCTTCCCTGGTGGTGCATTGAGACATGTCATTGACACGTTATTTTTGTAGCTGATGTTAGGGCGCTTCTGGTATGTTATAGTGCTTAAGAAGCTGTCACCCTTCACCCATCTGACAGATACTTCACCACAGTCAACCTCATTGCAGCAGCTGACCATGGGCTTATCCTGCAAACCATCTTAATCTGTTTTCAGTAGTTTGAAAACACCATCTTCCTTGAAACAAAATAAACAGGAACAGAAATAGACTAGAGATAATAGTAACTGCAGATGCTGGAGAATCCAAGATAACAAGGCGTAGAGCTGGATGAACACTAGTGCTGCTTGGCCTGCTGTGTTCATCCAGCCCTAAACCTTGTTATCACAGAAATAGGCCATTCAGCTCTTCAGGTCTGCTGTGCCATTCCATATGACCATGGCTGATCATCCAACTCAGGGCCCTGTTCCTGCTTTCACCCATGATTTTTGATCCCTTTAAGCCTAAGGGCTATTTCCTATTTGAAAATATTTAACGTTTTGGCTTCAGCTGCTTTCTGTGAATCCAATTCCCTTTTTTGATCATTGATCATGTTTGAGGGCAGTGACTATTTGGTCTTGTTGGAGTTTCTAAGGAAACAGGCACTGGTCCACATAATAGCGAGCTGGTGATCCCAGACCATTGCACATCGAAAAAGTTGAAATGCATCAGCATTTTGGCGACTATGGGATGCAAATGACCATAATGGTGCAATCAATGACTGCTCTACACATGGCAGAAAGATGTCATGTGCTGACAGATCCCTTCTAATTAAACCGTTCAAAGATATCAGTGCACACCCCTTCAAAAGGTGGGACTTCAAACCAAGCCTCCTGGCTTGCAGCTAGGGCTGCCATCACTATGCCACAACAGCCCATTAAAATTGTTTCCATAAATAAAACCACATAGAGATATTATAACACATTGTTGAGGCAGATAGAACTTGAACCTGGGTCTCCTGGCTTACAGTTAGGGACACTACACCATCACTGTGCCACAATAGCCCTTCTGCAGCTCCCTCACATACTTTCACTGGTCACTGGCAAATGTGATAAATGTGGCTACTGTTCTATTAGCTGACATGCCTTAAACATTGGAACTGCTCATCCTCTCTTTCCTCATTCCATTTGCTCTTTAAAACCTACATTTTTGACCAGGCTTTTGGCCCGTAGGCCCTACTATTGCCTTTGATGTCTCAATGCCTTCTATATTTTATATCTCAGGGTTAGGTAGAGATGACACCTGTTGCTTAACAGGTTTTAACTCACAGAGCTTTTAAAGTGCCTACTTCACTCTTCTAGCTCTAATGGGCCATCAACAACAGCAGAGATGTACTCCAGGACAATCTGCAACCTCATGGCCCAGCATATCGCCCACTCAACCATTACCATCAAAACAGGATCAATCCTAGTTCAATGGAGAGTGCAGGAGGACATGCCAGGAGCAGCACCAGGTATACCCTAAAACTAAGGTGTCAATCTGGTGAAGCTACCAAACAGGACTAAGTGATACCACATCCAACAGATCAGTAAAAGCTCTGCAGTCCTGTCACATCTAGTGGTGAATGGTGGTGGACAATTAAACAACTCACTGGAGGAGGAGGCTCCACCAATATCCCCATCCTCAATGATGGAAGAGGCCAGCACATTAGTGCAAAAGATAATGCTGAAGCGTTCGCAGCAATCTTCAGCCAGAAGTGCCGAGTGGATGATTCATGTTAGCTTCCTCCTGTCTTCAGCCAATTCTATTCACTCCATGTAATATCAAGAATTGGGTAGAGGAACCGGATACTATAAAGGCTATGGGCTCTGAAAACATTTCCAGCAACTGGTACCGAAGGCTTGTGCTCCAAAACTGCTGCTCCCCTAGTCAAGCAGTTTGAGGATAGTTGCAACACTGGGATGTAGAAGATTGCCCATGCATGACTGTACAGAAAAAGCAGGATAAATCCAACCCAGCTAATTACTGGCCCATCAGTTTATTCTCACTCATCAGTAAAGTGACAGAAGTACTATCAAGCAGCAGCTATTCTAACCCAAACATCTACTCCCTCCACCACTGATGCTCAGTAACATTAGTGTGTACCACGTATAAGATACTCTGTAGAAGTTCACCAAAGATCCTTAGGCAGCACCTTCCAAACACACACCCTCTTCCATCTCAAAGGACAAGGGCATCTGATACATGGGAATACCATCAGCTGTAAATTCCACTCCAAGCCACTCACCGTTCTGACTTGGAAATATATCACCGTTTGTTCACTGTTCCTGCATTAAAATCCTGGAATTCCCTCCGTGAGGGCAATCTGGGTCAAACTACAGCAGGTAGACTGCAGTGGTTCCAGAATGCAGTTCACCAGTGCCTTCTCAAAAGTAACTAGGGATGGACGATAAATGCTGGCCAGCCAGTGACACTCACCTCCCCTGAGTGGGTTAAAAGAAATTCCCACCTCCTTCTACAGTTTATTCTCTTTAGACTGAGCCCAAGTCCAGTATTAGCCAATTAAAACACAGGGAGCATCAAAACTACTTATTGTATCAGACCATGTCAAACTTGGTTCGAACCTGCTTCCCTCAAAGACTGGGATACTTTACAATCGCGATAGGTGCTATATAAATGCAAATAGTTGTCCTTTTGTTGAAAGTAGCAGAGGACTAGGACCCTAGCCCTTGTGCCTCCTTTCACAAAATGCAATATTTAGCTCTGTGCTTCTTCGCATCATCTAAAGAAACAGGTTGAGTGGCAATTTCAGCCAAGGCACACTGTGGATAAAGGGAATCAAATTTTCTCAAACGTACACTCAGATCCACATTTCTCAAACAGTTTCCTGGGCTCTGAGTTAATGTTTAATTTCACAGTCATATTGTTCCTTAGTTGTTTGTTTGGAGAGGAGAACTGGAAGCAAAGGGAGAGCAAGTCATTTGTGGGATGTAAATGACACTGGTTCGGCCATCATTTATTGCCAAGTCCTAATCGCCCAGAGTGCAGTTAAGAGTTAACTAAATTGCTGTGTGTGGCACACACATTGCTGTGGGTCTGGAGTCACATGTAGGCCACACTAGTTAAGGATACCAGTTTCCTTCCCTAAAGGTCATTAGTGAAGCAGATGCTAAATAATTTCACAAACTCACAGTGAGAGGGGGAGAGAGGACAGCTGTAACTTCCCCCTTTGACTTTATTCCTGAATATAATTTTGCATTTAAACAAGAGCTTCTTTCTCTGAGTGTTCGGAAATGACGTTTGCTGTTTCCTAGCAACAGCACCTTGGTAGCAAGCACGCCTTGAATCCCTGGTGTTAAACATTGTGTCCCCACAGCCAACTCTATTGTGGCTTCCCTCTGGTCTGTCTTCATGGATTCAGTTACACGCCACAAAGTGACTTCTTCACTCCAACAAGCGGGAGGAATGAGGAGCCTGAAAAACCAAAGAGTCACTACACTTACCCTGCAGCCACCCAACATGAGCAAGTTAATAGTAAGTCAAATGTATCATTCCAAAATACTCTGATATTTTACCAAAAAGCTGAAGGAGGTAAAAAAGAACGCAAATGGTAAGGCCCTCATTTCCCCACATCTGCCTACTTAATAAATCCTAAGTGTGAAACTGGTTTCACTTTAACAACCCTTTAGACTATTTCAAGATGAAGGACAATGTTAATTAAAAATGAGATTGAAGTTTGGGACTGAGGTTAGATGAGCAGAGGAATATGTGAATAGCAATGTGTTGCAGGGTAGTAATTCAGTTGAGTGGTTTTAATGTAATAAGCTGTGTGATTTAAGTTCAAGCATTCCAAGCAAGTTCAAATTTAGATTCCTGCCTTAAAACTGTCAGTGCATTTTATAATTGAGGGTTACCCTTTCTAATGCATTTCTCATACTCAGTTTACAATCTTTTACGACAAGACTACAGCAGTGTGTGGCACATAATGATGCCAGCGAATTGTATAAGTGACCCTTCAAGGACATAAATTCTACTTTGCCCATTGAACAGCCTCAGATTATTTAGAATTCAACTGGAGGTTGCAAATTGCGTGGCTGGAAAGCTTAGAGATGAGGCTGGAACATTTTCATGTTGGTTCACACCTGTCGTGGAGTACAATACTCAGGATCTTCTCTGCAGAGATATGTGTTAATAAGTTACTGAATCTCCTGTGGCATTGCTTATAGGAATGCAGGTGCTGTGATATCTTATAAAGGGGTTGCATCATACCATGTACTGTTGCCTAAATAGTCTTTTTCTTGAATGTCACAAACTGCAATTGCTATAACGCGAGATGGAGGTGTTTATAACCTTTAGGAGTTAACCTTTTATTAGCAAACAAATAAACAGTAATAGCCGTAGCTTAACTTAAAAAAAAATTATGTGGAGATCAAACCAAAAATGTTGTAGCTGCACACCATGTCAGATGTTAAGCACAAAGTGGTGGCCGCTCTTCCCAAGTGAAACTCTTGGTAAAGTGTGGAATAGTAATAATGTTACTGCACTTAGAGGGCAGAGAATCAACATTATGCTCTGGGCATTTGTGTTCAAACACCACTATGGCAACTGGTGGAATGAAAGCTCGGTGAATAAATCTAGAATTATACAGCCAAATTCAATAATGCTGACTCTAAAAGCATCATCTGAAACCCATCTGGTTCTCTAACATCCTTTAGGGAGGGAAATCCACCATGAGCTGGCTTATATACCACTCCAGACTCGAAGCAATTGATTCACTTACAACTGTCCATTGAAACAGTGCAGCAAAGTGCTCAGTTCATAGGTAATTAGGGGTGGGCCAGTCGGATTTGTCCACAGCTCATGAAAAGTTAAAAAAATGTTTTAAGAAACAACACTCACTGGAATGGTTCCTTCCCTCTGTCGTAGAGTCACTGAGCATAGTCAAACAGCTGAGTTAGAATGGCAGTAGCTTTACTGAACCTTCAGAAAGCCAAAGAACCCCTTCTTCTGTATCAACAATGTTGTTGATAATGTTAAGACTGCAGCTTGCTCCCTCTTGACAGCACGGGTCTTACAGGAGACCAGGGGCGATCATGCAAGTATCTCCATAGCCTCTCACCATTCCCTTCGATGTCATTTCGGGGCTTTGGCGCACCAGCTAGGTTCCAACTCACTTGGTGATGGTAGAATAACATTACATCAGGGGGTAGACTAGAACAGCTGACACATAAAGCTGTGAGCCATCTGAAGTAATTCATAGGCCACTCAACTGCATCATACTGGCATTGTATTTGCAGTATGGTACAGAAGCAGACCAATTGGCCCAACAGGTCCATATTAGTATCTGTGCTCCAAATGACCCTCTCCCACCCTTTCTCCATGAGCCCCATCCCACCTTTTTATTACCTTTATCATCAGATATGTATCTTCCTCTAAAATCTATCAGTTACAATTGATTCAAGTGCTCCTCGTGGTAGTGAGTCCCACTGGTCAACACGGAAAGCAAGAAATATAAGGCTTGTATTTTTGCTGTGCCTTTTATAAACTCAGGATGTCACGAAGCACATTACAGGCAATAAGTATGAAATGTAGATGCTGTTCTAATGTAGGAAACTGGGAATAGAAATCTCTGAAATGAAGGATGCTGGTATAAATGTCGCTAGCATACAAACAGCAGCATGCTTCGCCTCTGTGAGTTTCAGAGCGAATCTCAAAATTCGAGCTGGAAATGTTTCTCTGTAGGTGCCTGACAGGAGCAGCAGCTGGGGGAAGCATCTGTTCACAACCTGTCCGACTCTCCTCGGAAAATAACCTCCTTCATCCCAGGAATCAGTCGAACGAACATGCCCTCAACTGTTTCAGGTGCAGTTATGCGCCTTCTCAAATACTTGACTGATCTCCCACTTTTATTCTCATCTGTGATCAAGCTTTTCATAACTTTGTCTGCTCCTGCGGTATCAGCGATCTCTCAGTATCTGTGATTCATTCAACAAAATAATTTGTCTTATTTGTGCTGTTTCGCAATTTCTTTATCTGGATAATTAGAAGGAGAACAAGTACGACAGTTTCTTAATTGAAGTAAAATACATAATCACCACAACACTCATGCCTTATTGACATGGAGAACACGATACCAATAAGATAGGGGCACCCATTTTTGAAACAATTGACATGAAAGCAATTTGTCAGCTCAATGAAGGATTTATTTTTCAAAAAGTTCCCTTTTTGCTGAAAAGGACCAAAGCTGATAAATAGGTTCCAGTCATTAGAGTTTCTGTCTGTAGTGTGGACTATTGTGAGATAAGGCCAGTGGCCCAGTGGTCATAAACATCTGGTGAACGATGCTCCTGATTTCCCTTCCAGAAATTTCTCTGCTCAGTTCAGGCCGCACTCCTGTGACTCAGCTGCATTCCCCTCAAACTGAGTCATATTTCTTGCCAGAATTTTCAACAGCAGGAGATAATTAGGAAGGAATATTTTACTTCAGCTTTTAGTTCACCTGTTTCAGGCTGGCGAGCTTAGACTTTAACCTAACCCAGGCTTCATAAAGGTTCAGGAGCTGCCACTGTCAGTGCAAAAGGCTTCAGGTCAGCAGTCCTCTCTGTCAATTCATTTTTTTGTCATGGAATTTCAGGAATACTGTCATTTTTCTGTTTTGATTTTTATTTTACCTTTGCTTTCAATATTCTTATTTCATGGGAAATTTAACTGGCAATAAATATTGTGCTGAGGGTTACATTCTCTGCAGGTCACAAATGTGCTGTTTTCCTTTTTTGAAAGTGTTTTATGGATAATGGGTGACCCCAGCAAGGCTGGTATTTGTTGTCCATCCCTAATTGCCCTTAAGAAGGTGTTGGTCATCTGCCTTCTGGAACCATTAGAGCCCAGTCGGGTAAGGAAGCAGTGGTATGGAGAGGTCGCAGCTGGGAGCTTATCAGATGACACATGAGGTGTCTTCTCTATAGCCAACAATTGATATCTGTAGACTTTATTATTCATTCATTGGATGAGAGCATCTTTGGTCAGGCCAGGGGGCAGCTAGCAGTCAACCACATTGCTATGAGTCTGGAGTCACATGTATCAGCCAGGATCCCTGTAATTCCTTCTCTAGCGTTGTGCAGGATTCTTGGATATATCTGGCCAGGACCAGGAGATTTATCCAACTTCATACATTCTAATACTTCCAACACCTCCTCTACTGTGATACGGACTGTGTCCAAGATATTGTTACTAACTCTTCTAAGTTCCCAAGTCTTCATGTCTTTCTCCACGGTAAACACAGGGGAGAAATATTCATTGAGGACATTGCCCATCTCCTGCAGTTCCACGCATACATGTCCACTTTGATCCTTGAGGGGTCCTATTCTCCCTCTAATTATTCTTTTGGTCTGTAATAGACTTAAAGAATCTCTTTGGATTCACCCTAATCTTCTCAGCCAAATCCACCCCGTGCCCCCTTTTCACCCTCCTTATTTCCTTCTTCAGCAGACTTAGTCACACCCATTTCCATCAGTTATTTAAGGATCACTGCATGAAGACTCTTATCAGAGGTTCAAGTTAAGTGACAAGTCAGTGGTGTTGAAAAGGTTCAAAAATTATATCCGTGGAAGATTGGAACCTGACAAACCCATTTCAGCAACCATATTCCTTCTACCAGCCTAGTTCATTGGATTTGAAGGCTTGGATGGGGTAGGAGGGAGAAGGCTGACATTAGTACCATTACAAATAACCCTGTAGCCAGTATACTCATGGGTTAGATAGTTCCAGTTGTCTGAACATCTGAAAACTTTCTTGTGAAATCCACGCTAGGCCATGAAGCACATGGCTGGTCAAATCTTGATGCTGCCTCCGAGCTGTCTATCACCAACATGTAACTGGAGCTGTCTGGGAAAAGTACCCTTTTAAAATTAGGCAAGCAGAACATTTGCTAGATATGGATTTCTTACTAGCTTTTGTTTAAGAGCATGTGTAATGCAATGTTTAGCATTATCACATAGTGGATACGGCTGTAAAAATAAAATAATATCCAGGAAAAAGATTTGACAACATAAAAATGCAACCCCTGAGCTCTCTGAAAAATTACAAACCAATCACAGCCTAAACTGGAGACATTATGTCTCTAAGTAGTTCTTTCCATTGGCCTGGCTTAAAGGTAGGAGGGCTATTAGGAGCTTAGCGCAAGCTTCCGAAAACAGGGGCTGGGATTCAAAGTGGGGATCATGAGCTGAAATTTTGGGGTTGAGGACTTTGAGCTCTGACCAAGTTCTAACAGCTGTTCTCCAGCTCGAACCAAGGCACTGTGACAATTTTCAAGCCTCAAAATGGGGTCATACAACAAAAAAGTTTGAGAAACACTAGCTTAGCAAATTCCCTTAATTAGAGAGGTCCTTCAACCTGGTCTGTTTGTAGACCTGCCCTGTCTCTGATCTATTCTTTCTCTTTGACCTTAGTGTCCCCATTCCTTTTGGGATCAGTATAATAGATGATAGCAGTAAAATATTCCTGCTGGATTTCAGCTTGAGTAATGTACCTGCCAGGCACTATCCAAAACTCTTTTGCATAACGCTTTTAGCAAATCCAACAAAATAAATGTTCCAATTTTTCCACTGTTTTCGCCTTTCTGATCTGATAAATTTCGATTGGTGATGTACAATAATGACATTATTCTTCCTACATTTCTGTGACTGAGGACATGTCAGTCTTTCTTTTTGGGTGGGAGGCATTTAGATGTGATTGAAATTTGAGGCTATGTCTGACTGACATGCACGTTGTGAATGATATAGAGTTTAGTCCTGAAAAATCAATGATACTTAAAATAAAATTATTGAGCCCCAATTGGAATCCATGGGCTGTCAATCATAAATGATGTATTTGATGTTGTTCACCCAGTCTGTGTCTGTGAGGCATGCAGTCACACACATACGAGGATTGATCTAATCACTGTGTTTCATCCATCATCAGCAACTGGGCTTCTCAAGATAATGGAAATGTTTGGGGAGAATTTTTGTTCACAGACATTGATTCTTTAATTTGACAGTATATAACCCTACCTTCAATGCTTTCAAACTGTAATGCATTTATTGATTTATTTTTGTGGATTTTTCAACATCACTCTTCACACCCAACATTGCTGTTTGTGGGTTTTACACATGACAGGATGCGTTGGGGGATCAGGTTAGATATCACGGGAGGTCTGTCCTTGCAGAAGACACTTTGGATAAAATCCAGTGATTTTCTTCCTTTCGCCATTGACGGCAATCTTCAGCTCTTATCTCTAACTTTGATCATCAAAATACTGTTACAGCCAGGAGATTGCTGGTGTTTCATCTTTTTTGATCATTGATCCATTCTTATATTCCTGAGGTTGGAGAATTTGTTTCTTTCCATCGGTGGTTTTCAGGTGGTGCAGTGATTATATTTGCTTCATCCCTCCATCAGGCAATAACACTGTTTCCCATCTCTTTCCCTTGACTGTACCTGTGCAATATACTGTACAGAGAGAAAATGTCCAGTATTAGTAGAGACAGTGGCCTCGGGGTATTACCACTGGACTGTTAATCCAGGGAACCAAGTAATGTTCTGGGAACCCATGTTCGAATCCTGCCATGGTAGAGGGTGGCATTTGAATTCATTAAACATCTGGAATTATGAGTCTAATGTTGATCATGAAGCCATTGTTGATTGTCAGTAAAAACCCATCTGGTTCACTAATGCCCTCTAGGGAAGGAGACTGCCATCCTTACCTGGTCTGGCCCACATTTGACTCCAGATCCACAGCAATGTGGTTAACTCTTAACGTCCCCAGTATTTTCCCTTACTTTACTAATATGACGCATTGAGTGAGGGCACTTTCCAACTACCTGAATGGATGAACGTGCTACAATGCATCATTGTAATGGCGGCCACATACTACGAATAGTTCTTAATAGGGTTTTAATAACCCTCTGTTACCGTATTGAGGGAGTCAGCTATTTAGTTGGCTAGATGGCTGGTTTGCAATGTAGACTAACACCAACAGCATGGGATCCAATTCTTGCACCAGCTGAGGTTAACATGAAGGGCTCTCCTCCTCGACCTGTCCCCTCACCTGAGGCGTGGTGACCCTCAGTTTATACCATCACCAGTCGCCTCTCTCTACTGAGAGAGAGTCAGCAGCCTATGGTCTGGTAGGACTCTGCTGACTTTAGTTTTATTGAGCTGTGGTTGATAGTGGGCTGTACGAAAGCTAGATTTTTAAAACAATTTAATTCACAGAGCCTCCATCTTGAATAAACAAAATGGATTGATAGGGTCCTTTTTGAAGATAACTGAGTCAGCCACATCACTGTGGATCTGGAGTCTCATATAGGACAGACCAGATAAAGATGGCTGATCTCTTCCTCTAAAGGAGATTTGTGAACCAGAGAGTTTTTAAACTGCAATTCATGTTATTTTATGGTCACTATTAATGTACATGTTTTTTTTATTACAGAACTATTGAATTTAAATTCACCAGCTGCCACTGTAGGATTATGAACCTATGTTTCCAGGTCTTGAGTTCATGGTGGATTACGTACTAGGTTACTTTCAAAACATAAGCCAATAATTAAGGTTCACCCAGGAACACCCATACCTAGGTCAAAATGTTGTAGGCTGACTGATGAGTATTGAACACACAATCCAAACTAACTCTTCACATTGCCCTGTATGTGGTGACCTCCGTCTGATGAAATACTAAAATCAGTTGTTCCTCTCAGATGAACTTAAACAATTCCGTAGCACTACTCAAAGAACAGGAGGAGAGATTTTGCTCATGCCTTGGCCAATAGCTATCTGCCAGACAGTGACACAAAACTGATCACATTGTGAGTTTAGAAACTCTTATGACACAGTGGTATGTCCCAATTTCTGGACCAGGAGGTTTGTGTTCAAGTCCCATTCTGCTCCAGAGGTGTCCCTTACCACCTTTGAACAGGTTAATTAGGTAAATATCTAATGGTTAACAAAGATCCAGCTTTCTAAAGACAAATCAGCAATTGAAAACTGGGTGCAAATTGTCAGTCATCTCATTATAAGTATATCCGCAGTTAAATGATGCTTCTCTTGTGTGTCTCACAAACCTTATGAGCTCCATAATGAATATGACTTTGTGTGCGTTTAATAATCCATCAACAAACACATTGAATTAGACCCTGTGTACAAACCACTGAGAAACAAAACCGGAAGTAACACCAACCACCCAATAATTTTTGATTATTAAATGCACAAAACTAGAAGAAACTTGTTGACTCATAAACAATGTACTCACCAGGATAAAATTTACTAAAGAAGAAGAGAACGACAACCGACGTCTCTTCCAAGGCATAATGGTAGAACGCAAAAACAAAGGGGAACTGCAGACTGGCATATTAATTAATGACACCAGCAACCTCCTCGATGCCCACAAACAGAGCTGCATCAGGACACCTACTTTAAATGAGCCACAACACATTGCAGCAACTACGCAGAGCAGAACAGGAGCACCTATATGGAATCTTCAAAAGGAATGGATACCTGAAAAGCACAATCTGCTGTTAACTCCGAGACATTACAACAGGAAGACACAACACGGCCACTAGTCACCCCATATCAAAGACATTTCCGAGATGACCACAAGACAACTCAGAACCCTAGATATCAGGATAGCCCACAAACCAACAACCACCCTATAACGGCTACTGATGTATGTAAAGGATCCCATATCCAAAACCAGCAAAACTGGTCTGATATACAAAATACCATACAAGGACTGAGAAACACTACATAGGCCAAACCAGAAGAAAACTGACAATGTGGATACATGAACACCAACTAGCCACCAGGAGACATAATCAATTTTCGCTTGTCTCCCTATGCATGGACAATGAGGATCACGAATTTGACTGGGCCAAAACATCCATAATTGCACAAGCCAAACAGAGACATGCCAGGGAATTCCTAGAGGCCTGGTATTCCAACTAGAACGCCATCAACAAACACATGGAATTAGACTATGTTCAAACCTCTGAGAAACAGAACTGGAAGTGGTACCAAACACCCCAACAAACCAAGGCATATCAATAACAACTGAGACAGAACACCATCGCTTCACCAGAGTCACACTGACGACGTTACCTAGCAGGGCGACACAAATG
This sequence comes from Stegostoma tigrinum, assembly GCF_030684315.1. Classification (NCBI taxonomy): domain Eukaryota; kingdom Metazoa; phylum Chordata; class Chondrichthyes; order Orectolobiformes; family Stegostomatidae; genus Stegostoma; species Stegostoma tigrinum. The sequence goes on along the minus strand of NC_081377.1, from coordinate 35,240,264 downwards.
TTTGCCGACTTGGTGAGCAAGTCTACAATCTCATCCACAACCTGAGCTACAAATCTTCTCGAAAACTGAGGCTGCCTATTACACTAGATTTATTAAAAATTTTGTTCTAATTGAAGTTAATTAACTGGCATTTTTAAATAATTCCACATAGCTATCAAGACATGCTGCATGAAGCAGGATCACTGCCTTGTGAGCTGCAAAAGTTAATCCAAGTTTGATTTCTTTCCACTTACTCTTTCTGAGATTTCTGAGATCTCCACAAAGAATTAGATCTAAGATGTTTAACTTGCAGGTCAATCACTAAAGTTCATGCATAAAAAGCTTTACAGATACTCAACTACTGCATTGATATTTTTCTTGAAAGATTTCGGGCTGATATTATCCTGCTTGGCATTTCTTCAATCTGCCCATGCAGTTGCTTCATTGCTGCATGCAGTTCTGAGCCAGCCACCTTTTTATTGTCAGACATGATTCAACCAGGTACACAGCAGGTGATGGGACTCCAAAGGTTAAGTAATGCAGGTTAAATAATTTGCTTCGTTGATGACTCTTCAACGCTGCCTCCGTCTTTGATGGAGCTATTTCCTTTCTCCATAGATTGAAACAACATGGGGTACAGCCAAACCTTCATTAGTCGTCACTCCAGGTTAAAGTATGCCGATGTGAACTGTCAATATCTGTTCTCCGTTAATCAATTATCTCAGCAGATTTTAAAGCTGTTGATTTAAGAACGGATATCAAATTTATTATTAGAAAATTAAAATATTTTGAAACGGCGAAAACAAGAATGACAGGCTTGCGTTTATATCCGGCTCAATTTTATCAAAACTTGGACGTCAATTTCATGCAGGGTTTCTCTCTGTGAAGGCTAGCATGTTATCCCATGCAATTCTCTGCAGCTCACTTCATCATGTATGCCCTATAGCTCTCTGGCATTCTGCTAGCATGCATTTAACAGCAGCGGAAGTATTCACCCCTCTCAGGATCTTCAGTCACTGGTGAAGTATTTTTAGCCTACATTGTGCACTAGGCCAATTGCTTACCACCACAAATAGCCCTTCATGGTATACATAGTAGGAGGGAAATGAAAATGCTTCTATGAGTACATTGTTCACCCTTTATTAGAAATAGAACCTCACTTTCATCAATGTATTGCTAGTTTATGTCATCACCTGTCTTTTGTCAAATTTCAAAAACGTACTTTAAACGTAAAAATGTCTTTATACAGGTATATAATCAGTAAAGCCATTTGGATCTGGACAGCAGCACATGAAGAAACAAACACATTGGAGTTTCCTCACCCATTACTGAAGAAGGGTCTAGGCCCGAAACGTCAGCTTTCCTGCTCCTCTGATGCTGCTTGGCCTGCTGTGTGCATCCAGCTCTACACCGTTTTATCTAACATTGGAGTTTGACACTTTCCAGAAAAGAAAGCCAAGGCATTTCTTACATGTACAAGACTATATTTACGTACATTTGAGGCATTGGGAGGGTCTGACAATGGAACAGGCCCCCATTTAATTTTGGCGGAAGGACCTTAAGTGGTAGTCTTTCCCCACTGAGCCTTAGTGACAGCTGCCCCAAGCTTTAGTGCATCCTTCAGCACGTAGTCCTGGACCTTGGAATGTGCCAGTCTGCAACACTCAGTCAGGGTCAACTCCTTGCTCTGGAAGATCAATAGGTTTCGCGCAGAGCAAATTGCTTCTTTCACCGAGTTGATGGTCTTCCAGGTGCAGTCAATGTTTGTCTCAGTGCGTATCTTAGCAGACAGACTGTAGAGGACAGAGTCCTGTGTCGTGGATCTTGAATCAATTGTCATTGTAACTGCAGTCAAGGTATTCAAGCTACCTGTCCCCGGCACCACACCATGTTTGGCCTGTGTCCATGTGAGTGCTATTCTTTCCTCCATGCCCAACGTAGTACAACATCTTCACATTGTGCAATCAGGGAGCATTCCATGAAGGAAAGCTTCAAGATGTTGAAAACATCAACTTCTATTTACAACAGGAAAAGTAAAGGACCTTCAAATGAAAAGAATCACTGCATTTCCTCCTGGGAGCAAATGGGGGCCATGCACCTATTGAGCAACAATGAATGTACTATCAATGAATAGTCACATCTATCAGAACTGAGTGTCAATGAAATCCTGCCTGGCATGTCGCACTTGACACTGCATTGCTCACTCATGCTGAAAATGATGTCCTGCTCAAAGTCGTCATCTTCGTCCTCATCAGAAGCTTGCTGCCACACTCGCTGTCCTTCAGAACATGTCACATAACCCTTTGCCTCCTCCAGTTGTGCAGGGCATAGCATGCTAAAACTATGCAGATCCACTCTGCAAGTTGTCCTCCTCAGACTGATTCAAGCCCAGTAGAACTTCATCTTCAGGAGGCTATCAACAGCCCAATGACGATCCTGGGGCAGCATCACTGCCCCCTTGCCTTTTTGCACAGGCGTAGAACCAGGCAGCTCATCAGGCATGTCAGCAATGATCAGTCATCAGGATTTGTTGCTGTAATCACTGTACTGCATTAATCTCACACACCAGCACCATGTGCTGGCTGCTTGTGCCGTAAACACACTGTATCTGCATCAATCAAATGCCCAAGTCTCACAATCTAAGGGCTGTGCTCCTCAGTCAGGTCAAGGGAGATGACCGTTAGTCAAGGGGCCAGCTCAAGGACATCCTCTGGTACAGTCCAGGAGCTTGGACAAAATCAGTCACCAGTTTCAGGTGGTCAGAATTGGGGGGGTCGACACAGAATACTGCTAACCAGAACATTGCTAATGACTGTGTATGTAAATATAGTCTTGTACAAGGAGGAAATGCCTTGGTTTTCTTTGCTGGAAAGTGTCAAACTCCAATGTTTGTTTGTTTCTTCGAATGTTACTGCCCACGACCAGATTAAAAGATTAAAACCTAACATCCAGAGGACTTTATATCTTCTTTACTTTTTTTTTGCTCTAGACCACTATCCCTTCTTCTCTGGTGCTGCCTGGCCCACTGTGCTCCTCCAGCTCCACGCTGTGTTATCCCTGACTCCAGCATCGGCAGTTCTTACTGTCCCTTTTCTAATCGCGTGTTTGCGTGTGCATTTGATGTTGCGACTTTATTCTCTTCTCAGTGTCAGCGAGTAATAAAATCGCTCTTCCCTGTCGCAGAAGAAAAATCTTGCAATTGGCTCCTCATTTTTTCTGGGGAACTAGTTAACTCCATTTCAATTTAAGTGAGCGTGCTTAAGAAAAAGACATTTTATTGCGGCTGACTGGGGATGGTAAGTAGAGAGGAACCGACTCAGTTCTTTTTACTTGGTCAGAACACGACCAAATATCTTAAGAATTTTGTATATTTTGATGGAATCACTTTCATTCTTCCAAACAGAGCAAAATAGATGTAATCTACTCATTAAAGAATTCCCCATTCCAAGAAACCACTCCTTCTGGGATAAGAATGTGCTTCGATATTGATCAAAGCCAGGCTCAATGAAGCCCTAATACAGATCTACCTTCATATAGTATGAAGAAAGCAAGCAAGAAAGAGTAGATGGCTTTAGATAGTGTAATCTGTTCTCTCTTTTTTTAAAAGAGAGAAGCAAACAAACTTTTTCTCCACTCTGTAGATTTATCTGTGATTTCTGTAATTAAAATTTGGCCTGCGCTGTACGCATTATGAAACTGGGCACTTATATCCTATTCCAGTTAGTACACTTTTTGCAAAATCAAATTAAAGGTAGAAGTTAAAATGATATTTTAATATCTGGTATTAGACAGTGATTACAATAAGCAGAATTTCAGTGTGTAATTGATGTTAGCTGTGTCTCAGTTGGAAGTATTCTGAACTCTGTGTGGGTGGCTTTGTGCAAGAATCAAACCTGACACTCAATGCCAGTAGTAAGGGAGTGCTACACTTTTGAAAGGGCTATCTTTTAGGTGGGGTGCCCCGCCTACCCTTTCATGTGAATCTAAAGACGACACAGCACTATCTTAATGAAGAATCACTTTGAGTGCCCAGGCCAGCACTTATTGTCTGGTCCTTATCATGTTGTTGTTTGAGGGATGTGACAGTGGGAACTGCAGATGCTGGAGAATCCAAGATAATAAAGTGTGAAGCTGGATGAACACAGCAGGCCAAGCAGCATCTCAGGAGCACAAAAGCTGACGTTTCGGGCCTACACCCTTCATCAGAGAGTTGTTTGAGGGATCTTGCTTTGTATAAATTGATTGCTATGTGATGACACATCCGAAGGACCTCATATGCTTTAACGTGCTCAGGAATGTATCTGTGGTTGTGCTAGACTAAATAAATGCATTCATATTAAGCAATCATAATTCTGAACAATTTAAGGTTCCACAGAATCCCCAAAAGTATATATATTAGTATTCAGCAGCTCAACCCCTAGCTTCAGATATGTATGAAATCGTTAGCGAATTCCTGCAGTTGCTTGTGGTGTATGTTGAAGAAATGCCTGAATTATATACGTGCATGTGTGAGTTTGCTGCAGATTTTGTGACAATTGCCAATTGTGAACTTTGAAATTGAGAATATTGTGTGAGTAGAACTCTGTTCCTGCAACTCTGGTCTTGATTTTCATCACCACATCATTGGCAGAACTGCCTTCAACAGCATGGGCCATAAGCTCTATAATTCCCTCCTTAAACCTTTCCGTTGCTCTCCCTCCCCATTCAAGACACTCCTTCAGACCTGAGCTTTTTTGCCCTAATGTATCTTCTTGCTCCATCTTAGTTTTCTGGTTCGATCTTGTAAAGCACCCTGGTATGTTTTGCCATGTTGAAGTTGCTATACAAATGCAATTTTTCGTTGGAGGAAAGAGAGTTGAACACAAGTAGAAGAGAAGACGAAATCATGTAATTGTGTGGCAAAATGTAAAACTCAAACTGAAATTGGGACATGCAAATGAACGAAGAATAGACTTTTATCTTGCAGTACCTCATTCCCCAGCTAGAGGCCCTCAGTAAGCTACACAGGTATTATTCATAACCTCCATTTTGTCAGAACAGACACGTTTTGCATTAAATTGTGTGGGTCCTCAAGTTTTTACACCAACAATCTTTTTAGGGATATATTACAAACGAGCAAGTGTGACAAACATCAGAAAGTTTATCTCCAACATCTGAATGGTCTGTGTTACTCTTCGTTATGCATGGGAGAAATGGAGATATGGCAGATGTTTGGTGACATGATTCGTCACATCTGCTTTCATGCTTTCAGATTACCAGGTGCAATGAAATTGGCAAACAATTAATAATATCCAGGGAAGTGTATGTTAACAAAAATCCTAAGGCCTCACAATGTGTAAGGAGATATGCTTTAGAATCTTCAAGGAAGTAAGGAATAGTTAGATGTAGATACATATTCAGGGATTCAACAATGAACATTTTATTCAAAAAGTGATGAGATTGAAGGCCACCCATTCTGAAATTGTTGGTGGAGAAACTTTCAGTGCCCTTGGCTCTCTGTACCAGTATCATGGTAGGGAGTTCACCCAGTTTCACATGTGATGCTTTCACAAGCATCTGGAAATTAAATGACAGGATAAAATGCTAGGCACTGAAGTGCTGACCTGTTCTGGCGTGCCAAGCGACCACACCGTGGTGAAACAGTCGTAACCGAGTTCGGTTTATCATGTAGCCGGAATGCCTGGCCCTCACTTTCCAAACCAGTTTCGTAGGATGCAGCAGATCCCACATTCCCACCAACCTCCAGGGATCTCTGCAGCTTTGACTGACCAAAACAGACTTCATTTTTCGAGAAGGCATTGAGCACACTGGGGAAAATAAATGCACAGGGTGAAGCCAAGGAAGCATCGCAAAGAGAACACAAACCTCCAAGTGATTCTTTGAGGGAACTCTCCAAGTAGCTCTTGCTCAACGTGTGAGTGAGTCTGCATCTTGGGCCCTGGACTCACTAGATTTCGGAATCTATCAAAGCTGAGTGACAGAAAGGCAGCTGCAGACCTGACAGAGAGAAAGAAATGGAGAAAGTGCTTGAGAACATTTTGCACGATTGATTGACTGATTGATTTTTGGTGCATGTACCGAAGCACAGTGAAAAGCATTGTTCACGAGCAGTACAGGCATAGTAAGCAAGGATGTACGCATCATGAAGACTTAGGCAGAGACATACAGGTTACATTGCACAAGGTGTGCATTGGGTTAGATTAACATTAGCAAGAGTGTTATTTGAAACTAGAGAGTCCATTCAGGAGTCTGATAACGGCCAGGAAAAAGGCGTTCCTGAACCTGCTGGTGTCTGTGTTCAGGCTTCTGTACCTTCTGCCTGACAGAAGAGGTTGTAGCAGGTCATTACCAGGTGTGATGGGTCTTTGATGATGTTGGCCGCCTTTCTGTGGCAGTGAGCCATATAAATGGAGTCCATGGATGGAAGGTTGGCTTCCGTGCTGGCCTGGGCTGTGCTCACCACCTCCTGTAGTTTCTTACAGCCCTGGGCAGAGCAGTTGCCATGCCAGGCCGTTATGCACCCGGACAACATGCTTTCAATGGTGCATCTGTAGAAGTTGGTGAGGGACGTTATGGACATTTCCTGAGCTGCCTGAGGAAGAAGAGGCACTGTTGTGCCTTCTTGACTGTCACATCCACGTGGCAAGTCCAGGACAGGTTGTCGGTTACAGTCACTCTGAGGAACTTGATGCTCTTCACCCTCTCAGCCTCAGTTCTCTTGATCTTGATGGCATTCTCCTCCTTTCTTTGTGAAGTCAATGATCAGGTCTTTAGTCTTGCTGATGTCGAAGGAGATGTTGTTCTCATTGCACAATGTCACTAAGCCCTCTATCTCCCTTCTGTATGTTGACTTGTTGTTGTTAGATATCCATCCTGCCATGGTGGTGTCATCAGTGAACTTGTAGCTGGTGTTCATTTAGAATTTGGAAACACAGCTATAGGTGTACAGGGAGTACAGCAGGGGGCTGAGGATGCATCCTTGGGGGGGGGTCCACTGTTGGGTTATTATGGAGGAGGTGCAGTTACCTATCCTCACTGATTGCGGTCTGTGGGTCAGGAAGTTGAGGATCCAGTCACAGAGGGCGGAGCTGTGAACAAGTTCATAGAGTTTTGAGATCAGTCTGAAGGGGATAATGGTGATGAAGGTGGAGCCGTACTCAATGAGCAGGAGTCTGATGTAGGTGTCTTTGTTCACCAGATGCTCCAGTGATAGGTGCAGGGCTAAGGATATGGCATCCGCTATGGATCTGTTACATCGGTCGGCAAATTATAGAGGATCAGGGCAGGCTGGGAGACTGGAGTTGATGTGGGCCATGACCAGCCTCTCGAAGCACTTCATGATGATTGAGGTCGGAGCCACTGGGCAGTAGTCATTAAGGCACACTGCAGGTGTTTTCCTGGGTATGGGGATGATGTGGTCTTCTTGAAGCAGGTGGGGACTCTGATTTGTAGGAGGGAGAGGTTGAAGATGTTGGTGAATACCTCCACCAGGGATAATGGGAACTGCAGATGCTGGAGAATCCAAGATCACAAAGTGTGAGGCTGGATGAACACAGCAGGCCAAGCAGCATCTCAGAAGCACAAAAGCTGACGTTTCAGGCCTAGACCCATCATCAGAAAAGGGGGATGGGGAGAGGGTTCTGGAAGAAATAGGGAAAGAGGGGGAGGCGGACCGAAGATGGAGAGAAAAGAAGAAAAAAGAGTGGAATGCCTCATCCTGGGAGCACTTGTCCCCACACCTCCTCCCTCACCCCCATCCTAGGCCCCAAGATGACTTTCTATATTAAGCAGATGTTCACCTGCACATCTGCCAATGTGATATACTGTATCCACTGTACCCGGTGTGGCTTCCTCTACATTGGGGAAACCAAGCGGAAGCTTGGGGACCGCTTTGCAGAACACCTCCGCTCGGTTCGCAATAAACAACTGCACCTCCCAGTCGTGAACCATTTTAACTCCCCCTCCCATTCCTCAGACGACATGTCCATCCTGGGCCTCCTGCAGTGCCATAATGATGCCACCCGAAGGTTGCAGGAACAGCAACTCATATTCCGCTTGGGAACCCTGCAGCCCAATGGTATCAATGTGGACTTCACCAGCTTCAAAATCTCCCCTTCCCCCACCACATCCCAAAACCAGCCCAGCTCGTCCCCTCCCACCACTGCATCACAAAACCAGACCAGCTTGTCCCCGCATCCCTAACCTGTTCTTCTTCTCACCCATCCCTTCCTCCCACCCCAAGCCGCACCTCCATTTCCTACCTACTACCCTCACCCCGCCTCCTTGACCTGTCTGTCCTCCCTGGACTGACCTATCCCCTCCCCACCTCCCCACCTATACTCTCCTCTCCACCTATCTTCTTTTCTCTCCATCTTCGGTCTGCCCCCCTCTCTCTCCCTATTTATTTCAGAACCCTCTCTCCAATACCTCCATCAGTTGGTCCGTTCAGGATCTGAGACCTCAGCCGGGGACACTGTCCGAGCCCATCGCTTTCCTTGGGTTGACTCCCAGGAAAATAGATCTGAAGCCTGCAGCAGTGACAGAGGGAACAGGTGTGTCTGGGGCTGTCAGAGCAGGGATCACCACACCACTTGCATTCTGCTTCATCTGAGCATAGAGAGCATTGAGCGTGTCAGGGAGGGATGTCCCTTCGTCCGCTATCTTACACTGGTTCATTTTGTATCCTGCCATTGATGTTGGGAGCCTGTTTGGTAGGTCTGGGCCTCTGACTAGATCCGATACTGCCCCTTGGCCTCCTTGATGGATTTCAGGAGGTCATACCTGGACTCCTGTTTTGGTCTGGGTCACTTGACTTGAATGCTGCACATCTGGTCTTCACTGGGGAGTGGATTTCCTGGTTCATCCAAGGTCTAAGGATGGGGAACACTCAGATTGACGTCTTTGGTATGCGGTCCTATGAGTGTGTCTCAAAGCAGACAGGAAAATTCTTTTCTTTTTATTTGCTCACAGGATTACGACATCACTCACTAGGCAACATTTATTGCTCATCCCTAATTGCCCACAACACCAATTAAGAGTCAACCACATTGCTGTGGGTCTGGAGTCAGACGGAGGCCAGACGTGGTAAGGATGGCAGTTTCCTTCCCAAAAGGACATTAGTGAACCAGATAGGTTTTTCTCCAACAATTAACAATGGATTCATGGTCATCATAAGACTCTTTAATTCCAGACATTTTACTGAATTCAAATTCCACCATCTGCCACCGTGAGATTCGAACCTGGATCCCCAGAACATTACCTGGGTGTCTCGATTAACAGTTCAGCAATAATATTCCTGGGCCATTGCCTCCCTCTTCTGTTGGATGAGCTTTAGCAAGAAGTCATTATTTATAAATGTACAAGAATTATTTGAGGGGCAGATGAGTTTGAAAACAAGAATGTGTAGAACTTATTTGAACACTCAGGAGACCTAAAGATAAAGTTTTAATCATGAGGCTTTTTGAAATAATCAAACCCTGCACAAGCCAAACAACAATGTTGAGGTCCCAGAGTAATAACACACTTGGTAAGGTTGCTTCATAATGTAACAGAAGCCTTAGCTCAAGCCTGGTTTCTTTGGAGCAAAGGAAAGTGAGAGGACGATAACAAAGTGTGGACCTGGATGAACACAGCAGGCCAAGCAGCATCTCAGGAGCACAAAAGCTGATGTTTCGGGCCTAGACCCTTCATCAGATCAGACCCTCCACTCTGGTAAAGGGTCTGGGCCCGAAACGTCAGCTTTTGTGCTCTTGAGATGCTGCTTGGCCTGCTGTGTTCATCCAGCTCCCCACTTTGTTATCGCGGATTCTCCAGCATCTGCAGTTCCCATTATCACTGAAAGTGAGAGGAACCTTGGTTCTTGTTTACAAAGTGAATGAGGCAGTGAAAACATGAGGCATATCAGTTTTGAATGTAATCGTGGAACTAAAGAAATTATACAAAATGTTTGTCACCACGCTCCAGCAAGATTTGGAAAATAAAATTCCCAATAATGTAATAGATAAGCAGAATAGTCCTACAGTGTGCTAATTAATGCTGTATCAAAAAGAAATGGCTACCAATGGAAAATGTGTATAGATTTGTCATTTACTTGGTATCACATCTTGTTGAAACTGGTATCAGAATCATGAATGTGTCCAGTGTGACTCGTCAGAGATGAATCGTGTAGGTTGCGGTGTTAAATTGGTGTTTTGGAATGTCACGAGACATTTCAGAGGTTTTTTGTCTCCAGAGGGAGGTGATTGACCACAGAATTTTATCTGTGATGATCAGCCTCCCTCAGGAAATTAAATAAGTTATGTTGGCTCCATGATAAATGCACTGTGGATAGAATTGGGATCATAGGCCAGTGTTTCTTTTCATCTCATTCCATATTATTTTCTTTGTTGTGTTGTTTTGTGTCACTGAGTGTTGCTCTTTCATGAACATTTATCAGTGAAAGAAAACAAGTGGCCAATGTTGCACACAGGTCTATGTTTTGAGCTTCAGGTCTTGTCTGGGTTAAATGGAAAATAATGGAGAGAAAAAGCGAAGACTTTCAATCCTTCGTACAAGTAGTTACGGGAAGCAATTGAGGTCAGGTCACTTGCAAAGCTTCTTCCTTTGGTCCAATGTAGGATTAAAATCGACAGGAAAAAAACACCAACAGAAAATTTAAAAGAATGTCACATTGCGTTATAGCCAAATCAATCTGCTCACTTGTTAATATAGACCAATGATTACTACAAAGTGTATTTACACATTGTCTTTAATGTAGTTAAATGTCTGTGTGACAAAACAAATGTGACACCAGATCATTTAAGCTTACGTGAGGGCAGATGACCAGTGAAAGAGAAAGGTTTTAAGGGAGTGCCTGAAAGGAGGAAAGTGGTGGGGGAGTACAGCCTGGGATTTCCAGAGTTAATGGCCAAGGCAATTGCCCATGAAACCACGGTCACCTGTGCTGGAATGATTCTCATGGGGAATGCACAAGAGATGAGAATTGGAGAAGCAACAATATTTCAGTTGGCTTTCAATTTGGGGAAGACCACTGAGATATGGAGGAGGCGAGGGAGATATGGAGGGATCCAAAAACAAGAGCAAGAATTTTAGAGATCATGATACTGCTTGACCAAGAGCTAATATAGCCAGTGAGCACAAGGGTGACCAAAGAGTGGGACTTGTTGTGGGGGCAGAAGACAGTCTGGGCTGGGGGCAGTTTCAATGTTCATCATAAATATTGATCCAGTACCACATGTGCTGACCAAATTGGCAGAATCCTAAAGGACATAGCTGCCAGCCTGGGTCTGAGGCAGACAGTGAGTGAATGCATTAAGACCAAAAATAAGCACATGAACTTAGCCTTGCTTATATGCCTGCCCAGATGCATCTGTCCATGACAGTAACAGTAAGGAGTATTGTAGACATGAAGTCATGCCCTCATATCGATGGTACCCTCTGTCATGATGTGTGGCACTATAAACAAGGTAAATGCGATAGATGTCAAACAGTTATGAGGCGTTGGTGACCATCAGCAGCAGTAAAATTGTAACCTCATGATCTGACACGCATCTCCAATCAAGCCACGAGATCAACCCTGGTTCAATTAAAAGTGCAGAAAAGTACACCAAGACCATAGACAGACATAGTCATGTTCCAAACAGCATAATGCTTCGTTGCTACCATACCCAGAGACCCACTCTGCCATTAGAAAGAGCGAGCGAGAGAGAACAAGAGAGACAGAGAGACAACTGATGGTGAGTTTCAATCTCAGGATCGTCATGCTTCAGGTGAAGGGTGAGAAGCAAGGCTGTGAAGGTGAGACCTTTATGGTGTCCTCAGCTAGTGTGGGAATTAGTCACATGTGTTACTCTGCAGTGCATACCTGCCATCCAGCCAACTGAACTAACTGAATTGCCATGTAACAGCTTAAGGTGCATGTAATAGATGGAGCTAAACAACGCCACATCTCACAGATCAGATCTAAGCTCTACAGTCCTGCCACATTCAGTCGTGCATGGTGGAGGATATAACTCCCTGGAGGAAGAACCTCCACAAGTGTCTCCATCCTCAATGGTGGGGGATCCCGGTACATCTGTTCTAAAATATCAAGGCTGAAGAATTTGTAAAATCTTTGAAACAAAACATTTCTCTTGGTCTCCTGCTAAGGTCAGGTACTAGCCTTTGTCCAATTTGATTAATTCCGCATGGAATGGTGAACAGCTAAAGGGAATGGATGCTGCAAAGACTATTGGGCTCTGATGACATCCCAGTGATTGTACTGAAGACTTGTGCTCCAAAATTAGCTGTGGTCCAGTCAAACTGTTTCAGTACAGCTACAGCACTGACATCTGCCCAACATTGTGGAAAAATACACAGCTATGACCTGTCCCCAAAAGGCAAGGCAGATCCAACTTCGTCAATTATTACTCCATCCGTCTCCTCTCAATTATCAGACATTCACCATCCTGGCTTGGAAATATGTCTCTATTTCCTCAGTATTGCTAGGTCAATATCCTGAAACCTCTTCCTTAACAGCATTGTGGGTGTCTCTACTCCCCAAGGACTGTTGCAGTTCAAGAACTCAGGACACTGCCACCTTCTCAAGGGCAATTAGGCTTGGGCAATAAACGATGGCTCAGCCGTCATTGTCATATGTGCTGAATGAAATATGAAATTACCCATACAGCAGAGTTTTGGATTACATCAATGATACAGAGGGTAGGATGTGGGGAACTAACTGAGACTATATTGGAATAGACAACCCTGGAGCTAATAAAGTCATGAATGAGAGTTTAAGCAAATGAATTGAGATGTGTTGAAGTTGATTCATATTACATGGTTGGAAATAATCAGTCTTGATGATGACATGTTTACAATGTTGGAAACTCATCTCAGAATCAAATGTGGCATCAAGTCTGCCAACAGACTGGCTTAATAATAAACTGTTACCAGTTAGATAAAAATATATCGGTTTTTATGAGGGAGGTGGAGAGTTCCTTCTGTACATGGTGAAATAGCACACGTTTTGAATGTGGCAGATATACCAAGATAACATGTCCATTCTTATAGAGTCACTGAGCTGTAACTGGAAATCTGCTCAAATGTTCAAAACTTGGCAAGCAGCTGATGTTTCGAATATTGGACCTGTCATGTATGACCATGATGTGATCAGTCTCTCCTGCCCATGTTCTGTGGAAGCCTGGTTCACTCCTACACACGTTGTATAAACTTGTATGGTCAATGTGAAGTCGAAGTGGAAAGGGTCATTTTTATCATCTTCCCCAACTGAAGGGGATTGCATAGGAGCTGACACCATTGATTACAATGAGAACGTGGGATGTGATGACAGAATTTTAATGAACATTTTGACTGCGTTGCCAAAGGCCAATCTCTCTATTACCACAATCAAGAAATTTTCCTTCTGTATCTGAGGGAAAAATCAAGGGGTGGTCGGGGGCCTGGTGTTGTTTCTACTGAAATGTTGTACTTCAGCAAAGAATGTTGACTCTTATTCCAATATAAAGTTACAATATGTCAGTATCCTGAAGAAGAATCATACCAGGCTTGAAATACTAACTGTTTCTCTTCCCATAGATGCTGCCAGACCTGCAGAGTTGCCCCAGCACTTTTAGTCTTTTTCCTAATATGAAAGTGTTTTGGTCTTACAGAACGAACAGTAAATGACCGCATCTTGTGTAATGGCTGGGGGCTTGGTCAACATTTTGTGTTTGTTATGTGATCCACATTTGCCTCGTGCCCTGCCCTATTACAGCTCAACTGAGGTTTCTTTAAAACCAGAGAAAAAGCCTACAGTGCTTGAGCCTCCAAAAAATTAATAATTTCTGAGCACAGATGAAAACGCCTTTCATGTTTAATGCAATATTTCTAATAATTAAATGGCATGGTCTCTCAGAGGCAATGTTGAGGAGGAAATGAAATACCAACAGACACTTTGATTCCAAAAATGCATACAGTTGGATTTTTATGTAGACATATACATTTTGTTTAATGCATACACAGAGGAGAGCTGCTCTTTAAAAACATACGCACTTAGGCTAACCATATTTGAACATAAATGGACATTTTTATATATTTAGATGACAACAGCAAGGTTTATATGTCCACAGGGACCAATATGTAATACCAGTCCAATGAGTATTGATCGATAGTGGATGAAGATCAGGATATTTTTCAATAGATGACAGTAAGTGGTTTTATGTCATCATGATTATTCTCTATATCCTTCATTGGTCCTCATTCTTGATCTATTTCTTTGGGACATTATCGTGCAACATAATTTAACGTGGATGCTGGATTTCAGCTCATTGAAACTTGAGCTTAAAATCAGCATTTTTAATCTGGCAACAAAATTATTCTGCTATTTATAAAAGCAGTGTCTGCCGCCAGAGCACAGATTCTCTCTGTGGTTTCTGGGCTTTGCCAAGGAGAGGTGTAGCTGGCAGTTGTCATAACACCATGGGGAAAACAGCAGTTCACAATGAAAGGTCTCATGCAAAAGCTATAGGAGGTAGTGGGGATAATAACAAGCAGTGTTATAGCCCAGCTATCAAAGTTAAGTGTCAATGCATGTCACTGGGTTACAAATTTGGAATCATGGCAGTATCAGAATATAAAGCTCATGGAGGCTGGAGTTCTGGAATAAAAATAAGAAAAGCCAGAGAAACTCAGCAGGTCTCGCAGCATCAGTGGCGAGAGAGAGAAATAGAGTTAGCGTTTCCAGCCTGATATGACTCTCCTTCAAAGCTGCTGTTCTTCACAAAGATAACAAAGTGTGTAGCTGGATGAACAGAGCAGGCCAAGCAGCATCTCAGGAGTGTGCTCCTGAGATGCTGCTTGGCCTGCTGTGTTCATCCAGCTCCACACTTTGTTATCTCGGATTCTCCAGCATCTGCAGTTCCCATTATCTCTGTTCTTCACAAAGGGCCTGTCCTCTTCAGGAAGGCAGGTCACTTTCACCTCAACATTTTCAAGGACAGTTAATGGTCAGCAATAAGTGCTGGGCTGGCTTAACTTGTTCATATCCTGTGACTGGAAACTGAAACCAAATTGTGATGCTGTTTGAGTTAAATGTCATTGTCACGCTTGCATTTGAGCAAAGGGTGACAGAGTTCCTGACATGAATTACCGAGTCAAGAATAACAATAGAGGCACAGAGAAGGAATTTAGTCGAATAGAAGAAAAGGATCCATTTTTTGATAATGAATAAAATGCCACTGATGACTTTGTTTAACCTATCCCTGTCAACATTGCTTTTAAGTATTGTCTCCAATTACCGCCAAACTCATCTTCCCGAAAGTCTCAGGCACTTTGAGCACTACATTTTCAAAGGTAACAGGAATGAAAGGAAGTTGAGGCAATGCGCAAATAAAATAAAATAAAATCACAACATTTTCATTTTGCAATTTTTCCATTATGTCACTGCCAGGAATTTGCAACCAGCAGGAAAGTTTGAACAGATTTAGCCTCCCTTTTACAGAAAACGGAAGGCAGACAGAATAAAAACTGAACGAACTGCGGATGCTGTAAATCAGGAACAAAAACAGAAGTTGCTGGAAAAGCTCAGCAGGTCTGGCAGCATCAGTGAAGGTAAAATCAGAGTTAATGTTTCAGGTCTGGTGACCCTTCCTCAGAACTCAGACTGTGGGCAGGCTGAATAAAGACCTTTAAAGTGATGACCCAAGTTGATAGATTAAATATAGGTGTTTCCATTTGCTGGGGAGAAGGAAACCAGCAGCAATAATCCATCCAGTAAGGGATTTGAGAGAAATTTTTTCTTTCAACCTTCCCTTTAAAATGAAACAAGAAAATGGTGGAAACGCTCAAAGGTCAGGCAACATCAGTAGCGAGTGGAAAAGTTAAAATTTCAAGCCAATTATCCTTTCTCATAAATAAAAATAAAAAGTGTGAAAGCAAACCCAACAGGTCTGACATCATCTGTGGAGAGAGAAACAGAGTTAATATTTTGAGTCTAATCTGGCTGTCCTTTGGAATTGTAGAGAGGGAGAAGTGAAGTGGGTTTTATGTTGTTAGTGGAACAAATAGGAAGATCAGTGATAGGTTACAGTGAGACAGACACAGCGGCATGATGGCTCAGTGGTTAGCACTGCAACCTCACAGCGCCAGGGACACAGGTTCAATTCCCGCCACGGGCAACTGTCTGTGTGGACTTTGCACATTCTCCCCGTGTCTGCATGGGTTTCCTCTGGGTGCTCTGGTTTTCTCACACAGTCCAAATATGTGCAGGCTAGGTGGATTGGCCAGGCTAAATTACCCGTAGTGTTCAGGGGTGTGTGGGTTATAGGGGGATGGGTCTGGGTGGGATGCCTCAAGGGGCAGTGTGGACTTGTTGGGCTGAAGGGCCTGTTTCCACACTGTAGGGAATCTAATCTAATCTAAATGTCAAAGGTATTGTAGAACAAAAGGCAAATGGAATGATCATAGTTGCAGGAAAGAAATGAAGCAATGGACAATGTTAAGTGTCGAAGGCAAAATAAACCACAGCTCGGGTTGTTTTCTCTGGAAAAGTGGAGTCTGAGGGGCAGCTTGATAGAATTCCTTAAAATTATGACATGCATACGTCAGGTTGACAATCAGAAACTTTTCCCAGAGTTGAAATTCTAAAACTAGGGGACACACATCTAAGGTGAAAGGGGCAAAGTTCAAAGGAGATGTGAGGGGAGGGTCTTTTACACAGAGAATGTAGGAATTTGCTTCTAGTGGTATGTAGAACAGAGGCATGTACAACAGCACTTTTTAGACACTTTTAGATAAGAACATGAATACATGAGGAATGGAGAGATACGGGCCAAGGGCAGGTAGAAGGGATTAGTTAAATTTCGCGTCGTGTTCGGCACAGTATCCATTCTTGTGTTGTATTGTTCTAAGATTCTGGGGCTTGGCAAAATCAAACAACTCAAATTGGAAGGCGAAGCTCAAAATCTGAAGTTATTGACCTCAAGATTGAGCTCAGAAGGCTGTAAAGTTCTCAGCTGTGTCCAACCTATCTCCTGCACTTTCAAAGAAGCTCTACAGTGCAGGAGCAGGCCATTTGGCCCATCAAGTCCTCACCAAACCTCGAAAGGGTATCCCACCCAGACCCACCCTATCCCTGTATTTCACATCACTAAGTACCTGACCTGTACACGATGCACAATTTAGCATGGCCAATCCACTTAACCTGCACATCTTTGGGCTGAGGGAGGAAACCAGAGTACCCAGAGGAAATCCACACATACATGGGGAGAATGTGCAAACTCCACACAGACAGCCACTTGGAGCAGAAATTGAAGTCAGGTCTCTGGTGCTGTGAGGCAGCTATGCTAACCACAGGGCCACTGTGCCACTTCACACCTCTGCCCTCACAGCTTCTCTTCTTTCCCAAAACAGCGACAGGGCCTGCCTGTTCCTCACTTACCAACCATCCACATCCAAAAGCTCTCTGATGAAGGGTCTAGGCCCGAAACGTCAGCTTTTGTGCTCCTGAGATGCTGCTTGGCCTGCTGTGTTCATCCAGCCTCACACTTTATTATCTTGGAATTCTCCAGCATCTGCAGTTCCCATTATCTCTCATCCAAAAGATCATTAGCTGCCATTTCTTCCACCTCTAGCAGGATGCAACCACCAGACACAAATTCTCCTTACCTCTCTCGTCAGCATTCTACAGAGACTGTTCCCTCTGGGACGTCTTGGCCCACTCCTTCCCCACTCCCAACGCGGCCCCACAGCCCCATGACACCTTCCTGTGCATTTACTGAAGGTGTAACGCCTGCCATGTACCTCCTGTCCCCACTATCTGAGGCCCCAGATGCACCTTCCAGGTGAAGCAGCACTTTACCTGAACTGCCCACAATCCAGTCTACTGTATTCGCTGCTCACAGTGTGGTTGCCACTACATTGGGCAAATGAAACGCAGACTGGGTGACTGCTTAGCAGAAGACCAATGTTCTATCTGCAAAAGTGACCTTCAACCTCCAGTTGCTGTGTTCATCCAGCTCCACACCTTGTTATCCCAGATTCTCCAGCATCTACAGCTCCTATTATCTCTATTCATTCTCCCAGGCTGGCCTTTATCCACCTCTTTGCTGCCCAACTATTTTTCTTTCTCATTGGGGTCTACCTCCACCTATTATTTACTCCGTGATACCTCCCCCCCACCCCAACCCACGTCCTCCCCATCTGCAGCAGACAGACCAACCATTTCTGGCTACAATCAGTACTGAACAAGGGTCACTGGACCGAAAACATTAATGCTATTTTCTCTCCATTGATGCTGTCAGACCTGCTGAGTTTTTCTAGCAATTTCTATTTGGGTTTCTGATTTCTAGGATCCTTTTGGTTTTTTGTTTGTTTAGTGATTGAATAAAGCCACCTTCCTATATGTAAGTTATGACTCTAACCACCAGAGAGATTTCCCCCGATACCCATTGATCCTAGCTTTGCTAGAGCTCCTCAATGCCTCACTCAGTCAGATGCAGCCTTGCTGTCAAGGGCTGTCACTCTCACCTCACCTCTGCAATTCAGCTCTTTTATCCATGTTTGAGCCAAGGCTGTAATGAAGTCAGGAGCTGAGTGGTCCTGGCAGAACCCAAACTGGGCGTCACTGAGCCGACTATAGCTGAGCAAGTGCTGCTTGATGGCACTGTTGATGACACTTTCCATCACTTTACTGATGATCGAGAGTAGACTATTGGGGCAGTAATTGGCTGGGTTAGATTTCTCCTGTCCTTTGAGTTCAGGACTTACCTGGTATGGGAGGCAATGGTCTAGTGGTACTATCACTAGAGTGTTAATCCAGACACCCAGGTAATGCTCTGGGGACCTTGGTTCAAATCCTGCCGCAGCAGATGGTGGGATTTGAATTCAATAAATGTCTGGAATTTAAGAATCTAATGATGACTGTGAATCTATTGTTGATTGCCAGGAATAACCTATCTGGTATCACTAATTTCCTTTAGAGACGGAAACTGCCATCCTTACCTTCTCTAGCCTACATGTGATTCCAGATCCAGGGCAATGTGGTTGACTCTTAACTGATCTCTGGGCAATTATCAATGAGCAATAATTGCAGATTGAGCCAGCAACATCTTCATCTCATGAATGAATTTAAAAAAAGGAAAAATTTCTATATTGTGGGGCGGATACCAGTGTTGTAACTATATTGGAACGGCTTGGCCAGGGGAGCAGAAAGTTCTGGAGCACAAGTCTTCAGTACAACTGCCAGAATGTTGTCAGAACTCATAGCTTTTGCAGTATCCAGTGTCTCCAACTATTTCTTAATATCATGTGGATTGAATTGAATTGGCTGAAGACTGGTATCTGTAATGCTGGGGACCAATGGATGAAGCCAAGATGGATCATCCACTCGGCAATTCTGGCTGAAGATTGCTGTGAAAGCTTCACCTTATCTTTTGCACTGTTGTTCTGGGCCCTTCCATCATTGAGGATGGGAATATTTCTAGACCTTCACCCTCCAGTGAGTTGTTTAATTGTCTCCCACTATTCACAATAGGATGTAGCAGGACTGCAGGGCTGAGATCTGACTGTGAGATATGGGATCACTCAGCTCTAACCATCACTTGCTGCTTATGCTGTTTGGCATTTGAGCAGTCATGTTTGGTGGCTTCACCAGGTTGATACCTCATCTTCGGGTATGCCTGGTGCTGCTCCTGGCGTAGTCCCCTGCACCCTCAGTTGAACCAGGATTGATCCCTCGGCTTGATGGTAATGGTTAAGTGAGGGATATGCCAGGCCATGAAGTTACAGATTGCAGCAACTGGCTGGGTGTTTCTGTTCATCCTCTCACAACTAGCTTTAGGTAGCCATTAATACTTCATCTTCTGCTTTGAGCCAATACTTCAACCTAGGCACTGAGATACCAATGATAATGGGAACTGCAGATGCTGGAGAATCCCAGATAACAAAGTGTGAAGCTGGATGAACACAGCAGGCCAAGCAGCATCTCAGGAGCACAAAAGCTGATGTTTCAGGCCTAGACACTTCATCAGAGGATCTAGGCCCAAAATGTCAGCTTTTGTGCTCCTGAGATGCTGCTTGACCTGCTGTGTTCATCCAGCTTCACACTTCACTGAGATACCAATCTTGGGTTGTGGGTTTCTGCTCATACACTTTCCCTGGGCCTGTTTTCTCTCTAACTGTAGGGAAGGCTGTTCAACACCTTACATACTGTAACATTCCTTTATTTACAACTGCATCAGTTCCATCTATATGTGGAATTATATATTGCAGTTCATCAATATTGCAGCTCAGAGAAGGTTCACTGGGATGATACCTTCTGTGGAGGCATTGCCTTTTGAGCAAAGGCTAAACAGTTGGGACTCTACTCACTGGACTTTAGAAGAATGAGAGGCAATCTCGTTGAAACTTATGGGACTCGTAAGGGACTTGACAGGGCAAATACTAAGAGGATGTTTCCCCTCATGGGAGAGTCTAGGACTAGAGAGCATAGTCTCAGAATAAAAGGGTCACATTTGGTGACAGAGATGAGAAGGAATTTCTTCTATCGGAGTGTTGTGAGTCCTTGGAACTCTTTGCCACAGAGACCTGAGGGTCATAGTCCTTATCACAGATTCCTTACACTGTGAAAGCAGGCCATTCAGCCCATCAAGTCCACATTGGCCCTTCGAACAGCATCCTTCCCAGATCAACCTCCTTTCCTATCCCTGTAACCCTGCATTTCTCACAGCTAATCCAGCTAACTTGCATATCCCTGGACACTGCGGGGAATTTAACATGGCAGACCCACCCTAGGGTGGATCCATCTTCAGATTATATTTAAGACTGAGACAGATAGATTCTTGATCAATAGGGGAATCAAGGGCTATGGGGAAAGGTCAAAAAATGGATGTGACAAATACCAGATCAGCCAGGAATGTTGAATGATGGTACAGGCTCAAGGGACTGAAGCTGAAATATAGCTCTCTAATGTAGTGCCAAAGACCTCTGTCTTCCGCCCTTTCTCGACTGGTGTCTTTTCTCTAATTGATATCAGAGTCAGGTGATCAATTAGATCTCTTTGATTTGCATGAATCTCATTATCCCACGTCTCCGCTCTAAATTTCCCCCTAATTGGTTTACATTATATGAGTAATCTACTTTGACTTACATACATAGACTTTGCGACCATTATTTATATAATTATTGCCATTATCACTATTTATCACTTCTCCAAACACCTCAAAGTCTGAATCTCACAGGGCAAGCAATCTAAAACTAATTGAGCACCCTAAACCTGATTTACTTGAATTCAACATGAGGATGGTGGTGTTAAATTGTGCCTGGAGTATTTATACCAGTCTGTAAACCTCCTGATATCATGTAGGTAAAGCTGTCCCATATCCTCATGTTCAGCCTCACTGCTTGTCCTGAAGATCCCTTCTGACAATATAAGATCTCAATTGATCTGTTTATCTGGTGACTGTGGCTTCTGGCTTCCGACCCTTTCATCAGATTTTCTGCCCTGACATTAATTTGGACAGTTTTCACCCTGTGTCTAGAGCTACACTACCTTTGTTGCTGTGAATATTCCATGGTTCTTTATCCTTTTTGTGGCCTTGAGACCAGATTTGTTTGATGTGTGGCTCTAAAATTGGTACATCATTTTTAACTTCTTCTCCATAAACAATTCATTCATAGGTGTTGCTCCATAACAAAGTATTCAATCTTTTTTAAAAAAGTTCATTTTTTTTAGTTTTTATTCCATTTTATTTAAAAAATCAATTTGCAGTGTGTGAGCTTCGCTGGCTAGGCTGCAAGCGAACACAGAGTTTCCCTTTTTTCTCATTCATCCATTCATTCATAGGATGTGGATGTCCATGGCCAGGCCAGCACTTATTGTCCATCCCCAATTGCCCAGGGGGCAGTTAAGAGTCAACCACTTTGCTGAGGGTCTGGAGTCACATGTAGGCCAGACCAGGTAAACTGCTGTAAAGGATATTAGTGACCAGATGGTATTTTTCCTGACACTCAAAATGGTCTTCATTAGAGCCTAAGTTCCCAATTTCTTGTTGAATTCAAATTCTTTCGTCTACCCTGGTCACCAGAACATTACTCGGGTGTGTGGAATTAATAGCCCAGTGATCATGCATTCTGCCTTCTCCTGCGTCAGTCACTTCACAGACTCGACTGCACTTCCTGCTTTTCCATTCAACATGCACTTGGTTGATGCCTATCTCCAAAGTGAACTTCTTGAAAGCTCTATTCACAAATTGAGGTCCCTTGACCAATATTAATTCTTCCAGGAAACCATGTATTGTAATGATCATTTCAGTGCTCTGTTCACTGAGCCCACTGTGATTGAATGAAGTTCTGTCAATTCTATCTATCTTGTCGAATAGTCACCGAGGACTAAATATATCTTTCCTTAAAAAATCAATCAAGTCCATTTCTAGTTTTTCCCATGACCTTTCCAGAAATCTTGATGAAATCCTTGCTTACATAGACACTTGGCTTTGTATGGCACACAATTCTGAAGAAGAGTCATTGGACCCAGAACGTTAACTCCTCTCTCTCTCCACTGCTGCCTGACCTGCTGAATTTCTGCAGCAGATTCTGTATTTATTTTGGATTTCCAGCACATGTAGTACCTTGGGTTTTGATTTAGTATGACACATGTTTGGGATGGAATTCTGCAGGTCTGTCAAAATGATGAGCTGCCACATTGATCGGGAGGGCCCTGCTCCACACATTGTGTTAGCTCAGTGTTTTCCCATGGAATTTCTCAGGATTTCTCGTCACATCGATTTTGGCATCATCATTCCATAAACATACACCAAGGAATTTTCCACGATTGACAAGTGTGGTTTCTGATTGCAGTACCTCCTGAGCTGGATTATATTTTGACCACCTTAACAGACAGAGGGGGCATTTATTCTTTCGGCC
Source organism: Stegostoma tigrinum (assembly GCF_030684315.1). Classification (NCBI taxonomy): domain Eukaryota; kingdom Metazoa; phylum Chordata; class Chondrichthyes; order Orectolobiformes; family Stegostomatidae; genus Stegostoma; species Stegostoma tigrinum. Next base: position 35,217,386 of record NC_081377.1, on the reverse strand, counting down.
TGTACACAAAGCTATCCCATGTGTTTTCCCTGGCCTCAGAGTCATCCCCATTTAGCTGTGGCCTTTGGGCATTGTTTTAACTTCAAATCCTGGCTTCTTGTTTCCTCAATGTCATCATGCATTTTATATCGATACTGCTACCCTGACATTAAGATATAGATTCTTCGAATCTCTGCTGTGTGGAGACAGGCCCTTTGGCCCAACAAACCCTCACCAATCCTCATGGAATCCAATTCAAACCGATCCTTTACAACCCACCTAATCTACACCTTCCCTGAACAGTACAGGCAATTTAGGATGGTCAATCCATCTAGCCTGCACATCTTTGGACTGTGGGAGGAAACCGGAGCACCTGGAGGAAACGCACACAGACACAGGGAGAATGTGCAAACTCCACACAGACAGTCGCCCGAAAGTGGAATCAAACATGTGTCCCTGATGCTGTAAGGCAGCAGTGCTAACTGCTGAGCCACTGTATCTTGGACTGTGGGTGTCTGAACATACGCTGTTGGTGAGGTTGTTTGCTCTTCATTGCTCAGCAAGACTTCAACTCTTTGTGTCCTGTAGCATTTATGTACATTTGTATGAGATTGTTTATCAAATGCAGCTGTATAGTGCAATGTCTAAGTCTTCATGTGCTCATTCCAGACTGGTATCTCCTCCCTTATTGAGTCATGTGATCAGTTACACCACAATGATTTTACAAAAATCTCAGGGTGCCACAATCAACGGGATGAAGTGGCCCCAATTGTTTGCAGGGTTGTAGCTGTGCTGAACCATTCCCCAAGTCTCCTACAGAAAGTTAGTGAAAGTGCAGTACGGAATCAGGGAACTGCCATGCTCTGGCACTGGTGTTCTCTTTCATACCCACCTGTCTCTTTGCTCAACCTAATGGCCCAGGTGGTTCTGGTCCAGTCCACCATTTTGTGCTCGCATCAGCGAGATACCTTTGATTAGGATAACTTCATCTTGGATGTCAAAACAGTCAATTTTCACTTAACAATATGATGGATTCAGTATTGATTAAAACCTCCCTGTTTACTATTTAATTAAAAATGACTTTCTCAATAATGAGCTGGAAAATATTCAATAAAGTTACAGCAATGCTACTTTTATGGTGTGTTATAGGAAGACCATATAAAACAAATTATGAAACCATTAGTGAGATTTCCTTAAAAGTGGGATCAATATGGTATTTAAGTACCAACTGACTGTTCTTTAAATTTCTGGTGTGAAGTGAATACATATATTTTCACAATGATAGGTAGCAAACTAAGATCTTGTGCACCCAATTATTTCAATCGTACAATGTTATCACTCAGAAACTCAGCTCTTTCCATCTTTCAAGACTCAGATGATGATTTTCTCTGTCTCTTGTTGATTCCAATCTCTAGGCACAGCCCATTTAATGGATCTCCCTTTAAGTCCTTTGCTGGCTACTTGAGCCTCATAAGAATTCAATGGAAAAGCTAGAAACAGCTGCATTTGTTGCAAAACAGAAACAAAAACAGAAATTGCGGGAAAGCTCAGCAAGTCTGGCAGCTTCCACGGAGAGAAATCACAGTTAATGCTATGGGTCGAGGGACCCTTCCTCAGAAGAGAAAGAGTTCTGAGGAAAGGTCACTTGACCCAAACAATAACTGATTTCCCTCCACAGATGCTGCCAGACCTGCAAAGAATTCAATGATGGTCATCTATCACCACTTCCTTCAACATCACCTTGAACACCTCCATCAAGTTTCTCCTTACCCTTCAGAACTTGAATTAGAACTTCCTCATAGTTACCTGTAATTCCCTTTCCCTGGTAATATCCCAGAGAATGTACACCTGTTTTTTTTTATCCCATTGCTTGTAATACCTTCCAATAATAGGGCACCCAGGCCTATGGTGTTTGAACTGAAGCTTGGCCCATTTTACTCCTCCAGCTAAAACTAAAGCACCAGTTTACCTTCTTACAGGCCTAACTTAAAATGCACTGGATTTTTTTAACAATTGGTGTATATGCCATTCAGATAAGTAGGTGAGTAACACAGTTACATGAGATTATCAGCTCTTTGGTGCCTCATTTGGTTAGACACCTTTCATGAGCGAAGCACGTCACTCAGTATTTGCATTTTACTCAAGATTGAAACAAAGCCAAAGCTTTGGCTGTTCTATTCCCAACTCCCGTCCCACCTCCTACTTATCCCTTGTTAAATTCAGAAGTGCTAAAGACATGTTTGGCCATCAGTTTGCTGCCTGAAATTTTTTAGAAGCCCAAATGTAAAATTTTATATTTTTTAAAAATTGTATGCTGGTTGAAAAGGTGCACAAATTGTAGCTCAATAGATATGAGCGAACACGTCAGTACTTCTCACATCAGTAAGATGCAGAAAATAATCACTCAGCCTTGATTATCACAAACTGGGTATGATGCATTCTTGAACAAATTTAAAACCTACTTACACTGCTCTTATACTGAAGCTAATTATTCATAGAAATAAGACCTAAGAGTTTTCTTTACTCCCCTGGCTCCTCCAATTTCAACTGATAGCTTACCTTCCCTGTCTCTCCCATTAGTTGCTATTTTTGTGCAATTCCATTGTTTCTTATCTTTCTCAATGACTCTCGTCTTTATGAGTATACCGAACCACACAATAATCTTTCACTGCCATCTAAAAGTCAAGTGGAGCAGGCAGAAATAGAGAGAATTGGACAGTCAATAAGTAGATAATCTGGAGTGCTGTGATGAAGCTAGTCAATAGCTCTCAAGAAAGGTTAACCACAGTATTCATCCATCCCAAATGTGTAATATCTACTTTCCTGTCAGTTCAAAATATTCTTTCCTTAATGAGATAGTCAAGTCTAAGTTAGCAACAGTTAGAAAAGGAAATGGCAAAGTGGAGTCCTCACATTCATGTGGTCATACTTGTCATTGTTGGGGAATTCTTTTCAATCTATACACCATTTAGTCTTGGCGTTTGGTTATCTTGACCTGGGGAATCCAATTGAATTCAATGCACACTGAACAGATTTGATGGGGATGGACTATTGCATCTCACTTTCCATTGAAAAGATTGAGGTGACTGCAGTACTGTAGATTCATTGAGCTTGAGCCCCAGCCTCCTATGCATGAATGACTCACCCCTCAGTATCACACCAAAATGGCAATGTCGAATAAATTCAGCAAGCAGCTGATGGGTATTATATCAAAAATGTAAAGCTAAAAGATCGCCTCTACCATGGCTTGGAATTTTATTCTGAATTCCTGTTACCACCATGCGCCCAGGGTAGCTGAAAAGTTCCCTCCCTTGTAACAAAATTACACGTAAACAAATGCTGAGCTAAGTTTAGTATCGATAGACCACCCAAGTGGGTAATTAATCCAAAGAAAGGGACACAAAGCAGCAGTGTGGGGTATCAACTTGAAGCTTGACAGCTTTCCCAGTGCTTATGTGCAAGGCAGATAGTGCCTGAGTAACTGTCATCATGACATAAGCTCTGTCCGTCAGTTTTCAAAGGACTGTACCTGGTAGGAGCTAAGCAATACATTGCAGAGTCGAGTGCTAAAACCAAGGTAGCTAATGATAATGTGTATTTATTCTTAAATTAAACCTGATGTCTCAATTGAGACATTTGGATGTCAGATGTAATGTTACTAACTGGTTAGTCCTTTGTAAAAAATATTTACTGCTTATGAAGATTGAATGGAACTCCTCCTGGAATTGGCGAGCCACTTGGTATCAGTGACCTAGACTAATACCAAGAAAAAAAATTAACATCTATGAATCTACCTTAGATGGGTCTGGTTGTCACAGCCTTACCATAGTGTCCTCAACGATTGATGCCATAATAATTCAGCATCTGTAGGATTGCAACTTCAGGTTGGCTGTATAAATCCCTACCCTGTTATAAGCTACCATTTTACACAATCACACTGAAACTAGTGTAGTGTGAACTAATTTTTGAAATCTACCATGGTGATACAGTTGGTCATCCTGCCCAAAATAACAACATTGAGAAATGCAGTGTCCAAATAGCTCCTGGCGGTAGCTTATATTACATTTTTTCAAGTAACTTAACATGGCTTTGAAAGGCTGGAATCTAGAAGGCAGATCATGGATGCTTCCAGGATGTTGTTCCTCAGTGATCAGTGTGCAGTCAATGTTAGCGTACATCTGGTTGACATGCAAGTGTCTGTTGCTGTTGTGCATTGAAATTGAGCCCATTCAACAGATGCTTAAAATGACTAAACCTTTTCAAGATGTTGAATTTCTTCTGCATTTGAAGCAAAGGTTCAGCATCAGAAATGGTGCTGCAAAACTATGCAATCTCTTCCCATTGCAACCGGAACTCTTCCAGCCAACGACAACCATCTACTATTTCACTGCTTACAGAACTACCAAAAGAAAAGAAAGCTAAACAATGAGGGGTTCTTGGTGGCACAATGTTTCTATCCCCTGAGCCATGAGTTCTAGGTTCTGGTCCCACCAGAGGTGTAACATAAAATCTCTGAACTGCTTGATTAGGAAAATATCCTTAATGGTAATGTTAAGGTGGGTACTGCAGCTGTAGGAGTGCATTATTTTCTAACTCTATTCTCATTTTGTCCCTCACACTTTCCTCACCATACCCTGCATTTATTATTGTTGCAGACTCCCTGGTGGGTAGCGCCTGTCAATTGTTTGTTTAATGAGTAACATGAGTGATTTGGTGATGGTAAAAAGAAAAAACACAATAGCTATATAAAAATATTGTTGCACAATAGGTTGTGCCCCTATCTCTGAGCTAGGAGGCCTGGGTTCAAAACCCATCAGCACCAAAGGTATGCCATAGCATGTCAAAACAGGTTGAGCAAAAATATTTATGGCTATGAAAAGGGCCTTGTGGCACAGTGGCAGTGCCCCTGCATCTGGTGCATTGTCAAATGGCTGAACAGGTTGACTAAAAATAATATAAAGAGGGGCTTGTTATGGATGTAGTTGGGTGCTTGAACCATTATAGGGATATAGATGCCTTGTTGTATGGTGATAATGCCCCTATCTCTAGGCCAGGCAATCTAAATTCGAATCCTACCTGTCACAGAGGTGTGTCATAACATTTCAGAACAAATTATCCTATGTCCTACAATTTGACCTGTCCTGAGGAAATTCCCTCCCTGCCCTTCTGGTTGGCATGCAGAGTCTTCCTGTATTGGCAGCTCCTCCATACTCTTCATTGTCTAAACCATCACCAATGGCTGAGACAAGACCTGGCATTCCAACATGCCACCTGACAGTGACAGAGGGGCACAGATGTAGATTCTCTGTGAGGAGTCCTCCCACCTTAACAACTGGGATGGAATGTTTGTACTCCGCAATCCCATGCAACCATAGGTTGTCGAACCTTGCCCTCATAGAGAAATAGAAAATAAGAAGGGTACTTCGAGCCTGCTCTGCCAATGACTATGATCATCCAACTCAATAGCCTTTTCCAGCTTTTGCCTTATACCCTTTGATTCCTTTAGCCGAAGTGTTATACCCTCGTCCATGGAATCATACAAAGTGTTAGCCTTGGCTGTTTTCTGTGGTAGACAATTCCAGAGGCTCACCACTTTCTGGATAAAGACATTTCTACTCATCTCAAGTTGATATCCTTGGACTGCAACTGCTGGCCTGGATTCCCTTGCCTTTGGGAACATCCTTCCTGCATCTAATCTTTTCTTTCTTGTTCGATTTTGCCCGGTTTCTATGATGCCCAAGGCCACCAGTCATTATTGCATGCCAGGCCATCTGTAAATCCAGCTAGAGGCTCATTTGGCACAGAAATAGACCCTTCAGTCCAACTCATTCTTGCTGACCAGATATCCCAAATGAATCTAGTCCAACTTGCCACAATTTGGCCCATATCTCTCTTAGCCCTTCCTATTCATATGTCCATCCAGATGCCTTTCAAATGTTGTAATTGTACCAGCCTTCACCACTTCCTCTGGCAGCTCATTCCATATATGCACCACCCTCTGCGTGAAAAAGTTGCCCCTTAGGTCTCTTTTATATCTTTCCTCTCTCACCTTAAGCTTATGCACTCTCGTTTTGGACTCCCTCACCCTTGGAAAAAGATGGCTATCTCTCCTATTCATGCCCCTCATGATTTTATAAACCTCTATAAGGTCATCCCTCAGCCTCCAATGCTCCAGGGAAAATAGCTCCAGCCTATTCAGCCTTTCCCTCTAGATCAAACCCCCCAACCCGCGCAACATCCTTGTAAATCTTTTCTGCATCCTTTCAAGTTTAACAACATCCTTCCTGTAGCAGGAAGACCAGAAGTGAACACAGTATTCTAAAAGATGCCTAACCAGTGTCCTGTATAGCTGCAACATGACCTCTCAACTCCTATACTCAACACACCAGACAATAAATGCAAGTGTACCAACATCTTCTTCACTATTCTGTCCACGTGTTACTTTTAAGGAACTATGAACCTGCACCCCCAAGGTCTCTTTGCTTGGCAACACTCCTCAGGACCCTAGCATTATATCCCTGATTTGCCTTACCAAAATGCAACACCTCACATTTTTCTAGATTAAAATCCATCTGCCACCCCCAGGGCCACCAGCCCATCTGATCCAGGTCCCATTGTACCCTGAGATAACCTTCTCCACTGTTCAGTACACCATCAATTTTTGTGTCACCTGCAAACTTACTAACCATGCGTCCCATATTCACATCCAATTCATTTATGCAAATGACAAAATTCCTGTAGCCAGGAGGAATCTATGAGCCAAGTGTGTTGATTGCCATAGACTCTTGCAGCAATTTTGTTTTCTAAAGGAACGTGTCCTAATTTTTTGGTTTCACTTCAGCCTCACACTCCTGACCTTTGGACACTTGGTGTGCAATGGAGTGGGCATATCGGAAACCTTCCTTGTGGTTTTGACACTGGACCAGGTCAAGGTGGCCTGGAACAGGGGCAGGCAGGGTGCTGTGGAGAGGGGTGTTATACCTGTCTGCCATGGTTATGTCTGGGGCTCAGTGTCCCTGGAGAAGGAGAGCACTGTGTTCACATAAGCTTTAGGCATTTCATGATTGATGGGCACCCGCAGGACCTGTGGACCATTCTCACTGCACCTCTAAAATTACATCTTAATTTAAATTTGTAAGATGCTTTGAAAATTTTGATTTTCATAACAATGTCTCTTAGGGGCTATCTATGCTAATTTTTATTTTAACCTAGTTATTTTGAAATAGTAAAGATAGAACATGGGGAGCTTATGAACAAGAATCCCTCAATATTGTCCAGAGGGGCTGGGTTCATCACCCATTTGCTGACTGATTGACTAAAAATAATTATAAAGAGTGGGCATGTTAGACTCAACAGCCCGTTTCTCTTCTGTGATTATACCCGTTCCAAGATGACCCCATAGCGGGAGTTTTTTTTGTTCATTAACGGGATGAGGGCATTGCTGGCTAAGTGGCATTTATTGTCCATCCTTAATTGCCAAGAGGGCAGTTCAGATTCAACCACATTGCTGTGGGTCTTGAGTCACAGGTAGGCCAGACCAGGTAAGGATGGCGGTTTCCTTCTCAAAAGGGCATTAGTGAACCAGATTTTCTTTCCCCAACAACTGACAATGGGTTCATGGCCATCATTAGATTCTGAATTCCGGATGTTTTATTGAATTCAAACTCCACCATCTGCTGTGATAATGGGAACTGCAGATGCTGGAGAATCCTAGATAATAAAATGTGAGGCTGGATGAACACAGCAGGCCCAGCAGCATCTCAGGAGCACAAAAGCTGACGTTTCGGGCCTAGACCCTTCATCAGAGAGGGCGAGTGGGATGAGGGTTCTGGAATAAATAGGGAGAGAGGGGGAGGCGGACCGAAGATGGAGAGAGAAGAAGATAGGTGGAGAGGAGAGTATAGGTGGGGAGGTAGGGAGGGAGGGGATAGGTCAGTCCAGGGAAGACGGACAGGTCAAGGAGGTGGGATGAAGTTAGTAGGTAGGAGATGGAGGTGCGGCTTGGGGTGGGAGGAAGCGATGGGTGAGAGGAAGAACAGGTTAAGGAGGCAGAGACAGGTTGAACTGGTTTTGGGATGCAGTGGGTGGAGGGGAAGAGCTGGGCTGGTTGTGTGGTGCAGTGGGGGGAGGGGACGAACTGGACTGGCTTTGGGATGTGGTGGGGGAAGGGGAGATTTTGAAGCTGGTGAAGTCCACATTGATGCCATTGGGCTGCAGGGTTCCCAAGCGGAATATGAGTTGCTGTTCCTGCAACCTTCGGGTGGCATCATTGTGGCACTGCAGGAGGTCCATGATGGACATGTCATCTAAAGAATGGGAGGGGGAGTGGAAATGGTTTGCGACTGGGAGGTGCAGTTGCTTATTGCGAACCGAGCGGAGGTGTTCTGCAAACCGGCCCCCGAGCTTCCGCTTGGTTTCCCCAATGTAGAGGAAGCCACACCGGGTACAATGGATGCAGTATACCACATTGGCAGATGTGCAGGTGAACATCTGCTTAATATGGAAAGTCGTCTTGGGGCCTGGGATCTCCTCCATCTCCTACCTACTAACCTCATCTTTGACCTGTCCGTCTTCCCTGGACTGACCTATCCCCTCCCTACCTCCCCACCTATACTCTCTCCACCTATCTTCTTTTCTCTCCATCTTCGGTCCGCCTCCCCCTCTCTCCCTATTTATTCCAGAACCCTCATCCCATCCCCCTCTCTGATGAAGTGTCTAGGCCCGAAACGTCAGCTTTTGTGCTCCTGAGATGCTGCTGGGCCTGCTGTGTTCGTCCAGCCTCATATTTTATTGTCCACCATCTGCTGTGGTGGGATTCAAATCCAGATCGTTATCTGGATCTCTGGATTAACAGTCCAGCGATAATACCACAGAGCCATCACCTCCCCAACTCAGGTACATTGACATGCTTGAGGCCTTCCCTGATGGATGGACACCATAGGAACTACAGTGCCTTATCTGCTTAGCTTTTTTTAAGGTTTATTTGAGGATTTAATCTCAGTTACTGTGCTCTTTTGAGAGGCCATCATACATTAGAATTGTAGTGATTGTAACAAGGTCACCCAGGTAGACCCATGGAATATGAGTTCCCTGATTGGGGCTGTTCACCGGAGTGCCATAGGTTCTGTTCACTCCGCGAGCTGGCTCTGAGGGTACTGGATCAGTGGCAAGGACTCTCCATGTATAAATAAAGGGTGACTTGATGAGGCAACGCCGGCCTCCGTGGAGTTAATTCAGAAATTAACTTGCAACAGTCATCTGTGATTTGGGGTAAATATGTGTGGGGTCATGCCATTATTTGGGAAGTTTGACTCATTCAATTCTACCGTCAAAGACTGTATGTGGTATTGAAGACTATGTTTTCTGGGCAAATGGTGTTGCGGCAGATGAAAATCAACAAGGAATTCTCCTGACAGCTTGTGGACCCTTGGCTTTTTCGATTATTGGGAGACTAATAAGAGGCACCCTGAGGCACCATATATTAAAACTGTTTGATAGATTTAGTTAAGGAATATTATGGCACCAAACCTTCTCTAATCCTGAGATGCTATTGGTTTTACGTGCCAAATTGAGAACCTGGGGAATCTATATCGGGTTTTTGGCAAGGTTAAGGCAACTTGCAGAGGCATGCGACTTTGGTTTAACCCTTAACCAGATGCTGAGAGACTGTCTTATTTATGGGATTAATGATGTGATAATGCAAAAGCATCCACCAGCTGAAGCCCAGCTGGACTTCAAACAGGCACTACAACTGGCTTTATCAGTGGAAAATGTGGCAAGTGGAGCTTAAGAGTTACAGGGTATTCAGATGGAAGTGACACCCTTACAGTTCAACTGAGCTTGGGGAACACCACTTGAGTGAAGGCAATTTCATAGGCTCACACAGGACAACAGAGGGACTCTAGATCAGCCCACAGCAAACACCTGGAACAACACCAAGCCTTGGCAAAATGGTTAAAATTTTATTCAGGATCTGGGCCAACAAGCCATTGCAATTTGCTGCCAGTATGGGGACTCAAGACCACAAATGAGTCCCAATCGACCGATATTGAGTAAGTGAACGATAGGCTGGTATCCAGGAGAGTGCATACCCTGGAAAGTCCCCCTACATCAGGTTTGGAACAATCAAAATTGCTTAGCAACACCCAAATCAGAACCATTCAAAATTAAACAGTCACCTGGTTCTAATGGAGACGTGGCAATCTCAGTGATCGCAGAACCAGCCTTTAACAAGATTTAGTCTGGACCCCAACCTTTACAGCGAGATTGAGAACCTACACCAGGGAAAGTTTACAGACCAAGGACACAACCCCAGGCTTTATTGAGAAGCAGCAGGTTCAGTTGTCACTGATTGTTGTGAAGGGCTCAGGCCCAAACTTCATGGGGTGATATTGGTTGAGTTTAGTTTGGCTAAATATTTCCCAAATAGAAAATGCCTACCTGAGTGAAGTCCTAATTAAATACCAGGAATTATTTTCAGGAAGGTCTAGGGCTAATGAAGGTCATCTGCACATTGACCAAGAAGCCGCTCCACGATTCTGAAAGGCCCATCCAGTGCCATTTGCCTTATCGGTAAAAGTAGAGGCAGGAATCAGGAGGTTGGAAAGTGAAGGAATCCTCAAACCAGTCCAAATGGAAAAATGTCTTTGGTGGTGGGGTTGGATTGTAGATGGCGGAAGTGTCGGAGGATGATGCGTTGTATCTGGAGGTTGGTGGAGTGGCATGTGAGGACTAGGGGGATTCTCTTTTGGGAGAATCCCCCCAGAAAACCAAAAGACAAAAATAGAAACACCCAAGTCCTCACATACCACCCCACCAACCTCCGGATACAATGCATCATCCTCCGACACTTCCGCCATCTACAATTAAACCCCACCAGCAAAGACATTTTTCCATCCCGACCCATGTCTGCCTTCCGGAGAGACCACTCTCCCCGGGACTCCCTTGTCTGCTCCACACTCCCCTCCAACCCCACCACACCCGGCACTTTCCCCTTCAACCGCAGGAAGTGCTACACTTGCCCCGACACCTCCTCACTCACCTCCATCCCAGGCCCAAGATGACTTTCCACATCAAGCAGATGTTCACCTGCACGTCAGCCAATGTGGCATACTGCATCCGCTGCACCCGTTGTGGCTTCCTCTACATTGGGGAAACCAAGCGAAAGCTTGGGGACCACTTTGCAGAACACCTTTGCTTGGTTCGCAATAAACAACTGCACCTCCCAGTCTTGAACCATTTTAACTCCCCCTCCCATTCCTCAGACGACATGTCCATCCTGGGCCTCCTGCAATGCCATAATGATGCCACCCATAGGTTTCAGGAACAGCAACTCATATTCTGCTTGGGAACCCTGCAGCCCAATGGTATCAATGTGGATTTCACAAGCTTCAAAATCTCCCCTTCCCACCACTGCATCCCAAAACCAGCCCAGCTTGCTGCTGCCTCCCTAACCTGTTCTTCCTCTCACCTATCCCTTCCTCCCACCTCAAGCTGCACCTCCATTTCCCACCTACTAACCTCATCCCGCCCCCTTGACCTGTCTGTCCTACCCAGGCTGACCTATCCCTTCCCTACCTCCCCACCTATACTCTCCTCTCCACCTATCTTCTTTTCTCTCCATCTTCGGTCCACCTCCCCTGTCTCCCTATTTATTTCAGAACCCTCTCCCCATCCCCCTTTTCTGATGAAGAGTCTAGGCCTGAAACGTCAGCTTTTGTGCTCCTAAGACGCTGCTTGGCCTGCTGTGTTCATCCAGCTCCGCACTTTCTTACCTGGCATTATTTTTTGATCAGTTTTGATTGACCCAAGAAGTTATTTCATCGTACAATTGCGACTCTACATTTACATCAAGCTACTAAGTGTCATTTTTGCATTCGTCATCAGTCCCTATGTATTGTAAATCATTTATTTTGTGAAACCTAAACAAATTTGTGAGGCTGGCATTCCCTCAGTTTACCTCAATTCTGCCTTAGGAGTCAAGAATTAGCGGTGACGAGAAAACTGTCAACAGCAGCAGCAACATTCTCTCTCAGTTTGTGGACTGCAACCTGGCTCATGAGTTGTGCCAGCTTTGAATGAGGGAAATTGTGAGATAAATCACCGAGGAAGATCACACACAGTCACATGAGAGACAGAAAGAGAGAGAGAGAGAAAGAGAGAGAGAGAGAGAGAGAGAGAGAGAGAGAGAGAGATTCACAATCTGACCTTTGATGTATAACATATCTTTAGAGTAATAGGTGCTTGATCAAAATGTTGGTGCACTGCATTACCTAATACAGCAGTGTATTAGTGACAACAACACAGTAATCGAGGCTATTCATCAACTACATTTAGACAGTGCTGAGATAATGCTGCTTGAACTGGAACCTTTGAGTACCTTGAGGTAAGTAGTCAATATGCATCATCTCTGATGGAAATCTGACGTTTTGGGATTAACCGAGCAGCTTGCCCTTCATCTATTTTGGATAGATTACTGCTACTTTGTATAAAATAAAATAAAGAAAATGCTTTTCTTATGGAAAACCTGCTTGTGACATTGTCTTCTCATAAATTACCACTTCTCAGACCATTTATAATTTTTGAAATTTGTCTTCCAGCTTGCCTTTCATCCATTACTTATCTATAGCATGCCACAATATTTGGTTAAGATTATAACTTTAGCAAATCAGTTTTTTGCCCTCCTTTTAAACAAGGATTTAGGGACTTAGTGCTTGAACTGAAAGAGATCAATTCCATTCCCTTCTAAAGTGAGAAACATATTTTGAAAAGGCCTGAAATGAAGAGAGAAACTGAGATTCATGGGTTAATGTCTTAACAAGTAATCATTCAGTCTGCTCTCCTTCTGTGACTCTCCATCTACAAATGCTGCCAATATCCTAGAACATAAGAATGATGGTTCCCTGAAATCAGCAAAAGCTAAATGTCAATCTTCGAAAAGGATGCACGGCAAATCAATCAACTAAACTGCAATAGTGGAAATTCCTGAAAGATATTTCCCTGATTGGAGGTGCAACTGTGGCAAAATAGTAACAACTTCACCTACCAGGGGTGTTGGGATCAGCAATAACGTCTGCAGCATTTCCACAAATCTCGCTCAAGGAGACATCATCACTATTGTTTCTTAAGATTGCTTAGGAATACAGAACTTGAACATTGCTGAAAGAAAAGATGTGCCCGCGAAACGTTCTGTCTTATATGCATCAGGATGGATGCAAGAATACCAAATTTCAAAGGGAATAATAATTTATATTGCATGTGGAGAAAAGAGAGCCGATTACCAATCAAGTAGACTCTTGATTAGTCATGCTCAGGAGTCAAATGGCACCAGGTTATAGTCCAACAGGTTTATTTGAAATCACAAGCTTTCTGAACTTAGCCCCTTCGTCAGGTGAACGTGGTATCACATTACGTCTGACTTTATCCACCCCAGTTCAACACCAGCACTTCCACATCCTGATTAGTTATAGTTTTGCACGGAAAATGCACCAGGGAACAGATATCTTCTGTTTAAATTCGAAAATGCAAGTTAACTCTCGTCAAGACGTTGACATGTGGAATGTGGCAGGAAACCCAAGATAACAAAGTGTGGACGAACACAGCAGGCCAAGCAGCATCTCGGGAGCACAAAAGCTGATGTTTCGGGCCTAGACCCTTCATCAGAGAGGGGGAATGGGATGAGGGTTCTGGAATAAATAGGGAGAGAGGGGGAGGCGGACCGAAGATGGAGAGAAAAGAAGATAGGTGGAGAGGGGAGTATAGGTGGGGAGGTAGGGAGGGGATAGGTCAGTCCAGGGAAGATGGACAGGTCAAGGAGGTGGGATGAGGTTAGTAGGTAGGAGATGGAAGTGCGGCTTGGGGTGGGAGGAAGGGATGGGTGAGAGGAAGAACAGGTTAGAGAGGCAGAGACAGGCTGGGCTGGTTTTGGGATGCAGTGGGGGGAGGGGAGGGGAAGCAGCCTGTCTCTGCTTCCCTAACCTGTTCTTCCTCTCACCCATCCCTTCCTCCCACCCCAAGCCGCACCTCCATTTCCTCCCTACCACCTCATCCTGCCTCCTTGACCTGTCCATCTTCCCTGGACTGATCTATCCCCTCCCTACCTCCTCACCTATACTCTCCTCTCTACCTATCTTGTTTTCTCTCCATCTTCGGTCCGCCTCCCCCTCTCTCCCTATTTATTCCAGTTCCCTCTCCCCATCCCCCTCTCTGATGAAGAGCCTAGGCCCGAAACGTCAACTTTTGTGCTCCTGAGATGCTGCTTGGCCTGCTGTGTTCATCCAGGTCCACACTTTGTTATCTTGGATTCTCCAGCATCTGCAGTTCCCATTATTACTGTGGCAGGAAACCCGTTCTCTAAGCTGTTGTAATTGTTATGGAGAGAGCTCAATGCTTTGACATGTGCTTCCTGTCTTCAGAGGTCAGGGTCCTGCTTATGAATTTACGCAGCTTCTAGCAAATATCATTATGAGTTCAACTGAATCTTAAATTGGTTGTTAGTGTAACACTTGGCACTCTTGGGATTGGTGAGTAAATGCTGTGATTCCAAAGTATCATTGCTAGGAATCTGGATGTGAGTTTGCTCGCTGAGCTGAAAGGTTCGTTTTCAGACGTTTCGTCACCATTCTAGGTAACATCATCAGTGAGCCTCCGACGAAGCGCTGGTGTTATGTCCCGCTTTCTATATATCTGGTTAGGTTTCCTTGGGTTGGCGATGTCATTTCCGGCATTGGTGATGTCATTTCCTGTTCTTTTTCTCAGGGGATGGTAGATTGGCTCCAAGTCAATGTGTTTGTTGATGGAGTTCCGGTTGGAATGCCATGCTTCCAGGAATTCTCGTGCGTGTCTCTGTTTGGCTTGTCCTAGGATGGATGTGTTGACCCAATCAAAGTGGTGTCCTTCCTAGCGGACCCAATGTGGATAACACCTTTGTCATCACTAAACAAAACAAATTAGAGGAAACCTTCAAGACCATCAATAATACCCTTTACTGGCATAACATTCACAAAAGAGGAGGAAAACAACAACAAGCTGCCATTCCTAGATGTCACAGTAGAGCGAACAGTCAATGGGGAACTTCAAACCAGCGTCTACAGGAAAACAACACATACGGACCAAATACTGAACTACAGGAGCAACCATCCCAACACCCACAAACGAAGCTGCGTTAGAACATTATTCCAACGAGCCACCACACACTGCAGCACAGAGGAACTACGCAGAGCAGAGGAAAATCACCTATACAGCGTATTCAAAAAGAATGTGTACCCAATGAACACCCTCCGCCGATTTATCAGCAACAAAACCCAAACAAACAGACAACACGGGCTCAGAAACCATAACCACTCTCCCCTACATCAAAGACATTTCCGAAATGACTGCCAGACTACTCGGACCCCTTGGCATCAGGGTAGCCCACAAACCCAACAACACACTAAAGCAGCAGATAATGAACTTAAAAGACCCTATACAGACAACAAATAAAACGAACGTCATCTACAAAATACCTTGCAAGAACTGTGACAAACACTACACTGGACAAACAGGCAGAAAGCTAGCCACCAGGATACATGAACATCAACTAGCCACAAAACGACATGACCCACTATCACTCGTATCCTTACATACAGATGAGGAAGGACACCACTTTGATTGGGACAACACATCCATCCTAGGACAAGCCAAACAGAGACACGCACGAGAATTCCTGGAAGCATGGCATTCCAACCGGAACTCCATCAACAAACACATTGATTTGGAGCCAATCTACCATCCCCTGAGAAAAAGAACAGGAAATGACATCACCAACACAGGAAATGACATCACCAACCCAAGGAAACCTAACCAGATAAATAGAAAGTGGGCCATAACACCAGCGCTTCGTCGGAGGCTCACTGATGATGTTACCTAGAATGGTGACAAAACATCTGGGAACAAACCTTACAGCTCAGTGAACCAGCTTACATCTTGAACACAATAAAGACCCACTCTCTTGTGGACCGAGAGGACGAGAGTGCTGTCTTGGAGGTGAAAGGAGGACGTCAGGTTGGCTGTGCACCCTTGCGACCAGTGGATCTTAATGCTGGCTTTGGCCTAACGCTGGTTCAGGGGAGCAGCCAACCTGCAATGATGGCTGCGGCAAGTGCTCGTGCCCCAGGTCAGGGGGTCCGGAACACCATCCGTGTTTCTGTAAAGAAGGTGGATGAAGGTGCACCTGTGGACCGCACCTTCTTCGTGAAGAGGGTCCTGTTGGACTGTTGTGGGTTTGCTGCTGCGGACATTTACTGCCTGAAGGATTTCCCCGGAGGGGGTTTTTACGATGTGATCTTCCGGAGTGCCAAGCTTTGCGAGCGCTTCCTGGAGGTTTTCAAGGAGAAAGGAGGTGAGGGCCCCCTCTCTGTATTGACCGCTGTCCCACTGTTTGTGTTGCCAGCGCAGAGGAGCCGTATGGTGACTGTACACATGTACAACCCGCATGTGCCAGCAGTTGATGTCCTGACCTTCCTCGGAAGGTATGTGAAGGTGGAAGGGGACCTAACTGACATCGTGGACCCCTTTGGCATCTGGACCAGTAAGAGGCAGGTCAAGGTGACGCTGAGGATGGGCGCAGACGGGAATGTCGCACACCCACCGTCCAGCTTCGCGATCGGCGGGAGCAGGGGCTACCTGACCTATGCAGGGCAACCTAAAGTCTGCCATGCCTGTGGTAGGTCAGGTCACATGGCGGCCGACTGCAAAGCCACCATCTGCAGGAACTGCAGGGAGGAGGGACACCTTGCAAAGGATTGCCCACGAGAGAGAAGCCGCAACCTTTGCGGGGAAGCGGGCCACTTCTATAGGGCATGCCCGCGGCGAGGTACCACCTACGCCCAGGTCGCCGGCAGGGGAAATGCGGGGCCAGCCCCCTCGGAGGAGAGGAAGGCACCAGGGCCCAGCAAGGACCCCACTAATGTGCAGGAGGGCCAGGCCGTGCAGGAGGGCCCAGCCCTGCAGGATGGGCCCGAGGCCAGCAAAGCACCCCTGAAGGCTCCGATCCCCCCCGACAACCCGGAGCCAATGGAGGCGGCGACAGGCGACCCAGGGGAGTGGACAACAGTCCGGAAAGCGAGGAGGAAGGTGCGTCGACGGGCCCAGGAACCGCAACAATCAGGCGGGAAGAGGCAGCTACAGGGGGGCTATAAGAGCTCCTCTGACGAGGAGGATTCGGAGAGGGCCCACCCGAAGCAGAAGTTAAAGGTCTCAAGAGAGAAGGAAAGCAGCATCACTCTTCCAGGTGACGGGAGGCATCCTGAGACTCCCTCCGACACCCAGTCACGGGCCGCTGGAGCACTGGAGGGCCCCCCGGAACTTCCAGGCGGGAAGGAGGAAACAGCACGTCCCCAGCCTGAGCCGGAGCCGGACCCTCCTGCCTCCGCACCCCTGATGGGGGGATGCCACCCGGAAGGCAGCACGGACGGTTTCCTGAGCCCGGAGAGCGTCCAGCAGTTAGCCCGGGCAATGGGCATGAAGGGACAGATGGAGGGGCTGGACCTTGGACTTGGGGAGGGTACTGCGGTCACTGCCCACAATGGGGGTACGAATTGCGAGCATTAATGTGCGCAGCGTCAAGTCAACCACGAGATGTGTGTCCACGTTGGCCTACCTGACCACCATCAAGGCTGACCTCCTGTTTCTGCAGGAGTGCGGGATACCGCACCTCGGCAGGTACGGGAAATGGTCCGGCGCCTGGACCTGTGGGCCTTCGATCTGGTCGGGGGGTAACGACTGTCGCTCCTCGGGCCTGGCTATTCTGCTGTGGGGGCGCGACTTCACCATCTCTCAAGTTCAGGAGGTGGTGAGGGGGGCGCCTCCTCGTGGCTGATGTCACCTACAGGAATGCTCCCCTGAGGCTGATCAACGTGTACACCCCAGTGGTATGGAGTGAGCGGTTGGCCGTCCTGCAGCGGCTTCCACCCCTGCTGGCTACGTCCAGGCCGGTCATCCTGGGCGGAGACTTCAACTGCATCATTGATGCAGATGGAAGATCCGGCGTGGGGACAGCGGGTGGGGGGATTCAACTGGACGTCACGTCCAGATTCCTGATGGGCACGGTGAAGGACGCCAAGCTGCTCGACGTCTTCAGCACCCCTGCAGACGGAGCGCAGCAGAGGTACACCTGGTCGCGGCCAGACGGGTCTATCCGCTCAAGGATAGACTTCCTGTTTGTGTCACGGACATTCTCGGTCAGATCCACCGGTGTCGAGCCGGTGTTCTTCTCTGACCACTGCCTCCTGTTGGCCGACTGTCACTTACAGGATGACCAGCCGGCCGGCAAGGGGACGTGGAAGCTCAACACGACTCTGTTGACCCCAGAGAACGTCGAGGAGCTTAAGAGGGAGTACGCCGGTTGGAGAACCGTGAAACCCCTCTTTGAGTCTCCAGGCGACTGGTGGGAGACGGTGAAGGAGAACATCAAGAGGCTCTTTGTCCCCAAGGGTGTTCAGAAGGCAAGAGAGAGGTGGGGAAAGCTGTCGCGACTCCAGAAAAGGGTGCAGAACCTGCTCCTTCTGCAGTTGATGGGGGTCGATGTCACGGAGGACCTCCGCGAGGTGAGGGGCCAGCAAGCCTCGCTCTTCGCCGTGGAGGCCTCCAGGATAATCTTCCGGTCCAGGGTCCGCTCCGTGGAGCAGGACGAGACGTGCTCGCGTTTCTTCTTTCAGAAGGTGCACAAAGAGAGCTCTGTGCTTAGCCGGCTGAAGGAGGACGACGGCTCGGTGACGTCGTCTCGGCCCGACGTTTTGAGGATCAGCAGATCCTTCTATGCCAGACTGTACGACATGAAGCCCACGGACAGCACGGCCTCCGAGTCGTTCCTGTCGTCTATCACGGAGGTCTTAGACGATGGCACGAGGGAGTGGCTGCACCGGCCGATATCCCTGGACGAGCTGGCCAGAGCCCTCAAGTCCTTGCAGAGGAATAGGACTCCCAGAAGCGACGGCTTACCGGTCGAGCTGTATTCTGCTCTGTGGGGCCTGGTCAGCCAGGACCTGCTGGAGGTGTACGATAGTGCGCTTCGGGCAGGGGAAATGTGCAAGTCCATGAGGAAGGGCATCATCACCCTCATTTACAAGAGGAAGGGGGAGAGGGAAGAAATTAAGAATTGGCGTCCCATTTCACTTTTGAACGTGGACTACAAAATCCTTGCCAAGGTCATTGCCAACCGGGTCAGGTCTGTCCTGGAGTCAGTGATTCACCCTGACCAAACCTGTGCTGTGCCGGGCAGGAAGATCGCTGAGAGCCTCGCGCTCATCAGGGATACGATTGCCTACGTACAGGACAGGTGAGTGGACACCTGCCTCGTCAGCCTGGACCAGGAGAAGGCCTTCGACAGGGTCTCTCATGCTTACATGAGGGACGTCCTCTCCAAATTGGGGTTCGGGGAGGGCATCCGCAATTGGGTCCGGCTGCTCTACGCCAACATCGTTAGCGCAGTCTCGATCAACGGGTGGGAATCAGACAGTTTTCCTGTTAGATCTGGAGTCAGGCAGGGCTGCCCGCTCTCTCCTGCCTTGTTCGTGTGCTGTGTGGAGCCCTTCGCCGCCTCCATCAGGAAGGACGTGAGCCTGAAGGGCGTGACTATCCCAGGCAGCGGAGGCCTTCAGGTCAAGACCTCCCTGTACATGGATGATGTCGCCGTCTTCTGCACCGATCGTCGGTCGGTGAGTAGGCTGTTGGACATCTGCGGCCAGTTTGAACTGGCCTCGGGTGCCAAAGTCAATAGGGGTAAGAGCGAGGCCATGTTCTTCGGGAACTGGTACGACCGCTCCTTCATCCCCTTCACCGTCAGGACAGACTACCTGAAGGTGCTGGGTGTTTGGTTCGTTGGAGCTGGGGCATGCACTAAGACTTGGGAGGAGCGTATCACCAAATTTAAGCAGAAGCTGGGCAGGTGGACGCTCCGGTCCCTCTCCATCGCGGGTAAGAACCTGGTTGTCAGGTGCGAGGGGCTTTCGGTACTGTTATATGTGGCGCAGGCCTGGCCTATTCCCTGGACCTGCGCCGCTGCGGTCACCCGGGCCATCTTCCACTTCATTTGGGGGTCGAGGATGGACCGGGTCTGCAGGGACACCATGTACAAAGACCTGGGAAATGGGGGAAAGGGCGTACCGAATGCCACCCTCGCCCTCATGGCTACCTTTGTGTGCGGCTGCATCAAGCTGTGCGTGGATCCTCAGTACGCAAACACCAAGTGTCACTACTTACTGAGGTTCTACCTGTCCCCGGTGTTGCGAAGGATGGGCCTGGCCTCGTTGCCGCGGAACGCTCCGAGTAGTTGGACCGTCCCGTACCACCTGTCCTTCGTGGAGAAATTTTTGAAAGGAAACACCTTTGACCACAAGGCCGTCAGGCAGTGGTCAGCACGTAGTATCCTCGAGACCCTTCGGGAAAAGGAGAGGGTGGATCCCGTCGTGTGGTTCCCCACGCAGACTGCCAAAGTCGTTTGGCAGAATGCCTCATCGCCAGAACTTTCAAACAAGCACAAGGACATTGCTTGGCTGGCGGTGAGAGGGGCTCTGCCAGTGAGATCCTTTATGCATGCCCAAAATCTCTGCACCACCGCACGCTGCCCTCGAGGTGGCTGCGGGGGGGACGAGACTGTTGATCACCTCCTTCTGGAGTGTGCCTATGCACAGGAGGTCTGGAGGGGGATGCAGTGGTATTTGTCGAGGTTCGTCCCGAGCAGCTCCGTGACGCGGGACTCCGTGCTCTACGGGCTGTTTCCGGGGACGCACACCGAGACCAACATCAACTGCGCCTGGAGGACCATCAATGCGGTGAAAGACGCTCTTTGGTCTGCCCGCAACTTGTTGGTCTGCCAGCTGAAAGAACTGACCCCGACCGAGTGTTGCAGACTGGCGCACTCCAAGGTCCAGGGCTACGTGCTGAGGGACGCGCTAAAGCTTGGGGCAGCCGCCGCCAAGGCGCGGTGGGGAAAGACCACCGTATGAGCCCCCTCGTCCAGAAAAGGGAAAAGAATCCTATCTGGTAACTGGGCCCAGCTGGCGCCTTCCCCAACTGGTCAGGGGGCCAACGGGGACTGTGCGGGGTGACGACTGCCGCGGCGGTTTCTTTGCTTTGTTTTTTTTTTCTCTGTTTTGTTTTTTTTTCCTTTAGTTGGTGTATGTACCCCCGGGTAACCCGGAGAGGCTTGCTTGACTGGGTAGGTGTATAAATGTTTTATTTTTTGTACATTCTATGAATAAAGTATATTTTTTCAAATAAAAAAAGGTGACGAAACATCTGAAAACGAACCTTCCAGCTCAGCGAGCAAACTCACATCCAGAACCTCAACCTGAGCTACAAATCTTCTCAAAACTTGCTATTGCTAGGAATTTTGGATCTTTTACTCTGTTAACAGTTCAATACAAACCATTAAATTATACAGTACGAAAGAGGCCATTTAACCCATCAAGTGTATAGTAACAAAACTACTCTGGACCTACACTGGTCTCACTTTCCGGCACTTGGCCAAAGCTTGAAGACAATAACATTTCCAATACTCATCCAAGTACTTTTTTAAGGTTGTGAGATTTCTCACTTAACCACCGTCCCAGGCAGAACATTCCAGATTTCTCACCACTCTGGGTGAAAAACAAACCCCTTCTAAAATCTCCTGCCCTAAAATTATGCCCCGTTTTATTGATCCTTCGAATGGTAACTTGTTGTGATGCAATTCTTTAATCCAGCAATTTCCATGTTTATAATAACAGCAGATATACTCCATCATGTTGCGATACAAAGATATACACTGATCCTTGTTTTTGCCGGATGTTGTGTTATATCAGCTGCCAGTTAAACCCAGCCTTGTTAACAAAACCTGAAAAACTCTTGGCTCAGCAGCTTTGATGCTGTCTGCTGCGAACGATACTGGATTTGGAAGCAGTGTTCTGTGTAATAAAAGAAGAATCAATTAGTAGAGACAGTGATGTAGGAAAAGGGAATCATTCAAACACTGATGGATTGAACGGAGCAATCAATAGGCAATGAAAATATGTTTTGTGCTGAGAGCAGTGTAATTGTTTCAAAACCTTTCCAAAGTGATCCTGTTTGGAAAGTAGTGATATCTGCAATCTTCATGTAAAACTGTCACTGTTTCTAATCAAGAGTGGGGAAAAAAAGGAGATGTATTTCTTTTTGGAGCAAAGGTGCAGAGGCTCAGTTTTTAAATGGCTTCAGCTACACTTCATGAAACAGCCCAGAGTTGTTTTTCTCTTACTGGGGAGAGAAAGGTAACATTTCTGTTGACAAAATCTGCACGGATGGCTGGGACTTTTCTTCATCTTGAGACTATGGGATAAACAAGCAAAATAGAATGTGTTTGCTGTGCTGCCTGCTTTGCAGACTATATATTAGGAACAAAGAGAGTGCTATGAGGCAATGCCTTAACAAACAGCCTGGCAGTGAACTCACTGTGTTGTTGTGACTAAATACAGGTAATGCACCAACATCTTGATAGGTACCTTTTACTCTAAATATATGTGATTCATTAAAGCTCAGATTATATTGCTGGTGAGACACTCGGTATTACATCATGCAGCCTATGGGGCTGTGCTGTTTAGATTTGGGTGTAGGATTTTCAGCAGCCAGACTTCTGTGTTCACTGGCACAGCATTCTCCTCTTGTTCAATTCTTGTCACCCTGCTATAGGGAGGATGCTATGAAACGTGAAAGGGTTCAGAAAAGACCTATAAAGATGTTATCAGCATTGGAGGGTTTGAGCTATCGGGAGAGGCTGAATAGGCTGGGCTAGTTTTCCTGGAGTGTGGGAGGCTATAGGGTGACCTTATAGAGGTTTATAAAATCATAGAGTGAATAGCCAAGCTCTTTTCCCCAGGTTAGGGGAGTTCAAAACTAGAGGGAATAGTTTGAAGGTGAGAGGGGAGAGATTTAAAAGGGACCTAAGGGGAAGCTTTTTCATGCAGAGGGTGCTGCGTTTATGGAATGAGCTGCCAGAGGAAGTGGTGGAGGCTGGTACAATTACAACATTTAAAAGGCATCTGGATGAATATATGAATCGGAAGGGTTTAAAAGGATGTGGATCAAATGCTGGCAAATGGGACTAGATTACTTTAGGATATCTGGTCAGCATGGACCAGTTGGACCAGGAGGTCTGTTTCCATGTTGTATGACACAATGATTCTATATTGATAGTGCACACTTAAATGGCTAAAAGGAAATTTGAGAGAAATTATGATCTTTCAACTGGATGCAACTTAAGTGCCCCAGAGAGCACATCCCAAACCAAGGGTCTGTCAAAGAGTTTTGCAGGGCCCATGAGGTCTAAGAGTGACAGGTGGGCTTGGGCAGCTGATGGCAGGGTGGTGTGAACTTGGCAGCAGAGGAGGAGTGCATTGGGAAACATGTGTAGTACAGAGTGGACAAACTATCCCATTTGGGAGCAGTAAGATCACATGGAGGGGCACCGGGAACAGGACAAAGTTCACAATATTTGTAAGTAATCAATAAATAAATAACCATAAGTGCTAAACCTGAAACGTCAGCTTTTGTGCTCCTGAGATGCTGCTTGTCCTGCTGTGTTCATCCAGCTTCACACTTTGTTATCTTGGATTCTCCAGCATCTGCAGTTCCCATTATCTCGCATCCATAAGTGAATGCCAGTTTTGTTTAAAGCAGTGTTAAAACCTTCTTTTCATGCAACACTGTCATGTTATTTGTACATTTTAGATGGGGGAGCAGAGTCTATCATTATTTGCCCATTTGAAAATAAATTCTACAAGTCCAAAAAGTTTTGGGAGGCTGCAGTTTAGTGTTTGAAAATTCTTTGGTTTTCCTGAAGAGGTCATTCCCATTCAGCAACATGACAGTATCCACAGACATCTCTTTTGTTCATTGCTTACAGACGCTGCTATCCTTCCCAGTGTTTGCACTGCCCTCAAACTGCAAGGTGCCTGTGCAGTCTCCTGTTTCCAACAGATGCTGTGACCTTAATGCCCTCGAACACTTGTCAAACTGCCTTGTTTCCTCTTGCCCAGAAGACAAGACAGATGATGCTGCCTTGGTCAGAAACATCTTGTTTTCTAATCCTGTCATATTTCTCTAACTCTGCCTGTCTATTGTAATCACCATCCGGATAAAGATTTGCATTTAATGATTGCTTACACTGCGATCTGATGAAGAATGAGATGAATCAAAGAACCCGGTGTTCTTTATTCAATTACATCTTTTATGAAAATGTGAGTGATTCTTCCTATGCTCTCCTTCGGGTGATGCTGGAGTTCAAATCGAAGGCTGCAGTACACAATATCTTCATTTTTCACTTCAGACATCCCAATTAGCTTCTTTAAAAGCTTGCTTTTGTTTTCAAAAGATACAATTAAGTCCTAAAATAGTGCCAGTCACATTTTTTTAATGATTGGACTGCGCAGAATTCACTTTTCATTGGACTTCAGAAACTGGAAGCTGCAGGGAACAATTTGCGTTCATATGGTAAGCAAATCAATTTGGAAGAAATAAACATGCTTAGTCGTCAGTCAGTTCCTGAAATATGTTCCCAGCATTAAGCTATCGTCTTGTGTGCTCAGACCAGCACAAGCGTGGCTCTATAAATAAAATAAAACCATGCTTTAATATTAATAAATGTAATGTTTTCAAAACTTTTTTCGTCTCACAAGCCTATCATTTTATGCCAATAAGTAAAGGAGAGATTGAGAAGAAATGAGCCGTGCTTGCTTTAAATTGTATCCTTTATCAGTGGAGCAGTGTGTGCAGTGTACTGTGTATGATGGAGGCAGACATAATTCTGCGACTTGCTTTGTTTACTTTGAGATCTTTTTCTTTCCCATCTCTCTGGAATGTGTTGGCTTCTTGCTGAGTCATCGTTTTAGTACAATGCCTCCTCTGCCACCTAGTATCCGCATGATGATAGCCATGATGGTAAGCTCGAGTAGGCTTTTCAATCCAAGTGTATACCACAGCCCTTATCCTCACCCAGAATTCAAGGACACTATGCTAAGCAGTTCGTGGGGAGGGGTCAGTAGCAGCAAGTCTGGTCAATTCCACTCATCTTGTTACCATGGCTTACAGGTTGCATTCTTGTTTCTGATTTGGAGAGCTAATGGGACCAAATCCCAGTCCAGACACTTGAGCGTACAAAGCTGATACTCTCCCCTCCCACCACTGCATCCCAAAACCAGCCCAGCTCATCCCCACCTCCCTAACCTGTCCTTCCTCTCACCTATCCCCTCCTCCCACCTCAAGCGCACCTCCATTCCCTACCTCCTAACCTCATCCCGCCCCCTTGACCTGTCTGTCCTCCCTGGACTGACCTATCCCCTCCCTACCTCCCCACCTATACTCACCTCTACAGGGTCCATCCCCACCCCCATAACTTGTCTGTCTCCTCTCCACCTATCTTCTCCTCTATCTACCTTCGATCCGCCTCCCCCACTCTCCCTGTTTATTTCAGAACCCTCTCCCCATCTCCCTTTTCTGATGAAGGATCGAGGCCTGAAACGTCAGCTTTTGTGCTCCTGAGATGCTGCTTGGCCTGCTGCGTTCATCCAGCTCCACAATTTGTTATCTTGGATTCTCCAGCATCTGCAGTTCCCATTATCTCTAGCAATGGACTGCTGGTCTTTTGAAGAAGTTTCTGTTGGACAACTGCGAAAACTGAGGCACAGTTTCTCTTTCAAACATATCTTAAAGATTCCATTTTGAAGCAGAAGAGTTGCCCTCAGTGATTTGGCTAATACTTACCTCAAATCCCCTAAAGATGGTCCGCCACCTACGCAAACACCATTTTGTTTTTGGTCGAGGAAAAGGACTATCTTAAAACCAAGGATTGTCGAAGGAATTTAAAACAAATAAGTTGTTTTGTAAGTCATATTTACATTGCTGCTTTGTTTAAGAAGAAATGGGAGGTTGTTTGTACATGAGCCAGAACCAGCAGGTGCATACAAAGCGAGATTTGGTCAGCAACAGGTTGCTGATTGAACTGCAGACTTGCGACGATTTTTGGATGACAGTGACCATCTGCCTGGCAACAGCGATCTGATTGGCAACTGGGTAGCTGAACAGCTTGTGGGTGTGAATGATACTGGCAGAAGCTCCCACACTCTTCAAAGATCAGCATGCATCCTGTTCTTCAGTGCCTGAAGCCTGAAAAAGATCCCATTTGTTTTCTGTCAGCAGTTGCTGTAAGGTGTGACTTTTGACAGGAGCTTAGAGACTTTGCCATCATTGTACCAATAATCCTGTGCTGCTTGAAAAGAAGTGTAAAGAACCTGCAGGAGAGGGATTAAAACACAGAAAATTCTGCCAAGCTAAAGGGTTGGCTCAGTCACTCTGTGATAAGCAGTGCTGCCTCAGAGCGCCAGGGACCCGGGTTTGATTCCAGCCTCGGGTGACTGTCTGTGTGGAGTTTGCACATTCTCCCTGTGTCTGTGTGGGTTCCCTTCTGGTGCTCCGGTTTCCTCCCATAGTCCAAAGATGTGCAGATTGGCCATGCTAAATTTCCTAGCGTACAGGTTAAGTGTGTTGAGCCACAGGAAATGCAGGGTCATGGGGATAGTGAGCCTGGGTGGGATGCTCCTCAAAGGGTTGGTGTGACTCAATGGACCAAATGGTCTGTTTCTACACTGTAGGGATCCTGTGATTCTATGAACTTCTCAGTCAACCCTGTGGACTGAGGTCATTGAACTTCTTTTATTTCCTTCCATCCATAACACCATTTTTGAAAAAACTCGTCTGTCTCTGTCGTAATGCATGCCTAGGGTTGTTTTCAAAGGAAGTTGGAGTTATAACTCGTTGATTTTTATATCAACAGTTCATGGTTGTTACCCTGTCGTTAGAATCTATTCATTTGTAATAAATAGAAGTTATTGTAAATTGCAGAAATCTGGTCCATTTAACCTGGCCTACTTGAAAGGTAAACTGGGGGCATTGTATACTTCACAAAACTTTTCACTTTTATATTATCTTTGGAATAGCAATATTGATTTCCAGTGTGCTATCCCACTGAGGTGCAACAAAGAAACAAGTCAAGAGTGTGATGGAATACTCTCCATACGTCTGGGTGAGTTCAGCTCCAATACCCTCAAAAAGTTTGACACCATCCAGAACAATATGTCACTTGACTGGCACCCCATCCAACACCTTCAACATTTACCTTCAACACCACCAATGCACAGCAGCAATTGTGTGTCCCACCTACAAGATGCACTGCGATAACACACTCTGGGTCTTTCAACAGCCGCGGTCATAACTGTGACTTTAGCATCCAGAAGAACACTGGCAACAGATACAGCTTCCTCTTCAAACCATGCACCATCCTGGCTTTGAAACTGTTTTGTGCTGCTGGGTTAAAACCCTAACAGCAGTGTCCACACAGTCTGGGGTCTACAGTTAAAGATGAGCAATAAATTCCGGCCCAATCACGTCTCATGAATGAATGCTTAAAAAACTTGACTCTCACATGATAATAATCACGGCTTTTTTTGAGGAATCTTGTGAAGTGAAAATTGGCTGCTACATTTCCTACATTATTAGAGTTCTAAAGCACTTCATTGGCTACACAGTGCTTTGAATAGCCCTGCAGTCAGGAAAGTTGCTATATAAATGCAAATCTTTTCATTAATCTTTATTTTCCTCAGGTATTCCATCTCTAGGTGTGTGATTCCTGAGATTAAACTAAGTGTCAAGTTTGAACCTAGGATCTGTCTTGTTATTATGGGTCAGCTACTCGCTGAATAAATTTGCTGATCATTTTGTTTTCTTTGTCTCGAGTTATTTTCTAGGTGAGGTGGTTCGAGGGGAGGGAGGTTGTGTGAGGACCAGTAACTTTTGTGAACTTGCTGTAAACTGTTCCCTGTGACATTTCGCTGCCACATACAATCATGGTGTGCAAAAAGGGCGAAAGCTGCTCGTTAGTGCCTGCAGCTTTCCCAGCTAGCGAGCTGCCTTAAATGAATTGTTTGCAAAAATGGTCAGGCATCAAACATCGTTCATCTCTGCAGGGGTGGCTTGGCAAATTCAGACCGGCCTTGTGCACTTTACAGCTTAAAATGAAAGTCACCACAGACACCTCTTGCAGTATAGGGGGAAAATCGCTGCTGAGCCTAGCCTGGCAGTCACCTTACTTTAAGGAAATGGCACCATTGCAAAAGCAAGGTCTTTGCGATGACCTTAGAAGGACCAGGAATGATGCCTGTGCTGTGAGTGTCAATCTGCTGCGCAAACCAACAGGTGCAGTTAATCCACCCTGCAGTGGAGCTTGTGGAGTCCTTATGCACAATACCATCCTGACTGTCTGACCAAGCAACGGTGTCTTCAATAATGTGACCTAAATACAGGGAAAAACTTATTTCTTCATTGAATGGTTCATAAAATAATTTCCCTCATTTTGTTTGGAATGTGCTGCCTCAGAGCGTGACAAAAGCAGATTCAACTGAAGCATTCAAGAGGTGATTGGATTGTGATCTGATATGAAAACAACGGGGAGAAAGCTGATGAATGAAACAGGGTGAACTGCGCTTAAAGATGGCCAGAGCAGACATGACAGCAAGAATGGCTTCCTTCTGCGCTATAACCATCCCATGATTTTTAACAAATGTTGGTGAGCTGCAATGAACCAAGGATGGTGCTTAACCGAAGAGAGTAGGAGAGGTGGGGCTGCAGGGTATGGGTAATGAAGCATCAGCAAGTGCTCCTCAGTGAGGTAATGTCAAGAGGAACATAGATAAAACAACCACGCTGTCAACATTTATGGTTTTACGAATTTCCGATATTCCCTCAGTACTACACAGAAGATTCAGCCTGGGTGTGTTCAAGTCTCTGAGTCAAACCAAAAACATTTTCATTCTCAGTCAACTTTGCAGCCAGCTGCAACAGAACAGGGGGAAATAGCCTAGCAAGGCAAATCCTGCCAGGAATGATAATAAACATTTAATATATAAACTCACGGGGAGGTCAGTGAGAAAAATAATCAGATCCTGTTACTAACTGGTGATGGCATTGTGTTACAATTCATTCAGGGAATCTGAGTCGCTGTGGAAACATGAGCTTTAATGCAGATGTTGTAGTCTGGAGTTATGGATAGTGATGGTCAAGGCTCGAACTCACGTGGCTGACCAGGAATCTCGTCTCGTCTTACTGCCTGCCATTGAATTGGAAGGACGTACAGGCTAGTATTCTAAGTATATGTCTACTTTAGGAACAAACTACTCTTGGCCATCACATCCTTGGAGTAGGCAGTAAATGGCCTTTTACACAGTGAGCCATCATTTACTCACTTGGCCATATTTCTTTAGTTTCTCCCATTTTGCTTGGAGTTGTCATAGTGCTAACCTAACCCTTCTCCATAGTCCCTTCCTCCTGGATAAAACTCCTTGACCACTCCTCACGTGACTGTTGTGGTCCATTGGGAAGGTGAGCTGATTTTGAAGGCTCCCTGCTCCCAGGTCTATACACCAGTCAATGGCTGAATCAAAGCATGCTCCTGATGGAGCATGGTTCTGAGGAACAGTCACCGGACCCGAAAAGTTAACTGATTTTTTCTTCACAGATGCTGCCAGACCTGCTGGTCTTTTCCAGCAACTTCTGTTTTTGTTCCTGATTTACTTGTCTGGTGAAACCAGACATGAAAACATTGTAGAAAACAATGACCAGGTTCCTGCACTTCACAAGAGTTACTACTCACTACAAATAAACAAATTCTAATCATAAGAAGTAGCTACAAACTATCAACACTGAGACATAAACAAGCCAAAGGTAGTGGTACTCTGAACATGATTGAAGAAATATCAGACTTTATATACAGTGAGATGTCCCCCAGTCCCACCAATATACCCTCAAGAGATTTGCCTTTCTCCTTTCCTCCCATTGTATCTGGCGTCAGTCCCAGGGTTCACACTGAGTAGGGGAAATCCTGCCCAAAATAGAGTCCGTTTGGCTCGAAGGTTTGGTGGGTGTCTGAGTGTCTCCTTGCCAGAGACAAGCGCACCCTCTCAGCTTGAACTTTGAGGATATGAGCAGCATGCAGGTGGATCACCCAGCCACCTGTGGAGTTTCTGTACAGGGGAGTTCTGAGGGGCCTGTGCAAGATTCCTCCTTTCACTGGGTACTTCCTGGCACCACCCTGTCAGCTTGCGTGCAGTCTTTTGCAGAGACACAGACGCAGGCGGGCTGTTTGTCAAGCTTGGTAGCTGAGATCTGACAGGGGTCTGGGGAAATATATCTCAATTGTGCATCCACAAATGTATCAAGACAGGACCAATGCCATCTGTGCACAATCACAGTGGCTCATTTCATTTCCCAGGTCAGTGCTACAACAGGCAGTAGCGTTCAGGAACATAGATGAGATCCTGCAGGTGCAGGGTGCCAGTCACTGCACACACAGGGCACATGTAACATGACAGGGCTGTATGACACACTGCAGAATTCATCAACGAGAAGGGGTACCACTCTATTCCCACTTCATTGTGCCCAATGTCCTAGAGCACTCTTGTATGCCTGGTATGTTTTTAGGGTCCAGGGCCTTACAAAGCTGGTTACTATGGGACATGGGCTACCCACTGGCACCAATAGTGAAAACACCAGCACCCAATGCCCTGACTGACAAGGAGCACAGACATAATGCTGTCCAGGATTTGAAAAGTGCGATGGCGGAGCAGACGCATGGGACAGCTGAAGGTGCAGTTCCATTGCTTGGACAGGTCTTGGGTACAGTACGAACAGTGTGTGTCACTTCATCCTGGCGTCCTAAGCTGTGTACAATCGGAGCAGACAATGAGGTGGAGGTGCTGGACCCTGAGGGACTGGGGGAGTGGGAGCATCCTTTCAGGGAGGAGGAGGACAGTAGGGAGGGAGGAGGAAGCTCTCCTTGTCCATGACAGAGCTCAGCTTTGTCAGGTCCTACAGACCAGACAGGGACTCATTGACACACGGCTCCTGAAGATGGTGCCACAGACCATCATGGAACATGTTAGTTTTGTTTGTGTTCACTTCTGCTGGCTGTGAATGCTTGGAATTATCCAGTTGCTTGCCTGTACGTGATAATTCCCTACTGGATAATGACAGGTTCCGAGTGTGCAGTGGGCATTGATGACAGGGTAGTGGTTATTCAGAGGGTGTTCAGCTGGAATGTGGCTAGGTGCAAGTAGAGCATGTGGCCTTGTGTTCAAACAGTGACTGGAGAGAATGGAATTGCTTGTGTGGGGACTGTCAGCTGTGCCAGCTACATGCATGGGCAATGTGATTTTATGTCATTACATTGTTTGAGAGGAGAACACCAATCGCCAATGTTTGACCGGGCACACAACAATCATACAAAGGTGATGCGGGCACCAGGGATGCCGGTCATTCAACAGATAATCTACTGAGTGGCAAGTTCCGAGAATGACTGGTGGTAGAATGGGGCTCAAATTTGCTGGGAAGGTTGCCACAGGAAGGTAGGTCATTAATGAGGTGAGCTTGGCAAGACACCTTGCTAGATCTCCTGGGAATGTGAAATTTGAACAAACAGACATTTAGCCAAAAGAAAAGTTAGATTCAGTTTGATATTTCAGATTGCTGACTTTTTATCAGAAGGAGGATAGGGTTAGAGATGTAGCAAGTTTTATGGAAGTACAGCACATGGAAAGGGTTATGGGTGGGGTGAATAATGTGGGGAGCAACAGGAAGGTGGTCATATCATGATAATGTCAATGGACTAGCCATCCAGAGACCCAGGCCAAAGCTCAGAAGAT
Source organism: Stegostoma tigrinum (assembly GCF_030684315.1). NCBI lineage: Eukaryota > Metazoa > Chordata > Chondrichthyes > Orectolobiformes > Stegostomatidae > Stegostoma > Stegostoma tigrinum. The sequence continues at coordinate 35,185,668 of NC_081377.1, read as the reverse complement.
GTGTGTACAAATCCCACCATAACAAATGGTGATAGCTAAATCCAAGAAAAATATAGAATAAAAACAGGTTCTAATGGTCAAAGAGCAATCACTTGGTTGTTGTAAAAGCCGGTCTGGTTCACTGATGCCCTTCAGTACAGTGATTTTCAACAAGTGCACCATGACCAATGTGAAGTGTGCCATGAAATGGGTGGCCCAGTGGATCAGTGGCCAGCACTGCTGCCTCACAGCACCATTTCCCCTTTGCTGGGCTGAGTCAATTGAATCATACACCATCACTGGTGTGAGTTAACTGAGCCAGGAACACAGTGTGTGCAGGAGCTGCTGCCTGCGGAGCTGGCTCTGTCATGGAGCTGAGTCCAGGGGTGATGGTCACGGCTTAACACATCACCTGGGCCCTGCAGGGTGGGAAACAGCCGCTACCAGCAGTGACTAGGCTTCGTCTCCATGATTAGATCACCTCTGAAAGATGGGGCCGTGTTGTGAGAGGCAAAATGACAGGCAGGGAGTGAAGAGGCTGCGGGAGAATCTTACCCATCACCCGGTATCTCCATTCCTACTGTCGCATCATAAATACAAGTAAATGTGACATTTATTAGCAATCTATTCAACTGGAACAAATGGGTGTGCCCGTAGAATTGTCAGTCTCATTGAAGTGTGCCTTGATACTGAAGAGGTTTGGAGACCACTGCTTTAAGGAAAGAAATCAGCCGCCCTTACCTGGTCTGGCCTACATGTGGCTCCAGGCCCACAGCAATATCGTTAACTCTTTGCTGCCTTCCAGGCAATTGGGGATAGACAGTAGCAGTGGACCTGCCCCTTGACTCCGCCATTCTGTGAATGAATGAATGGATAGAAAAAGGGGAATCTTTGTGTTTCAGGTTGCCCAATTTCAATGACAGAAGTGACAATAGTACAAGGTCTCATTGTGAGCAGCTAAAGGACAAACAAGGAACAAAGGATCAGCCCAGAGGAGGTAAAAATGGCAACAGCAGAATTATTATGAACAGCTGCTCTATGATAAATTGGGAGCAGGGATTCTGGGCTGAAGCTGTTCATCAGCTTTTCTTAGCTTTGTGGCAATGCATATATATAGAGAAAGCTTTCCTCTCACATTCTCTCTTAATTTGGTGAATCAGTGAATGGCAGACAATGTAATGGGGGAGGTTACGCATCGCATTCTAAGCTGTGTCTATCAAGTCAAATATATCATAACGGTCATAAGGATTAACACATAGTTAACAAAATGATGAGGCTTAGAGAAGGTGCCCCACCCCCAACTCAGACAATACTCAACTTTTACTGTCGATGTCGACCCTCCCCTCCCACAGAGAGCCCCTGCCCTTCACAGTGCACCTGCCCTGAGCTTGGAGCAACAGCATCTGCACCTTGTCAACTGCCTTTTGATTAATGAGAGGGTCATTGCAGAACCCTGTGAGAAATGAAAACATCACAGCAAATGGATATAAAACAAGACCCTTGCTGTAAATCCCAGTGAGAAACACCTGTCACAGAATCTCCAGACAAGAAACTCGAGCCAACATCAGTGATTGCTCGCCTGGAGTAGCGATCACTGAAAAAATCCAGCAGCTGAGTTTAAATTGTTAAATAAACTAAAGCAGTACCATGACTTAGTGTGGAGGTTCGGATGGTATAACCAATCCAGATAAGTCAGATTGCACTTGTTCATATCTTCATGGGTGCTTTAGAATTAGCATACTCACCATCAACTGGTTTGAGCCACATTCTGAATACTCCATCAATGGTTAATAAGTCCTGAAGAGGGGCTCGAATCAGAGAAGTTCAGAGATAGTTTGGAATACACTATCTACTCAGTCACAAAACCTCCACTAATCAGTGATCACAGAGGCAGCATTAAACCATGTGAACTAATGTGGGAGATCAGAGGTTTTATTTTGGTGAGCCACAGAGGACGGTGACATTGCATTATGACCCTGGCAGAAAGCAGTAGGAGAGAGAGATCCATGAATGTCGCTTGGAAAATTGGTGCGAGAACCTGAGCCTTACAATGTATAAGATACCCCTAGAGGGTGGCGAGTATGTGGAATTCTTCCACAGAAGGCTGCTCTGCCTGAGTCGTTAAGTATATTCAAGTCTGAGATAGGCTTAGAATCAGCCAGGGCATATAAGAAAAAGGCAGGAAAGTGATGTCGAAGATTATCAGAGGAGCCGTGATCACATTAAATGGTGGAGCAGACTATATGGGCAGAATAGCCGGCATCTGTTCCCGTGTCTTATAGTCTTAGTTATTGTAAGGACAGAATACTGAACAATCATGGAGCATCATTACATGAAGCAGGAGTGTCACAAGCATTGGAGTGAACTCCAAATCAAAAGGATCCCATTAACATTAATGGCATTCTTATTCATCTCTGCACAGGTGCTGAGGGAAAATGAAAAGCACTTTAATGCTATTATGAATATAAAATGAATAATGAACACAGAAAATTATTCAAAATGAGTGTGAATCTACCTTGAGAGTTTCAGAAAAGTCATTACTTTCACATGAATTATTTGAATATGGTGCAGCGATCACAAAGAAAAATGATAGCTTGTTGAATTTGTCCACTGAATGGACCTCCAGCAGCACCACATTGTGGCCTAGCCTGTGCTATAATAGGCCATTGTGTTGTGGGTACAGTACATTAAAGCAATGTATTCATTAGCTATGTCCAGTTCTTGAGCAGTGCAGTGAATTTAATTGCAGTGAGAGTAACACTGACCATTAAGTTAAATTGCTTTTTTAACTCAGTTTGTTTAACCACATATTCAAGGAGATTCCTTATAGAATGTACTTTCCACATGTTAGTTTGGCTTAGTTCCACTACAGGATTACAGGAATGATGTTGGCTCAGCTGGGAGCACTTCTGCCACTGTTCAGAGACTATGGATCCAAGCCTTACTGGCCTATAGCACAGAAACAGCTGAATGCTCGGTATTTTGAATGCTGCCTTTACAGAGAAAGCTTTCCAGTAGGGCCCTTTTGAAATAAGGGACATTTTGAAATAAATGTCTTCTTGTACGCATCCTCTTGTGTGGCAATCTAGGTGAGAGGTCATGGTTTCAGGATAAGGGTTAGAAGATTTAAAACAGAGATAAGGAGGAATTGCTTCTCTTAAGAAGACATGAATTGATGAAAACCATTATCCCAGAATATGGTGGATGCAAGGACACTGAATAAATCTGAGGCAAAAGACAGATTTTTCATTAGTAATGAGTTGAAGGGTTTTGGGAAGCAGCCAGGAAAGTGGAGTTGAGTTCGAGATGAGATCATCAATGATCATATTAAATGATGGAGCAGACTGAATGGCCTCCTTCTGTTTCTAGTTCTTACGTGTTCTTCAAAGAAAAGCACCAGTTTTCTCCTGGCTGATGAGATAAGTTGATTAATATCCTTTATTTTTTACTAACGAATATTCTGTTCACTACTGACAGTACCTCAGGGGATGTGCTATGCTGTAAGAACAGTAGCATCCTGCCACTGATTGAAAGTTATGTGATGCTGCTGCATGCAGGAGTTAATGTATGTCATAAAGTCATGTTGGCTTAGAGAGCAGCACTAATTACACCAAGATATGTCAACGTTTCTAGTTTAAAGACATGCGTTCAATGTTTTTCTTATCATAAAATACCAACCGAGCATTATTATTTAGTTAAATTGCAAACTATGTGGCAAATGAAGAAGCAGAAAAATAGAATCAGTTGTAGTAGTGCAGTTTGTGTAAGTGGGAAATATAAAACTAATGCTTGGTTATTGGAGTGGTAATGTCCCTAACTCTGAGCCAGGAGATCTGGTCCCACCATCTCCAGAGGTTTGTCCAAGCACATCTGAACAGGTTGATTTTACACATCTGAAGCAAATTGCTTGTAGCGCCACCACTGGAAAGAGATTGCAACTCCCATGTGATGCTTCTACATAAACATTTACCATTGTAAATAGTGCTCCTAGAATTTACAATGTAAACAAATAGAAAACATTTCGCAAACCTTGTACATGGATAGATTTTTAATACGTTGTTGATATATAAATAGATCTCCGCCGCTGCTTCTCCATCTGAATTAGGGGATTGCTGGTATTTGGCCTGAAGCATGAAAGAATGATGATGTTTCCAATAGCTCAGCAAAGCTGAAGTAAAATGTTGAGTTATGGCAGTGTGGTGGTAATGTCACTGGCTCAATTAATGCCCTGGGGACACAGGTCCAAACCTCACAATAGCAGTACATAGATTTTAAGTACAATTAATAAATCTGGATGATAACACAAGTAAGCGTCAATGATAGAGACTGTGATAGCCATCATCAATTGTCTCTAAAAGCCCGTTTGGTTCAAGAATGATAGTTGGGGAAGAAAATTCCTGCCCCAGTCTAATGTGCATTTAAGCCCAGATAAACATCAATGTGGTTGACTCTCTAACTTCATGCAACGGCCCAGCAACACTCTCAATCCACCAAAGGTTAAGGGTGGACCATGAATGTTGGTTTTGTCAGTGCCACACTGGCATCCCACCCATGAATAAAAATAGGTTCTGTCGATTCTTTTGTATGTAACTTCTGCATGCCTGAGAGGGGAACACCTGAATATCTTTGAATAAAATGCAGCTTTTACCTCCTCCAAACAGGGAAATAAAACCTCATTTGCATTACTGCAACCGGAGGCTTAACAATTTTATCACAGTTTTCCTTGAGGTCACAAAAGAATTTTCATGCATAGGATATGAGGTTGTATTATTACATGGTGTGTCTATAACTGTGAGAAGGCAAAGATCTTGCTTGCAGCTGATTAAGGGCATGTTATGGAGCATTAATTTACCATGATGAAGCAACATAGATGATTGTGGCACCAAATCCCCTGTCAATAGCCTGTAGAGAAACCATATTTGCCTGCACTGGCAGCATCAGTCTATTTTTAAAGCATCGCATGAATAGTTGACCTTTATTTAGTTGTCCATTTCTTTTGTTGGTAATTTTTAAAAAGAATCCATTAATATTTATCATTCCTGTGCCGCGTAAGTTGCTTTCCTCATATTTTATGATCTAACCAATTTTAAATGATTGTGAGCTAATTGTTAAAATTATATCTTGTTTAATTGCAGGGCTGTTTTTATTACTCACACTAATGTCGCAATGCAATCAAATTGGTTCAAAGAATCACTTCATAACATTGGAAGGTGATTATGGCCTTGTGTATTAGTATATTAGTAACAGGGATGCTTATGTTACTCCTGTTGTGATACACAGAAGTCTGTTTTTATTCATTCATAAGATGTGAGTGTCATTGGCTAGCCCAACAATTATTACACATCCCTAACTGCCCCAAGGACATTTAGAGTTGATCCTATTGCTGTGAGTATGGGGTTACATGTAGACCAGGCTAGGTGAGGGTGGTAGTTTCCTTCCATAAAGAGATAGGTGACCCAGATGGATTCTTCCGAAAACTGACGATGGTTTCATGGTTTCAGAGATAATGGGAACTGCAGATGCTGGAGATTCCAAGATAACAAAGGGTGGAGCTGGATGAACACAGCAGGCCAAGCAGCATCTCAGGAGCACAAAAGCTGACGTTTCGGGCCTAGACCCTTCATCAGAGAGGTGGTTTCATGGTCATCACTTTTTAATTTAAAAACTAAATTCAAATTCTACTATCGGTCATGGGATTTGAACACAGTTCCCCAAAGACATTACCTCAGTCTCTGGATGAGTCATCTCATGCCACCAGGCCATCATCTTGCAAAGACGAAGTCTAAGGGACTGAGTTTGCGGGTCATGGCGATAGTTGGATGGAAGGGGAGGCGGTCCGGGATTGGAGCAAGTGAAGGAGGAGGAGGGGGTCGAATTTCAGCAGGTGCCCGCTTCCCGAAGCCAAGTTTGTTAACTATGTATTGAGCACGTGACATTGAGGATGCTCCCCAGGAGACAACGACCAAACCCAATGTCTTTGCACTTCTCGAATGGCAACTTCCCTGCGCACCATGGGCTGAATACCATTCATCGGGCAGGATGAAGCACTTAAGTGGGCATGCACTCACCATTTGAATCACCTCAGGGTAAGGAGGCCATACACAAACCTTCTGAGCCCAACATAAATCGAGGTAGAGGTGGGGTCCACACCTGCCCTCTCTCCCATCCAATTAAATTCCACCCTCTCACCAAACTCACTTTGGGTAAGGTATGGTAACCCATGTTGAAAATTGTTAGGTTTTTATAAAATGTGAAGGGGTGTTGGGCAGATGTTGTTGGCAGGACCAGCATTTATTCCTCATCCCTAATTGCCCTTGTAGTGAGTGTCTGGCTGGGCCATTGCCGAGGAATCAACAACATTAATGTGCTTCTGGGGCCAAGTGTGGTCCAAACCAGGTAAGGATGGTGGGAATGAAGTGTAGAACAGGCTCAAGCGCATGCATGGCATCTTCCTGTTCCTATACCCGATTACAATATGTACGCACAACTACTATTGTCACGTCTGATTCTGTCATTAATAAAAACCAAAAGAACTACAGCAACTCTGAATCAGAAACAAAAGCAGAAGTTGCTGGGGAAGCTCAGTATGTCTGGCAGCATCTGTGAAGAGAAATAAGAGTGAACATTTCGGGTCCGGCGTCACTTCCTCCGGACTCCAGAATCGAAACATTAATTCTGATTTCTCTTCACAGATGCTGCCAGACTTGCTGTTTCTGGCCTTAGCCTGCAGCCAACTGGCCAGCTATCAATAGCAGGAACACAAGCTGATTTTTGTGCCAGCAGATTTAAAGCTTCGAGAGCTTACCCTTAGAATTAAATGTTATGATATTGGTCAGTTTTCCCAAGCTGTTTCAATCACTATACATCTCACCTTAATATACTGTTAAATGCATGAACTGAAGAATTAAAAAGCGCAACTTGTTCCACCAGACTAACTGCGTAGAACAAGCAACAAGAGCGGGTGAGTAATGGTCTATTTTAATTGGGAGAGTGAATAATGATATAATAGCTACACCAATCCACTATTGAATTGAACTGGTGTTGAAAATCCCAGTGCAGTCAGACTCAGCCTGGTACACTACATTTCCTTTAGTAGCCATGTAAATCTCATCCAGCCTGGGTTTAGACTCTCAGCTGCATTTTATTTTCACAATCAGTGAGTTGAAAATACCAGCGCACCTTTCCTCTAGTGTTCATTGTCCCTGTTAAACTGCACCAAACAGCAGTACTGAAATGTGGACAATATCTCCATGAGTGAATTTCCCTGAAGATGAAAGTGTGCTTAAAAAGAAAGGAGAAAACATATCTGAATTAAAATAGAAACATTTGAGGGACAGCTGAACATGATCATTGCAAAACATGACAAAGGGAAGGAAGCATTCCGGCCTAGTGAGACATACTGAGTGAGGAGGTAAACTTTCATTGGAATATTTGAATTCTCTAATCTTCACCCTGCAATTTCGGGCTATACATATACAACTTCTTTTGTAATCAATCCCTGCAAACTGTTAGATAGTGTTTGCTCATTGTAACCACGTTAGTGAAAGGTACATTGTGTAGATCCACTGTCACCATCCTGTTTTCAGGTTCAGATCTAATTAGTCTAGTGTGGCAAAGGAAAGCCATTAGGTAGCCTACGAGGATCTAAGCTTGTCTCAAACAAGATGTAGTTTATCGTATGATAGCAATCAGGTATAATTATGTTGGTTTGATAGACACTGGATATGATTGTCCTCTCCCTGCAAGAGAAATGGTGAAGAGGGGAATAATTAGGTGAGTTTGTCATGGAGAGAAATTCACCCATTTTTTGGCACCTCCACAATTAATTGTTGGGCAAGAGGTGACTTTCATAGAATCCCTACAATGTGGAAACAGGCCCTTAGGCCCAACAAGTCCATACCAACCATCAGAGATCCCTCCAAGTTCCATCCCCCTATAACCCACTTAATCTACACATCACTGAATGCTACGGGCAGTTTCCCAAGGCCAATCCACCTAGCCTGCACATCTTTGGACTGTGGGAGGAAACCGGAGCACCTGGAGTAAACCCACGCAAATACGGGGCGTATGTGCAAACTCCACACAGACAGTCGCCCAAGGCTGGAATCAAACCTGGATCCCTGACTGTGTGAGGCTGCAGCGCTAACCACTGAGCCACTGTGTCATCCTCAACACAGCAGCAATTAAATCTCCTTCATGCTCAACTAACGATCATGTGAAGACCTCAATGTGCTACCTCCCTGAACTCCTGCCTCCCTGGTGTGTAAGATGTCCCATTTCCAACCAGCCCACGTTCAGGATTTGGAGGTGTCCAATTGAACCAATCTGGGGGCAGTCGGAGACATGGGGAGGAGTAAGGGGATGGCCTTTAAAAACCAGCTTCTGACCCTTCCTTCTCATGAATCCTCCCATCCTGTGAGGAGAAAACGGACAAATTACCTTCTCACCATTGGGCTCCATGAGAAGTAGACCTCTACCAGCAGGCTTAAGGATGTGAATGCTGCTGGTCTCTAATTAGACTGCAGCTTCTGGTGACTCACCTTGCTGGTGTTCTGCCCTCTAACTTGGTGAGATACCAACCCGCACTTGACTGGCACCTCTTAATGAGCTGATTGCAGCCAATGGTGATGAATTGTCTCATCAGTGGGCGTGGCCTCTTAGTCCCTAGTTAAGATGCTCACCACACCCCACCCCCACCCTGCCCCTGTATGGGGTAAAGGCCACATCGATTGGTACTAAGATCATCAGGGAGACTTTGATAGAAGGTGCATCTGGAATAGAGTATAGAACAAAATATCCTTTTGTTGCCATGTGTAGTCCATTGTAGGAGTACAGTGAAAAGCTTTTACAATGTCTACAGTCTTATGGCATCATCTCAGATACAAGTACCTAAGTACAATTCTTGGGTACAGAGATGGAATAAATATAACTGCATTACCTTACGGAGTTGAAAAATAAATTAAAATAGGATATCATTAAAGGGCCAACAGTCCAAGAAGACAGGAAATTTCGAATAGATATTACATTGTAGCAGCTCACCACAGGGGCCACCACATGTGGTCTGACTGTCCATGCCAGACCACAGTCCAACAGCCATCTCTACTCTCATGCAAGCCTCGAGTCTGCTCCTTACCAGCTTGCAGCTGCTCCAAGTTAAGTTCCAGGGCCTCCTCCTCCCCTGATGCTCCAGGGTTCCTACTCCATGTGCTGCTCTGGGGCTTCTTCCCTGAGCTGTTCCAGGGCTCACAGCTCACATACTGCTCCAGGGCTCACAGCTCACACACTGCTCCAGGGCTCGCATCTCACACACTGCTCCAGGGCTCACAGCCCACACACTGCTCCAGGGCTCACAGCCCACACACTGCTCCAGGGCTCGCAGCTCACACACTGCTCCAGGGCTCACAGCCCACACACAGCTCCAGGGCTCGCAGCTCACACACTGCTCCAGGGCTCACAGCTCACACACTGCTCCAGGGCTCGCAGTCCACACACTGCTCCAGGGCTCACAGCTCACACACTGCTCCAGGGCTCACAGCCCACACACTGCTCCAGGACTCACAGCTCACACACTGCTTCAGGGCTCACAGCTCACACACTGCTCCAGGTCTCACAGCTCACACACTGCTCCAGGGCTCACAGCTCACACACTGCTCCAGGACTCACAGCTCACACACTGCTCCAGGGCTCACAGCCCACACACTGCTCCAGGGCTCGCAGCTCACACGCTGCTCCAGGGCTCGCAGCCCGCACACTGCTCCAGGTCTTACAGCCCACACACTGCTCCAGGACTCACAGCTCACACTCTGTTCTGGGGTTCGCAACCCACACACCTAATACAGCATTTTGCCCCATCTGTTTCTCTATTATCAATATTTACACATTCATGCATGTAATTACTTGTACTGCCACCACACTTTGCCACATCCCCCAAAGTTCTTTTAGATTAGATTAGCCTTCATTGTCACATATGCTCAATGGTATAGTGAAAGGTTTATACATCGCCACTCACAGTGCCGCAGCTTCTTCAGTTACAAGATCTCAGAAAATAGAGAAATAGAACATCTAGCATTGCAGAAATAAAAGTTCAGAACAATGGTCTTCCATTCCAGACCATGATGGTTCCTAGTAAGAACTGCCGATGCTAGATAACAGTGTGGAGCTGGAGGAACACAGCAGGCTAGGCATCATCAGAGGAGCTGTTCTGGAGAAGAGTCCTGACCTAAAACGTCAAATTTCCTGCTCCTCTGATGCTTCCTAGCCTACTGTGTTCCTCCAGCTCCATGCTGTTACCTATTCTTCAGTCAGCACCAGGTGCTGGCTCCACACTGCACTATGCCACACTGGGGTGCCACTGCACCAGGCTGGGATGTGGCCGTGCCAGGTCGTGGGTCACTACACCACTTTGGGATGCCCCAATGGGGAGGCTGTAAAGTCTCTGACTTCACAAATGTTGGTGGTCTGGTGGTTTCATTGCTCTATCAGGGTATGTTTCCCTCAGACATGGAAGATCAGTAGGTCTTTGGAATGTAGAATGTTGACCTAGATTTTGTTTCCAACAGTGTGGCATCTGTAAAATCCCTTTATACTGAAGGGAGCTTCATGTATAGAATTTTCGTCACAGAGGACAGCTGCCCTTTTGAAACAAACACTTTCTTTTGTAAAATATGTTCGATTTTTGTACCAGGTTTTTCCATGACCAGCTGGCCCTGGAAAAGTTGTATGAAATACTTATAAATTCTCTTCAATCTGACTCTCTTTATGTTACGGAGTTTTTTGTAGCACACTATTAATCTTGAGAGCTATACTCCCGGAACAAGTTATTGCACTGTTGTATGCCATGGGCAGTGCTTCTTCAGCTATGGTACACCATCTGATAATGTAATGGCTCTTGGCCTTCTGACAAGCTTAAGTTTAGTGATCTGTCCATTAACATAATGACCTTCTTGCCAAAACTCTAGGCTTGAATCATCTTTTTACCTTAGGAATATCTATGGTTTTTCTTCTATTGTACCCAATTCCACTTCTTAAAGTTCTTGGTGGGGGGACCCGTTTGACTTTGTATTGCTCTGTAATTGTGTCCTATATCAACACATCTTCTGGAAGTGTCTTCTTGTTATAAAAATGAAACATTCGTTTTTAATAGATGAACAATTCTTGTGCCTGCAAGGTTCCCATACTCCACAACTTTCACACCACCTCTTGGCATCTGCCACCTGGCCTATCCCTTATTGGCTTCTCAAGTATCTCTTTGGAGATTCTGAAATTTAAGCACTGGAAAGATTCCGCTGATTTTTTTCATACAACGCAGACATATGAACACCAGCAGGCAGGAAAAGACCATCCAGTTACCAGCCTGATGCATACATCTGTGGTACATCACACTAAATGTTGTTGCTGTATCTGAGGTCCCAATCATAGACCAGAAATCCAGGGACGGTCCACCTCAGCAGTGTGCAGGACCCCTGGCCAAATGAGATCTGTATCAGCCAGCTGATTAGGTATGCTTCCCCTTTAAGGATTCCTTCCTCGTCCCAGGAGCAGCAGATTAATTGGAGGGTTGGCGGCTAAGCAACACCGCCAACAGTGCTGGCTACTGCTAGTACTGCAACTGGAGATAGAGGGTAGCATGGGAACAGACTGCCCTCTCAACCAGGCAAGCAGAGTCTGGGAACACTAATGTCAGTCTGGCAGGCCCTGCCCAGGCAGAGGCATGGCTTGGTGAGGGCAGGGGGGCTGTTGCTATAGGAGACCCCGCCCCTGCCATCAGAGGTCACAGTGTTCCTGGATAAGAGGATGCTGCATCCCCATGCCCAAGAAGACATTCATCAGTCAGTCTCACCATGTGGTGGTCAGGGCTACCAGCATTGAACCAATGCCAGCAGTGATGGGAAAAAGGCCCCTCATTGGCAACTTAATTTGCCCAGTTGGATTCTCCAGGTGGGAGGCCAACCTCCTCTCCCCACAAAATACCATTGCCGTTCCACAGAGACACAGAAAATAGGAGCAGTAGTAGGCCATTCAGCCCTTTCAGACTGACCACTATTCAAAATGGTCATGGCTAATCATCCGACTCAGTACCCTGTTCCTGCTTTCTCCCCATCCCCTTTGACCCCTTTAGCCCAAAGAAGTATATGAAAGCCCTTCTTGAAAAAATTCAATGTTTTGGCCTCAATTGCTTTCTGTGGCAAAGAATTGCACAGGCCCATCAGTCTCAGGGTGAAGAAATTTCTCCTCATCTCAGTCTTAAATGGCCTACCCCATTACCTTAAACTATATTCCATGGCACAACATCGTGGGCCGAAGGGCCTGTACTGTGCTGTACTTTTCTATGCTCTATGTTCTATATTCTATGACCCTTGGTTCTGTAATCCCAGGACATTGAGAATATCCTTCCTGCATTTGCCCTGTCTGATTGTGTTAGAATTTTGTCGGTCACCCCCATACTCTTTTAAACCCCCGTGAACATTATCCTCACCCACCCAATCTCTCTTCATATGTCAATGTGATGGGGCTATAGTAGGAATTCTAACCACACCACTTACCCCCCCCAAACATTCTCATTGTTTTATGGTGTCTCCTACCTCCCAGGTGTCCCCTCAAGGTCTGGTTAAAATTGAGCACATTGTGTATCACAATGCACCTCCAAACATGTGATCACCTGAGGGAGGTGGAACAAAACAGATTCAAAACTGACACAAACTTGGAGGCAAAGAAAACCTGGAAATTCCTTCTCTGAACCCTCCACCATCCATAGCATCCCTCCCCATTCACCAGAGCCCTAACAATCCTTTGCCATTCCCATCTCCTGTGAGAGGTCACTTATGATCCATGTGAAAAGAAGCTCAAGTGTTGCAAAAAATAATTTAGCCAAATTGGCCTCCAAATCACAAGGCACAGGTTGTCCTTAAAATTTGGTCTGGGCTAAGGAACGAGAGAGTCCTAACATTCCATTTTCCCATGTTTTGCTGACTCGTCACAATTTGACAGCGTACTGCTGGCAATCTGTTAACTTTTGGCTCAATTTGTTTCAAATAGTAATATGGTCCAGTCACTACTTGCAGAAAAGAAGTTCTTATAGCTGTAGCACTCCTCTAGTGTTTTAGTGAGAGTGACCAAGCTCTAAGCTGTTTCATAATTTACTGAGGTCTTTGAAATTCCTTTCTAAATAGGCTTGCAAGCACTAAAACCATCTGGAAGAAAGTCTCAAACGTATTGCGCAATTCAGTAACACTCATTGTGGTGGTTAGCCCATTTATAATTAGAAAGAAAACTCATCAGTGATCTCTCACACAGAATCAGTACATGCACCACTACAGGCTGCAGGGCTAGCACGGGGGTTTTACAATCATCACTGGTGAGCTTCAACAAGGTTCACAAAACTGTTGCATTTCTAGTTTGAAAGAGGTGGGCAGACTGGAAGAATACCTTGTAAATCAAGTCTGCATGCTGTGAAGCAGAGAATAGTGCTGCAGAATTTTATACGATGGAAGATAAAGTATTAGCTGTGTAATGTCACTGCCAACCAATGTGAATTGAAGCAGGATGCACTCATTTGAAGGAATGTTACAAGGCTGATATAAATATTGGCTTGTTGATGGAATAGCTTGGCTGAAAATGGCTCTAGTTTGAAGCTCTTGCAAAGAGCTCAAAAAAGCACAACGGGTCCAATAGTCTCCTTCTGTCTTGCACTGTTCTATGACTCTAATGTTTCAAGAATGAACTGAGTAACTCTTTCTCACATTGACATCTTCGTCCTTTGCTGGCTTCCCCATTCCAATGAAACTGAATACAATCTTCAGGGATCTCATCATTTGCTCAGGTATCTTACACCTTCCAGACCCAGCACTGTGTTCAATAAGTTCAGACCACAAAATCCATTTAGTTTGTTTCCTTTTCTTTACATGGTTCGCATTTTCCGTCATTGTTGCTTTCAGAAGCAATGTATCTGCTCTCGCTATGGTCTTTTGTTTCTTGCCCCAGCATTCTCTGTTTGGCTCAGTAATGCCAACTCCTCTGTATTTCAATCTCTCTTCACTTTCACCCTATTAAAGACCCCTTCATATCCTCATCCCTCTCACCCCTTGGTCTAAGCTGATCATCTGATGAATGACCATTGATCTGAGATGTTTACTCAGCTTCTCTCACTATAGATGCTGCATGACCTGTTGAGTATTTCCAGGATTTTTGTTGTTTATTTTCCAGATTTCCAATATCTGCAGTAATTTGCTTTGTTTTGCTGCATGATGAAGCTGTTTGTGTAAATATACCTCACCTTTTTCTTTGGAAGCAGAGTGGCACTTTTCCTGATTACACCAGTGGCTACACTTCCAAAGTGAGAACTTGTTCGACTCTAATGTGTTTTGGGTAATTCTGAGGTCCCGAAAGGCACTTTACAAATTAAAATTTGTTGTTTTTTGATGTAGCAATTCTTGTTTGATTTTTCCTTTGACAGAATGTTGAACCTCGAGTGGCTGGAGCATTTAAAGAAAGACAGATAAAACCCACGGCATTTCGAAAGTTTTACAAACGGGGTGACTTCCCTGTTGCTATGGAACATGACGCTAAAGGAAACCGAATAGCCTGGAAGGTTGGTGCAATATTAACTTATGCAACATTCAAGTAGCATCTCCTGGCAGCAACAAATTTAGCTCATCAATTATTTTGATTGAGTGTTTTAGTAAATGGCACTGTAAACACACCCATGAGGTAGCTTTGTCCTACTCTAATGATTAAATTATGTGCTTTGGGAGATGACAGGGTCAGAAGTGCTTTTTGAAAAGCCTTTTTACCCAGCCGTCTATTTCCATTTTTATGAGGATTTTCAAGACTCAGCTATTCCAACCAGTCTATCATTGACAACTGATATGCCTCAGTCTTAGTTCATTGTCATAACTTCATCTTGTATTGCAAACCATATCTTTGAATGCAACCTTTAATTAGCTAAATAGCTGGGTCCTAATTGTGTACTGTCTGTAATCAAGCGTAGAATGTAAATTAAGATCGGACCGATTTTACAACATTTCACTTCCTGTGCAGGATTGCTAATGTAATCAGTGACAGACACGTCCCTGTCACTGACTGACCTCCAGCCTGAAATCATTGCGTCTCCTCCATTTTCCCTTGTGAAAGGTTAATTGGTTTAGAAATGAATCGATTAGTTCTACTCTCTAATGCTGTTATTCAGCTTTTACAAAAAATGGTATAACAGAAATCTCTTTTATTAATCCAATTCAGTTTATTTTCTCTCAACAATTTATATCTAAATGTCATGACAGGGGACCACGTTGGAGCATTTTTAAACTGATTAGGAAATTAGAGATTTCATTACTGAGAAAGCTTTTAGAGAAACAGGCTTTTTCCATATCTTGGAATGCAGACAAAGTCACAAAGCAATAAATCTTAAAGAGGGCAACGTATTTCTTTAGAAGCTATGATAAATAGCCTCTTGCTAGTTTGTTCAGATTTTTCATGAAATAGATGAAGTTAATAAATTCAAATTTGAATCATTGTCCTTCAGAACATCAATATTTGTAATTTATTTGCTTAATCTTACATACAAAATATACAGTTAAGTAATACATGCAATATTAATAACAAGAACTTATACTTATGTACCAACTTTAACATGATGAAATGTCCAAAGTTGCTTTGCAAGAAGGTTATAGAGGAACATGTTATATCAGGGCATATGAGGTGACATTAAGGCTAACAGTTGAAAGGCTGGCAAAGGAACATTTTAAGGCAGTTTAGAGACCTAGAGAGGCAAAAATGTATAGACAGAAGACTAGAACAGTCTTCACGCACAGAGTGGTGCGTGTATGGAATGAGCTGCCAGAAGAAGTGGTGGAGGCTGGTACAATTACAACATTTAAAAGACATTTGGATGGTTATATGAATAGGAAGGATTCAGAGGGATATGGGCCAAATACTGGCAAATGGGACTAGATTTATAAAGAATATCTGGTCATCATGGATGAGTTGGACTGAAGGGTCTGTTTCCATACTGCATATTTCCTTGGCTTTATCACTCCAGAGCCTGGGGTCCACAACCATCAGTGTTGAGCAATTTAAAATTGAACAAACTCAGGAAGCTGGAGTTAGGGGACTAGGAACATCACTGAGGGTTGTGAACTGTATCCTGTTTAAACTGCCCGGCAGAATGTCAATCAAGATATCCCCGCACTCATTGTACCCAAGGCAGCCCCTTTAAAATTACTGCACGCTCGCACACAATGACACGACAAAAAGATTAAAATGTGTCGTGCCCACGAGAAATTTCTTATGAATTTGGAAAAATAGATGAGAGGAAAACGTTGACTAGGGTAAGGCAACACCTGGCTAGATGGTGGAGGGGTTTTTCCAGTCCTGGAATGCTGGAAGTGGAATTGGGGGAAGTGGAAAAATCAGGAGAAACTGTGTTGGAAACACTCTTCAGCACATTCAGCAGCCCCTGGTGGGAGTTGGGAGTGTAAAATGGTCAATGGAATTGATCGTCTGCCTATGACCTGGAGGCCCGGAGCCATTGAAATGGCCCGCCGCCCCCATAAGGGTAATGCTGTGGCACCCTCAGCATTTTACTGGTCTCAGAGTGAATCTCCCTGGAAGGGAGAGCTCCATGCAGATCAGAGGTTTATCCCAACAAAGATGGGGCCTGGGTAGAAGACACATCCAAGCAGCCCCAGCAATTCAGTTGGGGAGCACGGTGGCTCAGTGATTAGCACTGCAGCCTCACAGCACCAGGGACCCGGGTTCAATTCCACCCTCAGGCAACTGTCTGTGTGGAGTTTGCATATTCTCCCCGTGTCTGTGTGGGTGCTTTGGTTTCCTCCCACAGTCCAAAAATATGCAGATTATTTGGATTGGCCATGATATATACAGGATGGGGGTGTGGGTCTGGGTGGAATGCTCTTTGGAGGGTTAGTGCAGATTCAGTGGGCTGAATGGCCTGCTTCCACGCTAGGAATTCTATGGATGGGCTTCCCCTTTGATGTGAAAGTCCTTCTGTCTTCTGCCCCTTTTAAAATATTTTGGTATATTTTCAGCCTCTGTTTTGAGGTGCTCTTGGGATCATTATCCTGCTTCAGCAACACATCCATATCCTCGGTTGATCACTTTGGAAAAATGTTTCTACTACTCTGGCTCCTGGCAAGTCTGAGCTTGGAATCTACTTTTGGTCTCTCTCACACAGTCCTAAAGCCCACAGCGTAATCCATCTCAAGGACTTGACAATAACTGTCTAAAAGTATTATTATTTCATTGATGATTAAGAGCAGATCTGTACATTATTTTTGCTTGAGCTTTAAGTCACAGTGGAATATATTAGTGATAATAGGAACTGCAGATACTGGAGAATCCAAGACAAACAAAGTGTAGAGCTGGATGAACACAGCAGGCCAAGCAGCATCTCAGGAGCACAAAAGCTGACGTTTCGGGCCTTGACCCTTCATCAGAGAGTGGAATATATTAATGTTCCCAATTTTGGGTTTGTGCATTAGTCCAGAGGGGCACCACAGCAGGAATATCTCCAGAACCATCAATCCTGAAGCTGCAGTCCTTGCCACAAGTTGGAAATCGGTTGGGAGGGGAATAAAGTTACTATTGCATCATCTTAAAGGATGCAAAATGTAAACATAACGAGGACAGTACAATCTCATCAACCAAACTTTCTTTCTGAAAAGTTTTTCTGAACTCATGCAATGTGTCATCCCAAGAATGTAGAGAAAATACCTTGAAGACACACACACAGATGCAATCGTTAAACCTCTAACGTTACAGATTTTATTATTTGAAAAAGTAGATGCATCTAGTTCCCGAGCCATGTTTCCTTAAATATTTCAAGAAACTCCCTGCCAATGACTGAGGGAATTCCTTACCCAGGCACTTGGCACAAACACTGTGTAACTGAATGTAAAAAAGGCTTATGTAGAGGTGAATCAGGATGAAACCATCAGTAGCAAAGAGCGTGTCAGTTAAAAATATCAATTTCCTTAATTAGAATCCCTACAGTGTGGAAGTAGGCCATTCAGTCCACACCAATGCACCAAAGAACATCCCACCCTATCTCTGTATTTCCCATGGCTAATCCACCTGGCCTACACATCCCTGGACACTATGGGCAATTTAGCACAGCCAATCCACCTAACCTGCACATCTTTGGACTGCGGGAGGAAACCAGAGCACTCAGAGGGGACCCACATAGACATGGGGAGAATGGGCAAACTCCACATATCCAGTTGCCTGTGGGTGGAATTGAACCTTGCTCCCCAGCACTGTGTGGCAGCAGTGATACAATGCTGCCCATTGACAGCCGCACTGAAGGATATTATTTTAACAAGATGACATTAAGAACAATAAAACGTTACAGTCCAGCCTTACATAGAAATTCCAAATTTCAATTGTGCATAAAGAATAACATATGATGCCAATATTGAGAAATCTTCTTTCATTGTTGTGTCTTGTTGTTATGCAAACAGAATAAAGTTCTCTATCTGCTCTCAAATCCCCCACGCTCCCTGAATAATTTCTTTCCAATCCTGTGTTCTGCAAAATTTACCCAGATGGGATGTCAACCTGCTCCTTTCCCTTACGATGCCTCAGATACTCATTCTGCATTCCAGTAACATAGCGCTTATTATCAACGTCTGATTTTCCTATTTTCCAGAATCCATTAAGAATTTTTTTTGAAATTCATTCACAGAATGTGGGTGCCACTGGCTAGGCAAGCATTTATTGCCCTTCACTAATTGCCCAGAGGGCAGTTAAGAGTCAACCACATTGCTGTATACTGCGCTACATGCAGATGTTTATACAATGCAGAGTTACAACTGTCGGTAAAACTGATTTCCAAAGCTCAGGTGTTCAGCTCCAGAAAATCGTTGGCTTGACCGAGACTTATTTGAGATCTTTCAAAATGATAAAAGGATAGCTTTTGATCTATGTGGATAAACCATTCTGAGTTCCATAAGATAGAGTTCCTGGTCAAGTTCCTAATCTACATAACCATAGGAGCTAAGTTGAATATTAGGAGGCATTTGTTTTTGCATAGGACTGATGAACTATAGAGCAGGTTGCTTGTAAGTGTCTGCTTTCAGCATTTGCAGAGTAACTGGATTCTCAACGTAACTACATATGGAGCTGGGGTTGACAATGGGGCCTATGACTTGCTGTTCTTTGTGAACTTGTGTGATCACCTTGGGGGTAAAGAGGAAGTTTTGTTGCCCGTCCCAGGTGGCTGTACAGTGCTCTCTGCCCCCTACATGTACTTGTCTGTATATCAACTTGTGTAAGTCTAGAATACAGTGGACCAATTGTTTTTGCTCTGTTTCTCATCTAATATCTTCGTACCCGGGATACCTTGATTCCACATGAGCAGATCTTTCTCCAAGTTGCCACTGAATCTGCATCAAGGTTCTTCCCAGGGAGATGCCTTTACACACTCCTGTGGAGAAAAGTTTTTGTAATTTCTAACCTTGTTGATGCTTCAGAATTATGAACAAACACTCTCCAATGCTTATTGTTCAAGATAAATAGTTTGTTTACTCACTGCCATAGTGAAACAGTCGGCACTCCAGCCTTGACTCAGAGCTTAGTCAATGTTCTCTGACATTTTCAAATATTGAAATCCTATTTTGCTTGGCCAACCTAAATTAGCATTCTTGATCTCTAAAATATCTACGTAGACGATCTTCAGTTGCTCCCCAATGTCTGCTTTGCCTTATTAATAAAAACCTCACATTGGCTCAATGTTATCGGAGATTGATTTATGTTCAGTCCCACAATCTTAGTTTCTTTAACCTCAACAGCAGGAACTCATTTTGTGATAAGCAATATTTGTTGCTTGCAATTTTTAAACAATGACTATCATTCTGGCTCTGATCACACATTAAATTGTGCTTGCCGTATATTGGCCCAGCTTAACCTTTCAGAACATAGTTATATTTTCTTTTTACTCATTGACTGACCAGAGAGTTCCGTGCCACCCACAATATTATTATCAAAATCACTAAGTTCCTAAGTTTGAAGCAAAATTATCAAACTCTGCTCAAATATTAACAATCTCAAGTATTAACAGAGCACCCAAGAGGTAGAGTTATAGAGTCATAGAGTCATAAAGCACAGAATCAGGCCCTTTGGCTCAACTCATCCACATCAACCAGGTTTCCTAAACAGTACTAGTCCCATTTGCCTGCATTCGGCAAAAATCCCTCAAAAACTTTCCTGTTCATGTACCTGCCCAAATGTCTATTAAATATTGCAATTGTATCCACTTCTACCACTTCCTCTGGCAGCTCATTCCATACACGCACCACCCTCTATGTGTAAAACCTGCCCCTCAGACCTCTTTTAAATATTTCCCTTCTCACTTTAAACCTGTGCCCTCTAGTTTTGGACTGCCCTACCCTGGGAGAAAGACCTTGGATCCTATCTGTGCCTCTCATAATTTTATAAAAATCTATAAGGTCAACCCTCAGTCTCCTAATTCCAGGGGAAAATAATCCCAGCGTACCCAGCTCTCCTTATCATTCAAACCCTCCAGTCTCGGTAACATCCTTGTAAAACTTTTTTGCACCCTTTGCAGTATAATAACATTCTTCCTACACCACGATGATCAAAATTGCATGTCATACTCCAGATGTGGCCTTCCTAATAACTTGTACAGCTGTTATTTGACTTGCCAACTCCTGTTCTCAATTCTCTCACCCACGAAAGCAAGCGTGCCAAATGCTTTCTTCATCACCCTGTATAACTGAAATGCAACTTTCAAACAACTATGTACCCGCACCCCCAGGTCTGTTCGATGAGACTCCCAAGAGCCCTAATGTTAACTGTCCTACCCTGGTTTGTCTTACCAAAATGCGACACCTCACATTTATCTAAATTAAACCCCACCTGTGATTCCTCATCCAATTGGCCCAGTTGATCAAGGTCCCAATGTACTGATGGATAATCTTCTTCACTGTCCACTATATCACCAATTCTGGTGCCATCCACAAACTTATTAACCATGCCTTCTATAATCTCATCAAAATCGTTTAATTCACTGATGAACAACAGCGGACCCAGCACTGATCCTTGTGGCACACCACTGATCACAGACCTCCAGTGAACAACAAATCCACCACCATCTACATCTGCCATCTACAATCCGACCCCCACCACCCAAGACATTTTTCCATCCCCACCCTTGTCTGCTTTCCGGAGAGACCACTCTCTCCGTGACTCCGTTGTTCACTCCATACTGCCCTCCAACCCCACCACACCCGGCACCTTCCCCTGCAACCGCAGGAAATGCTACACTTGCCCCCACACCTCCTCCCTCACCCCCATCCCAGGCCCCAAGATGACATTCCACATTAAGCAGAGGTTCACCTGCACATCTGCCAATGTGGTATACTGCATCCACTGTACCCGGTGTGGCTTCCTCTACATTGGGGAAACCAAGCGGAGGTTTGGGGACCGCTTTGCAGAACACCACCACTCGGTTCGCAATAAACAACTGCACCTCCCAGTCGCAAACCATTTCCACTCCCTCTCCCATTCTTTAGATGACATGTCCATCATGGGCCTCCTGCAGTGCCACAATGATGCCACCCGAAGGTTGCAGGAACAGCAACTCATATTCCGCTTGGGAACCCAATGGTATCAATGTGAACTTCACCAGCTTCAAAATCTCCCCTTCCCCCACCGCATCCCAAAACCAGCCCAGTTCATCCCCTCCCCCCACTGCATCACACAACCAGCCCAGCTCTTCCCCTCTATCCACTGCATCCCAAAACCAGCCCAGCCTGTCTCTGCCTCCCTAACCTGTTCTTACTCTCACCCATCCCTTCCTCCCACCCCAAGCCTCCATTTCCTATCTACTAACCTCATCCCACCTCCTTGACCTGTCCGTCTTCCCTGGACTGACCTATCCCCTCCCTACCTCCCCACCTATACTTCCCTCTCCACCTATCTTCTTTTCTCTCCATCTTCGGTCCACCTCCCCCTATCTCCCTATTTATTCCAGAACCCTCACCCCATCCCCCTCTCTGATGAAGGGTCTAGGCCCGAAACATCAGCTTTTGTGCTCCTGAGATGCTGCTTGGCCTGCTGTGTTCATCCAGCTTCACACTTTATTATCTTGGAAAATCCACCACCACTCTCTGTCTCATACCATCAAGCTAATTTTGCATCCAGTTGGCTAGCTCACCCTGGATTCCACATTCTCAACAATATCAAGCAAAGCATAACTCATTTGGCTCTTAATTTAAGTTCTTTATGCATCTCATATTTCTAAATCACAGTTGTTCCAGAACAGATCTATGTGGAACTCTGTGGGCTTCTTTTTTCCCCAGCCAGATTACTTCCCACGTAGGAAAGTTATTGAATGATACAATTTTTTAAACTTGCTCCAATTACCAAATAATTCCAATATCTTTCTATGGTGGAACCTGCTGGTGAAACAAGACATCCCTCCAAGAACTACACACTTTAAATATTCATTTAAAGCATCTAGTTGCCTGTCTGCAAGCAGCTTTCCTCTAAATGCTTAGATAACAGGCCTGTAATCACTGGGGTCACGGCTTATTACTGTTTTGGAATTGTATGAATAACATCTGCCACCCTTTAATCTTCAGTTCTTTCCCAGTATTTAAGAAGTTTTGAAAGATATACACCAAAGAAAACATTGTCAGTGTCTTCCTTTAATTCTCACTTGCAGCTTTTTGATTATTTAGTCTATCCAGTTTAATATGAAAGCACAACACATTCTGTAGCCTCGTGTACATTGAATAGGGTCAGTCTACAGTTCACCTTTATAAAAAGAACTTTTTCAATAATTGCCATATCCTATTTGTCTGAATTAGTTTTGCCCAGTTTAGTTACCCGTCTTTTGTCCATATTTATGATATAAACACTACTATGAAAACCCTTCTCAAACTCTCTTAGTTTTTCCAATCCTGATTGTAAACCTCATTGCATCAGTATTCAAGCAGTGCCTATGACTGCAGGTTCAGCTCCATGGGGGGAGAGTGAGGCGAGGCGAGAGTTGGGGAGACCAGATCTTATTTACGTGACTCGGGGAGTGCAAACACACTTTAGGAATTTGCACGGGGTACGCAACACATTTGGACACCTGCTACCAAATAAACATTGGGTCCCCAAACAATTGAAGGAATTCAATCTCCAGGTAACAGGAGGCAAAAATATCTGTGGCTGTCAGAAATTCCAACCTTTGTAGGGAACTCCAGGAGACTTGTTGCAGCTGATTTTCAACCGGAACTCCTGAGGTATGTGCTGGGTGCTGTCCTGCAGCAATAATACACATGAGGAAGATCTGTCTTACAGATCATTTAGAGTTGGTGTATTTGGGTTTGAGCTCAAAATAGCTACTTAGTCATTACATTACCAGACTAATAATCCAAATGCCTGCCTTAATAATCCAGGGAACATAAATTCAAATCACGTCATTCCAATACAAAATTGGGAAGGTTTATCTTCAATTCCACAAGGCATTATAAGACCACAGCTGCAGACAGTATACAATATTGGTCTCCTTATTTCAGGGAGGTAGTAACTGTGTCAGAAACAATTCAGAAAAGGATTGCTAGATTAATGTCTGGAATGGGCAGCTGTTTTATAAGAAAAGGTTGGACAAGATAGGTTTGTATCCACTAGATATTAGAAAGATATAAGGCAACTTGATCAAAATATACCAGATCCTGGCAGGGTACATGTGGAAAGGTTGGTTTCTTTTATAGAGAACTCTAGAATGAGAGGTCACTATTTAAACATAAGAAGTCAGTCATTTTAAGATAGAGCTAAAGAGGTTTCTCTCATAGAGGGTTGCAGATGTTTGGAATTTCTTTTCCTTAAAATGTGGAAACAGAGTCTTTGAACATTTATCAGGCAGTGGTTAAAATTCCTACAGTGTGGAAATGGACCATTCAACCCACACTGACCCTCTGACGATCATCCCACCCAGACGCACCCCATCCCCCTCTCTGATGAAGGGCCTAGGCCCGAAACGTTAGCTTTTGTGCTCCTGAGATGCTGCTTGTCCTGCTGTGTTCATCCAGCTCCACACTTTATTATCCTGAAACCAAGTATTTCCCTTGTTAACCCTGGACACTACAGGACAATTTAGCATGGCCAGTCCAATGAACCTGCACACCTTCAGACTGTGGGAGGATAAAAACAAACACCACACAGACTTGGAGAGAATGTGCAGTAAACACCACCTGACAGTCACCTAAGGGTAGGATTGAACCTGGGTCCCAGCTGCTATGAGGCAACAAGGCTATCTGCTGAGCCACCCTGCCACACCACAGCTGAGGCACTCTTGACAAGCAAGGTGCTGAAAGGTCACCAGAAATATGTGGGACTATTGAATAACCAGATCAGCCATGACTTTATTGAATAATGAAACAGGCTCAAGGGCTGAGTGGCATGGAACAAGCCATCATGAAACTGACTGATTGCTCTCAATATCCAGCATGCTTGAAGAGGCTGATTATAAATATTAAAGGTCGGTTTTTAATGAACTGATTTTTTTATAAGAAAATGACTGCTTATTGCTATTGTTGCACCAACCCTCGTGGGCAGTGCATGTAAATTTTTGTTAGTTCGGTTAGTTAATTAGCAGTTCTTTTATATAAAGGATTGGTTCTAATCCCACCTTTCTGATTCCTTTTGTTGTTGCACTGTGCTATTTGGGTAATGGCGGTAATGTCTCATCCTCTCGATCTGGAGGCTTATGTTCAAGTCTCAGAGGTGTGTAATGACATTTCAGAGTAGGTTGAGTAGAAAATATTAAATAATAAGCAGTTTCAGATGTTCTTGTGACATAGTTGTAGTGTCCTTAGCTCTGAGACAGGGTTTCTGGGTTCAAGTCTCACCTATCCCAGAGGTGTATATTAGCATCTCTGTACTGGCTGATTAGGAAATAGAAAACGTGTATTTGCCATCAGCAACCACATCCTAATACAGAGGATAATCTGTCGAAATAAAAAATAGCTGGGGTCCTAGTGACCCTACCTCTGAGCCAGGAGGCTCATGTCCCACCCCACCCCAGAGGTGTGAAATAGCATCTCTGAACAGGCTGATTAAAAACATCCACAAAAATAGCCGCAGAAACTCAGCAGGTTTGGAGAGAGAAAAACAGACTTTAAGTTCAAGTCGATGATGAATCTTCCCTCGTGTAGTACAACGGTAGTGTCACTACCACTGGACCAGTACGCCCAGGTTCAAGTCACATTTGGTCCAGAGGTGTGTAATAATATCTCTACGCAGGTTGTTTAGGAAAAAATCTGCACAAGAGAAAACTGCATTTCCCCATTAAGGAGAGTCGGACAAGAAAGGGTGTTTGCAGTCAGGAATATCTATTCAACAATGAAAGGTAAAATCACTGAGCGGATTACTAGTGTTACCACAATGGCGATGATTGAATGGTTCCTACAAAATATACAATTCTCAAGCTGGAATCCAACTCTCCTCCAATCCACCACCTTTGGTTTCAACAGAGGCACGACCAAGAATATAGCTGGCCAAACATCTCACAGAGCGCAGCTCAGATCCTAACACCTCTAGCCTTTTTTCTTCTATTTTATTCGATTTATGTTTTAGTTTTTGGAGGCTGGGAATCCCAGCAGGGAATAGGCAGTACAATGAGGTTAAATGCTTTAATTGCACTGCTTTAGGGCAAAAGGACCAAGACCCAACTAAGAGTGTTTGAATGCCTTACTGCCCTTACCAGCCAGTGTTAACCCTTTGGTGCCCATTTTCTCTTCCCTCGCTTGCCAGCAGTTAGGAGATTCCACCTACAACACTGCCTGATTATAGGCAAGATGTCTATTCATGAAGCTGTGTGGCCATCGGATTAAGGGGCATGTGTGGTAGAGAGATTCTTCAAGGTTTTCATTCAGAACCTGACAACCTATCCATTCTCTACTCACTTCAAGTAATTATTGGGGCATGAGGGTTTGTTTGGATTATGATTTGCCCAGCACCTGACTGGAACAGGGATGAAATATTTTCTCAGGATTCTTAGACAATTAAGATTTAAGATAGATTGACAG